>NC_057729.1:41691530-41694145 GCF_004010195.1 Chiloscyllium plagiosum | reverse complement strand
CAAAATTGGAGGTGTAGTGGACAGCAAAGAAGGTTACTTCAGATTACAACAGGATCTGGCCCAGATGGGCCAATGGGCTGAGAAGTGGCAGATGAAGTTTAATTCAGATAAATGCGAGGTGCTGCATTTTGGGAAAGCAAATCCTAGCAAGATTTATACACTTAATGGTAAGGTCCTAGGGAGTGTTGCTGAAAAAAGAGACCTTGGAGTGCAGGTTAATAGCTCTTTGAAAGTGGAGTCGCAGGTAGATAGGCTAGTGAAGAAGTGTTTGGTATGCTTTCCTTTATTGGTCAGAGTATTGAGTACAGGAGTTGGGAGGTCATGTTGCGGCTGTACAGAACATTGGTTAGGCCACTGTTCGAATAATGCAGGCAATTCTGGTCTCCTTCTTAACGGAAAGATGTTGTGAAACTTGAAAGGGTTCAGAAAAGATTTATGAGGATGTTTGCCAGGGTTGGAGGATCTGAGCTACAGAGAGAGGCTGAACAGGCTGGGGCTGTTTTCCCTGGAGTGTCAGAGTCTGAGGGGTGACCTTATAGAGGTTTACAGAATTATGAGGGGCATAGATAGGATAAATAGACAAAGTCTTTTTCCTGGGATTGGAGAGTCCAGAACCAGAGGGCATTGGTTTAGGGTGAAAGGGGAATGATATAAAAAAGACCTAAGGGGCAACATTTTCACCCGCAGGGTGGTACGTGTATGGAATGAGCTGCCAGTGGATGTGGTGGAGGCTGGTACAATTGCAACATTTAAGAGGCATTTGGATGGGTATATGAATAGGAAGGGTTTGGAGGAATATGGGCCAGGTGCTGGCAGGTGGGACTAGATTGGGTTGGGATATCTGGTCGGCATGGGCAGGTTGGACCAAAGGGTCTGTGTCCATGCTGTACATCTCTATGACTCTATGACTTGCATATCTGAGAAGGAAGTGGAAAAATCAGGTAACTGAATGTTTCTGCAGGAAAAGGGTGGGAAAGTAAAAACTCTGCACTGCTTGGCAGAAGATAGTCCAAATAAGCTTCAGAGAATTGGGGGGTATTTCTCAGTACGAGTTTACATCTGGGAAAACGTGACAGCATCGATATTACTCCTAGCTCCTTAAATTTCTATTGAATTCCTTGCAGACTACTGTCCACTTCACCTCAATTAACACAGTTAAAGGATTTCTGAGTTTGAAGGGTCAGCTGATTGGGATGCTGCTGTGTCTTCAACCTAGCCATTCATCACCAGTTAACAAAGCCTTTAGCTTGGTCTTCTCTGCACTGAACTTCTCCCCCAATAATAGCAAGAAAAGAGTAAGCAATTGTTCCCCTCTGCACTATTGACAAGGCAGCTGGTCTTAACCCTGGTACCATCACCCAAAGCCAACACGGAAAAGGAGAGAGCTCCTCCTGCCCCACTGTTGGCCGGCGGTGTCTCTTCCTCCTCAGTTCCAGGGTTCTGGACATCGATCCTCATCACGGATCTCCGCGCATGTGGTCTGCACTCGGCCATCCGTATCGCTCTTGCCCACTGAACAGGCTCAGATGCTCTGCTGCACTGGGAGGAAGGGGTGGAGGTTTGGGAGTAGGGTTGGGGAGCAGTGGTGTGATGTGTCTCGAAAGGTATTCTCGGTGCCGTATTCCCCCCCAACACCCTATTGGGTGCTTGGAATGTGTGCGTGTGTATGTGGATGTATGGAGGAGGGAAAAGAAAGACTAATTTCTTCTCCCTCTAGCAGTTTGTTCTGCTCTGTGTCTCTCTCTTTTTGAAAGATGGTTTGTGCCCACTTGTGTGTGTAAACTGCAGTCACTCCCAGTTGTTTTAAGTACTGATCTAAAGTGAGGATCTGACAAAAAAATGTTGCTAATCTTTTAGGCTTCCTACAGGGAGGCTGCACTTTGTTGCTTGCTGTCACAGAGTCATAGAGATGTACAGCATGGAAACAGACCCTGACCCTTCAGTCCAATCCATCCGACCAGATATCCCAACCCAATCTAGTCCCACCTGCCAGCACCTGGCCCATATCCCTCCAAACCCTTCCTATTCATATACCCATCCAAATGCTCTTAAATGTTGCAATTGTACCAGCCTCCACCACATCCTCTGGCAGCTCATTCCATACACGCACCACTCTCTGCATGAAAATGTTGCCCCTTAGGTCTCCTTTATATCTTTCCCGTCTCAACCTAAACCTATGCTGTCTAGTTCTGGTCTCCCCGACCCCAGGGAAAAGACTTTGTCGATTTACCCTATCCATGTCCCTCATAATTTTGTAAACCTCTATGAGGTCACCCCTCAGCCTCCGACGCTCCAGGGAAAATAGCCCCAGCCTGTTCAGCCTCTCCATGTAGCTCAGATCCTCCAACCCTGGCCACATCCTTGTAAATATTTTCTGAACCCTTTAAGTTTCACAACATCAATCCGATAGGAAGGCGACCAGACACCCTAGGACCTTACCATCAAGTATATAAGTCCTGCTAAGATTTGCTTTCCCAAAATGCAGCATCTCACATTTATCTGAATTAAACTCCATCTGCCACTTCTCAGCCCATTGGCCCATCTGGTCCAGATCATGTTGTAATCTGAGGTAACCCTCTTCGCTGTCCACTACACCTCCAATTTTGGTGTCATCT
>NC_057729.1:41671391-41691132 GCF_004010195.1 Chiloscyllium plagiosum | reverse complement strand
AGGCCGCCTTGCTGATCTTTGAGGGGCCCTATTCTCTCCCTATTTACCCTTTTGTCCTTAATATATTTGTAAAAATCCTTTGGATTCTCCTTAATTCTATTTGCCAAAGCTATCTCATGTCCCCGTTTTGCCCTCCTGATTTCCCTCTTAAGTATACTCCTACTTTCTTTATACACTTCTAAGGATTCACTCATTCTATCCTGACTATACCTGACATATGCTTCCTTTGTTTTCTTAACCAAACCCTCAATTTCTTTAGTCATCCAGCATTCCCTATACCTACCAGCCTTCCCTTTCACCCTGCCAGGAATATAATTTCTCTGGATTCTTGTTATCTCATTTCTGAAGGCTTCCCATTTTCCAGCCGTCCCTTTACCTGCGAACATCTGCCTCCAATCTGCCTAATACCATCAAAAATTGCCTTTCTCCAATTTAGAACTTCAACTTTTAGATCTGGTCTATCCTTTTCCATCACTATTTTAAAACAAATAGAATTATGGTCGCTGGCACCTCTGTCACCTGCCCTGCCTTATTTCCCAAGAGTAGGTCAAGTTTTGCACCTTCTCTAGTAGGTACATCCACATACTGAATCAGAAAATTGTCCTGTACACACTTAACAAATTCCTCTCCATCTAAACCTTTAGCACTATGGCAGTCCCAGTCAATGTTTGGAAAGTTAAAATCCCCTACCATAACTACCCTGTTATTCTTACAGATAGCTGAGATCTCCTTACAAGTTTGTTTCTCGCTTCGTCAAGGTGACTTGCTCTTCTTTCGGGTTCCTGAAAGGCTCCTCAAAGCCCAGGCTGAGACTCCAGGGCAGTACTGCCTTGTCAGAGGGTGCCTTTTTTTCAGTTAAGGTGCTCAGCCAAGGCCCTGCTTGCCCCCTCGGGTAGATGAAGAAGGTTCTGTGCCTTTACTTCAAAGAAGAGTGAGGGAGCTAACTCACTGGGTTAATATTTATCCCTCAACCCCACATGACTAAAATTATGTGATTGTTACTAAGTTGATATTTGCAAACTGACTGTCTGATTTCCTACTTTACAGCAAAGACTGCACTTTTCTTAAAAAAAAACTAATTGCCTGTAAAGTTTATTGAGGGCATCCTGTGGTCCTTTAAGGGCAGTGTCGGATTACAAGACCTGCTTTCCTTCCTTTATCCCAAAGAAAGCAAGCCTGACCTCCTAACATTACTTCGTAAACTTCAGCTGCACAGAATCTTTTTTTTAAATTTCCCCTCTGTCATTGCAAGTAAATGTTGGGTTTGTAACGCCCAGGTGATCTTTTAATGTCAATGTTCAGCATTTCTGAGAGTGCAGTACTCCTTCAGTCTCATACTGGAGTGACACTTACGGCTTTTGTGCTCAAAATTCCGTTGAAGTGCAGCTCGAATCCGTAACGTTTGCAGCACAGTGGCTCAGTGGTTGGCATTGCTGCCTCACAGCACTAGGATCCCAGGTTCGATTCCAGCCTCGGGCGACTGTCTGTGTGGAGTTTGCACTTCCTCCCTGTGTCTGCTTGGGTTTCCTCCGGTTTCCTCCCACAGTCACAAAGATGTGCAGGTCAGGTGAATTGGCCATGCTAAATTGCCCATAGTGTTAGGTGCATTAGTCAGAGGGGAATGGGACTGGGTGGGTTACTCTTCAGAGGGTCAGTGTGGATTTGTTGGGCTGAAGGGCCTGTTTCCGCACTGTAGGGAATCTAATCTAATCTCCCATTCATTTTCCTAAACTCCAATGAATGTAATCTTACCCGATCTAAACTCTCTTCATACATCAGTCCTACCATCCCAGGAATCAGATTAGTTCCTGTGGTCATTTTTTACTGCTGGAAGCAAAGTATGTTCATGATGAATAAAATAACCTCATAAAGTTCATGTAAAGAATTTTTGTTTGGGAGTGACAGAGAGGGTCAACTGACCTGGGCTGCTGATGGCAGTTGTATTGTCCAAATGCTGACTATCTCAGTTCCTGATGCCAGTTTAATAGTAGGATTTGATTGTAGCCTTGGAATCATTTTCACTTCTATTTCTCCTAATGTCATTCAAAGTACAGTATGGTAAAAGATACAGAGCTGAATCTTCTGGTCTTTTGGCTAAGTCAAAAACCTGTTACGTTTATGGAGTGATTCTTGCTGTGAGGGCTGAGTTTTCTTGGTTATATCTTATCAAACTCACTGCATTAATTGGCATTTTGTGCCCGAGTGGCAACTATCACATCCAATTTCTGCCCCGTTTCACCACGTGCCATTCCTGGAACAACTTGCTGCTGACAGGATACTCTGGAATTCACCAGCATCTCTTGCACCCATGCTGTTTCTAAAGAACACTGTGCACCCAAACAAGCACTATCATTCTAGAACTATCTTGCCAGTCTCTGACATTTGACACAGAAATAGCAGACAAGGGGTGAAATCAGGGTCAGGAAGCTCTGCGAGGTGGAGCTGCATATACTTTGCCCCCAGGACCAACAGTGGAGGCCACAGGGCTATTTTCCCTGGTTTTCAGAGGCTAGGGGCGACCTTAGAGAGGTTTATAAAATCATAAGGGGCATGGATAGGATAAACAGACAAGATCTTTTCCATAGGCTGGGGGAGTCCAGAACTAGAGGACATAGGTTTGAGGTGAGAGGGGAAAGATATAAAATGGACCTAAGGGACTACCTTTTCATGCAGAGGGTGCTGCGTGTGTGAAATGAGAGGAAGTGGTGGAGGCTAGTACAATGACCACACTTAAAAGGCATTGGATGGATATATGAATATGGAGGGTTTAAAGGGATATGGGCCAGGTGCTGGCAAATGGGATTAGATTAGGTGAGGATATCTGATCAGAATGGACGAGTTGACTGAAGGGTCTGTTTCCATACTGTACATCTCTATTACTCTATGACATCTGACCATGTCAGCCCAGTCCAAAATTGACACTCAGGTTAAAGCACTTACTGAAGTCTGAAGGAATGTACATCACTGTAGTATATAGGTCAATGCCCTGGCTGGTGGAATGCCTCAAGGATCAGTCCCAGAGTCTCAATTATTTACATGTGATAGTAAAGATTCTACTGTCTAACTGGTCAAGAATGTATCTGACAGCATAGTGCTGAAGTTTCTGAACTAGCAATCCAGAGACCTGCACTAATCCTCAGCAGAAATAACTTCTACTCCCACCATGACTGCTTGGGAAATTTAAATTCAAATAATTATTTTGGAATAAAATGTCTTTTTTTATTAATGCTGATCGTAAAGTTACCAAATTGTTGTAAAATCCCACATGATTCACTAATGTTCATTAGGGCAACCTTTCTGCCTTTCTTACCTAGTCAAGTCTAACTTTGCATCACCCAGTAGTGTGGGTGACTCAGAGCTGCCCTCTGAAATGGCCCAGCAAACTACTCAACTGGAGGTAGCTCACCAGCATCTATTCAGGGGAAATTAGAGATGAACAATAAATATTGCCTTTACCAGTGACACTCACAGTGCAAAAACAAATTGCCTAGTTTACACAGGTCCCAAATCCCATGTGCTGGAAGAAATTTTTAATTTCAGCATGGTTCTAATGCAAAACCTAGCAAACTTTTCAGCTAATGTGTGTGTAATGATTGGATGGCACCGTTCATTCCCATTAGCAATCACTTAAAGAAATAAGGCTCTAGAAAGAGTCTGCTCGCAAAATAAGATTTTTTTTTCTAGAATTATACTTTATGCTTGGCAGTCCGGCTTTTAAGTTTTATTTGCCATTGTTAGAAAGTACTTCATATTATGGAGATATCACAGTCTGTGTTAAAGGCTCTAGTATGGCCATCTAGTTTGGAATGTAAAGTTGGAGCATTTATGACATGACCGTAGAATCCCTACAGTGTGAAAGCAAACCATTTAGTCTACCAAGTCCACGCCAACCCTCTGAAGAGCAGCCTATCCCCCTGGAATCTTGCATTCTGCATGGCTAATCCACCTAGCCTGCACATCTTTAGGAGGAAACCCATGCAGACGCAGGGAGAATCTGCAAACTCCACACAGGCAGTCACCCAAAGCTGGGGACAAACCTAGCTCTCTGGCACTGTGTGGAAGCAATAATAATCACTGTGCTGCCTTGGTTAACTAAACTGACTGCTATTGCAAACACATTATGAGACCTTCCTGAAGACCCATCAGGGAAACAACAAGAAGCAATACAAAAATACAACATCAAAAACAGAACTGCAAAGCTGAAATAAAACAGATATACTCAGCAGGTCACACAGCATCTCTAGAGAGAGAGAGAGAGAGAGAAACACGGCATTCAAGTTTTACAGTTATGATCGATGTCTGAACAAATATATAGCGGCCTTCCCCTAAACTGATTAGAATATGCTTGTCCTAAGGACAAGTCTTGGACAGTGAGACACTGAAATACTTGTACACTCGGCACTGTAATATTTTCTAAGATGACTACTTAAATGCAATGTGGTGTTTTCATGCTCCATCAGTGTATAGCACTGGATAAGGATAGTTTGAGGTAGTTTGTTGCCATCAGTCCTCTTTGTCTTCTCTCTGCCTTAGGCCACTTGAGTGATTAGTGGTAAAGAACATGCCCCCATAGACTACAGAACAGGCACTGTTCCTAGACAGTAATGAGGTTTATTGTGTGTTAACAATAAGTACAACAATAAGTATTTGATCAGGTATAATCATTTGCATTTTACAGAGCTAGTACAGATCTCAGGCCTTTGAAATTTAGAGTATTACTCCTTGTCTCGAGCCTCAGGCTGTGACATCAGTAGAAAGGGTAGAGCCAATATAGCTTGAACATTAACCACTTCGAAACCATTACCTTATACAACAGCTTCCCCCTTCTTAGTTAATCTATCATGTGTATAACTACATTGCATTTGTGACTATCCTAACTCTTCTCGGATCTCTGGATTCATATATGACTGTGGTCTGGGCATTTCACACTTTTCCCATAACCTATTCTCTTCAAATTTGGAAGAGTGATAAGAACTATTGACTCTGGTTCTGATCCTTGGATCATTTCTCCGCCAGAGGATCTTTTTGATCTCAAATATTATTCATGGAGGACATTGTTTTTTGTAGACATTGCTGTTGACATTTAAGCTTACCTGGACAATATTTAATTGCCTGCACTTTCTTCCCAGAAGGTAGCTATTCTGGTGAAATAAGTCTTTTTCTCCTTTTTTTATCCTGGATTACTGGATCAGCCAATTAATGAAAATGATGGAGAAATTTGCCTGACATCTACAGGGTGTAGATGTAGAAGGGCTTATGCCCAAAATGTCGATTCTCCTGTTCCCTGGATGCTGCCTGACCTGCTGCGCTTTTCCAGCAACACATTTTCAGATCTACAGGGTGTAGGATGTTAAGGTCTTTGCCATGGTTGAGGTTTCAATAGCCAACCTGAGCATTCTCAGTATATGAGAGAGACAACATCGTTCTGAGATATGATTGCCCATGTTCTTTGGGAGAGAAATGTTTGCATGTGTGCAGCTCATGGTAGTGGAAGCAGAGGAATTTGAAGATTCTCAGCTACTGCAAGGGTACAGTTAAGGATTCAAACAGTCTGCAGTACAGTAGGGATAGTGAGGAACTAATGCAAATGAGTATAGAGGTAGCATATGACAGAAATTGGGAACCTTCTCCAAAGTTTTTGTTCCCTATTCTGCTTACTGTTTGTTCAAGGCATGGCCCATAAATCTTCCACCCTGATGATCCCTGTTCATGAGAGGATCCATTATTTAGCAACTGCAATTGTGCACAGTTACTGCAAAGCCAATGTTTGTGCATTCAGATTCCTTCTTCAAAAAGTGCTCATATTGCAAGCAGGTAAAGACAATGACATAACCTTCATTGCAAACAGTAGTGCAAAATTAGATTCTCTCGGTCAATGAGGTATGCTCCCAGCCAGCTGGTACATAACCAACACAACATTAAAAGAAGCCTGTCTGTGTATCTCAGCCTGCAGGAGGAGGTCACCTAGAAAGTTTGTCATTTTCTGGCTCACCAGACCATGCCCCCATGTTCTTGCTGCCTGTTTGCGGTCTCCTGGCCCGTCTCAGGAAGCTCAACTTTGGCTTCCTCATCAAATGTTTCCTCTTGCTCCTGCATAATTTCCTCTCTCAAGATACACCCTCTTCCCGTTCCCCCCTCCACCACCATCGGGTTGATGTGTGGGGATGGCATGACAAGCCATTGTCTCGGGTGATCTACAGTGCACTGCCTACCCAGTTCGGGCATGTGAATCTCATTTTCAAGAGGCCAGTGCTCTGCTCCACAATGGAACTTGTGGAAGCTCTGCAGCATTATAGCCCTCCTCAGCTTGGGTTTGAGGATTCACTTACAGGTGTCATGTCAGGGTAGGATGGAGCCATCTTTGTCATCGATAAACCATTGATGTAGACGCTAAGGGACATTGATTGAGCAGGTACCTATGAGTATTCTCAAAGGTAGGCATTGAGACAGCTGCCTGGATAACATGCACAAATCTGCATTTTCTACCAATTGTGATGATATGCAGGTTCATGAAGGAGAATCCTTTCCTATTAATGAACACATCTAGTCACTGACTGGGCATTCTGGTGGCTATGTGGATAGAATTAGTTGAACCCCATACCTGTGGAAATACTACAATGAGAGCAAATCTGCCTGCTGCCTGACTCCCTGCATCCAAGGGGAAGTGAATAAATTGCTTTGCTATAACAAAAGAAGTATCAGTCACTGTTGTATTAATTAAGTTAATACCTGAAAGGAATTACTGACATAATTGAGATAAACTATGTCCATCAGATTATCAAGGACTATTGCTGGGAGATGCTAACCATTTCTGTGTTTGTTACCAACTCAATGTAAGTGTGTTTCAATTGCAGTAATATGTACTTTAACTTAAGTTGAACCCTATGTCCCACAAAAGACCATTGTGTATTCTGATGTAACTTTATTAGCTATTCAGTAATATATAACAAACGTGTCCACTGTTTATCAAGATAGGCTCAATATTCTGCGAAAGACTTTGTGTCATACCCTTCCCTACAGGGTACTGGTAGCTTAGACTAATACCACCAAGAAGGATTGGTGCCAGTGAAACTATTCAAAGCTCCTCAGCCTTACCATTACAATAATATTCCAAATACATTCAGTGCTGGATGTCTTTAAAATTCCACAGAGGTCCCCATTAGCTCCCTGATCCATTACATAGAAATTGGGGGTAGCTATAACCTTCAAGGCATCTGGAATGGGATTGCTTCCCAGTCTATACGTCCACTATTAAATACTACCTATTGTTAGCCACTAACAATCAAGATTAATAGCTATTCACCTTCATCCTCTGGGACTAGAAAGTCCTGCCCACAGTAATGGTCATACTGGTGTGGTTTCACTGCCAGTTGGTGCATTTAGCTATTATACCACCTGAAAATCACTTAGTGGAAAATCTAATCATTGTTTTGTCGTAATAAAATGGACTTGTTTTTAAGGAAAACCTGCATCAGACTGGAAACTTACCTCTGATCTCAGCAGATTAGGAATAACATAAATTCCTAAAATCATGAAATCATAAAGCATTGAAGGAATCCAATCATCATGTCATGCCTGGACTGGATCTTTGGAAAAGCAGTCATATTTAGTACCTCATCCTCACTTTTTGTCCATCACCCTGTAAGTTTTTCATCCTCAAATACCTCCCTCTAATTCCCTTTCAGAATTATTTATAAAATCAGCACTTTTACAGCCAGATCATTCCAATCCTGTCTAGATCTTTTATCAATGATTTCAAATCTATGACCTTTGGTTGCCACTTGCCACTTAATGAACTTGTAAAGCGGAACCCAGTTTATGCTTTATTTCCCCAAAGTAGACGAGACCACATTGTGAGCAGCGAATGCAGTAGGTTAAATCCTAAATTCAATATTCTGACCAATGAAGGAAAGTATGCCACATGTTTATCACCCAGTCCATGTGCAACTCCACTTTCAGGAACTACTCACCTGTACTCCTAGGTTTCTTTGTTCACAACAGTCCCCAGGGCGCTATCATTAAGTGTATAAGTCCTGCTCTGGTTTGCCTTACCAAAATGCAACATCTCACATTTAATCTAAATTAAACTTTACCTGTCACTCCTCAGCCCATTGGCCCATCAGATCAATGTCCTGTTGTACTCTGAAATAATCTTCTCCACAGTGCACTGCATCACCTATTTTGGTGTCATCTGAAAACTTACTAAGCATGCCTACTATATTCACATCCAAATCATTTATCCAAATGATGAAAAGCAGTGGACCCACCACCAATCCTTGTGGCTCAGCTCTGGTCACAGGCCTCAAGTCTGAAAAGTAACCCTCTCCCACCACCCTATGTTTTCTATCTTCAAGCCAATCTTGTATCCAATTGGCTAGCTCCCCTTGGATCATCATCCTAAAATTAAAGCTAGGCTGTCCAGGAAGGAAACAGTAATATGTACAAAAATATAATAAAAATTGACTGCACTAAGAGCTTGAGGGGAAGGTTCACTTGAAGAGAGATTGGAGATTTTGTTCCCCCTCTCACCTTGCTGCTGATGCTGATCAACAATAGATAAGGTGATGGCATGCAGGTCTGCAAGCATCAGCAGCAGTCACAAAGTGTTCGGGTGGACCTGTGCTTCCAGTGCAGCCACCAACCTGCCCTGGAGACAGCCAAACACACATTCCCTGGAGCCATCCCAGTTCTGTCCACCGTCGATTCAGTTTACCATCTATCTCGCCACAACTTGCCGACTGCTCTCAAATCCATTTGTGCATTTCGATTGGAATTATTTCTGGTCAACACCATTGGCTCCTCTTCTATCTGGGGCTGGATAGGTGCCTGATCTGTGGCAGTCTTTTCAATGTCAGTGACCTTGGGGCATTTCTTTCTCGACCAGCTCCAGTGATGTGCCAGTGATGTTCTCACCAGATTGTGCTGCCAAGGTGAATCTAGGTAAAGTAAACACTGAGGTGTCAGTATCTGAGCTGGTGGAGGGCTAACCAGACAGTTTTGCCACTGTATCTGCTGAGGGATCCTTGGTTTCAGTCTGGAGCTGGGTGAGGAGATGACCATGATGGCAGAGGCTTTGTGACTGTCACTTGCTCTGCTTCAAATGTCTCTGCCATGCTTCATCCCTTTTTGTCACCCTATTTATGTCATTCTGAAGACTATAGTCATCGTCATTGTCTACTACAATATTACTTAGTTTTGTTTTCTTTACCAATTATATAATGCTGCTGTCTACATTGGTTATTAAGATTGAAGTTAAAAATCACACAACACCAGGTTATAGTCCAACAGGTTTATTTGGAAGCACTAGCTTTCATAGTGCTGCTCCTTCATCAGGTAGCTGTGGAGCAAAATGCTGGTGAAAGAGCCGCACTCCAAGAGCTAGTGCTTCCAAATTAACCTGTTGGACTATAACCTGGTGTTGTGTGATTTTTAACTTTGTCCACCCCAGTCCAATGCTGGCTCCTCTACATTAAGACTGAAAACAACAATGGACCCAAAATTAACCCTTGAGGTATACCATACCATCCACCTGCCAGTTTGAAATGCATCTACCATATACCAGCCTCTGCTTGCTGACATTAAGCCAATTCCATATCCATGCTGCTAGTTAACCCTTTGTTTCATGTGCTTCCTTAAAAGACTAGTGCATCTCAACTATGCTCAAAACCTTTACCTGCTGCCATGTACCAACTGTTTAGAGTTTCATTAGATACATAAAGAAGGTATGTAACTTATTTGTCATGCACTTATTTCGCCAGCTTTTCAATTGTCTTTCAATCTCATCCTATTTTGGGGTATCTGAACCTGGGAAAAATTGCAATGTGACGTAAGTGACATATTTGATTAAGATCAGTTCTGCACTAAGCACTTATATTCACTTCAGAAACAAAGGTCAGCATTTTCCTCCCAAGTTTAAGAATAAGTAGTTGAATGAGTTGGGAAAGTTGCACAAGGACCTGTACTGTTGGTCTCCCCATCAATTTTACAGTCTAATAAATTAGATGCAGGTGTTCATGAGGGAGTGATTCCCTATGTCACAGTTTTGGCTGTTTACGCTGAATCAACATTTACATGAAGGAACTTCAGGTCAGACCAGATTCCCAATACTGCTGAATGATGTATAACCTCTAAATATGCAAACAGTGATTGGAATCAGTGGAGAGCACATTGTTAAAGATCTGTGCATTTTGTCACTTCATTAGTCAGAGTCATTGTGGCTTAGATAGTGGTCATTTGACATTGCATGTATCTGCAAAGTAATCCAGTCTGTTCCATTTTCCCTGCAGGTTTATTTCTTTTGAGTCCCCTACAAATTTATTTCCTTTGAGTCCCCATGTAACTTTCTTTTGAAATCACTCATCATCTTCACTTCCACCACCTTTGATGTTGGCAATATCAGGTCACCATCATTCGCTGTTGAAAAGAAGTCTTTCCTCACACCCTCCTCTATCTCTTGCCCAAAGTCAATGATATCTCAGTGTACCATCAACTAAGGGCACCAGGTTTTGTTTATCTATCTTACCTGAATCTGTCACAACCTTGCAAACTCCTATCTAATTTCCCTCCATTTCCTTTGCTCAAAAGAGAAAAAACCCAACTTCCTAATTCTTGGGATCATTCTGGTAAATCTCTTCCTCATCCTCTCAAGTATTGTCACATTCTTCCTAAAGTGTAGTGATCCTATCTGGACACCATACTCTAGTTGTTGTCTAACCAGAGCTTCATCAACATTCAACACAATAGTTCTGCTTTTGTACTCAATTAATCAATTGATGAACTGCAAGATCCCTGAGGCTACCACTTTCAGGGACCTGTGCACATGGACCTTAATTCCTTCTGTCTAAAAGTGTCCATTTTTGATCAGTGCCCATTTTTGATCAGTGCCATTCAGTCTAGATAGCCTCTTCCTGTCCCTTCTGCCAAAATGCATCAGCTCATTGTTCTCTACATTAACATCCGTCTCCTGCTTGCCTGCCCCTCCTGAGTTCCTATCAGTGTTCTATTGCAATCAAATTTTTTCATCCTCAATGTCTTCCACAATTTTGAGTTTGGTATCATTAGCAAAGTTTTACTCTGCATTCCAAAATGCTTATAGATTAGCACTGAACTTTGAGTGACACCACTAATTATTACTCTCCAGTCTGAGAAACAGGCATTGACCACAACTTGCTGTTCTTGCCTTTCAGCGAATTTTTAACTGACTGCTTCTGAACCTGCTATTCCATTAGTCTAACTTAATGGGTGCAATTTGCATGCCTGCCCCATTAAATTGTTTCAGGTATCTGATTCTTGGAGCAGCAGCCATTTTTCACACTCTCCAATAATCCTGCATTATTACAGCGCCATGAGGGAAAATTTGTAACATTACAGTTTAGCTGTGATAAAAGAGGAAATAGATAACTATTACTGGTGTGGAGATTTGCAGGAAGCTAATCTTGATTTTGTTAACATGCTTGTTTGTCTATTAATAATTTTTTGAAAAAGTATTTAGTAATCAATTTACTATTTTAATTAATAAAAACTGATAAAACAATACCTTTTGTCACATAGAGGGACGTGAGGATTGAAAATGGACCATTTTCTTTAGCAGACATCTTTCAAATATGACATTAAACTGAAGTCTCAAATGCTTAAAAGATGCCAGAGCACTATTCTGAAGACAAGTAAAGGAATTCTCGCCTGTGATTTGTTGAATATTATCCCTCATCTAACATCTCTAAAACATACAGTGTAAAATTGGTCCATGCTAATAGTATATCATAAAAAACTACAGGTCACTGGGGTTAAAGTGGGGGAATAGGACTGATTAGATAACTTCACAGAGAGTTGGCAGGACTCAATAGGCTAAACTAACTCCTTCAGTGTCTTTATGATTTTGTGAATATATGGAATGAATTTGAGTAGTCCTCTGGTAATGGACTTAGGAGGTAGATGAGGGGGCAATCTCTTAAAATGGTGACAACAAGCCGGGGTGGAGTGCCCATCCTGTTCCCCATCTCCATTCCTTCATGCAGCAGTGGGAAAATCACAGGATGTTTCTCCCATCCACAGACTAATTTTGTTGCTTAAGTAACAAAAAAGGCCTCTACTGGCATATTACAAATGGCAAGAGGTGATAGCCAGGAAATTCTTTGCAGCCTCTCAGTAACCTTGAGGTTGGGTTCTCCTATTGAGGAAATCTTACCTGCAGTAATGGCTATGGCTGCTCTCACCAACATCCTCCCTCACACTTACTGGGACACACTGGCAGGCCGTTGTTCCCTTATACCCCACTGACATGGTGGGGAGGGAATTGTCCTTCCATGGTGGTGAGGGCATTGTCCTGTGGGATATAGGTAAAGTAGTGTTACTTCTGCAATTATAATTACTATACAAAGTAATTGAACTCACACCAGTGTGTAATTGTTTCAGACAAGAGCTGAGTCAACTAGAATGTAAACTATGTGGAGGAAATACATAATTGTTTTTGTATTAGCTAAAATTGTATGCAAGAATGAAATGTGACTGTAAAACAATGGTAGATGTTACAGACAAATAGATAAGGTGCTGTGAGGATGTAGGTTAAGCCAGATACGTCTGTACAAACAGTAGGTATGGACATCTGTTTCCCACTTTTACAGAAACACAGGAACAAACCCCAATTAAAAGGGTCAGAAGGATCAGTATGGTAGGGGAAGGCACAGATGGAGGGAGTAGATAATGGTGAAGAAAGGATATGCCTAACAATGACCCACAGTGGGATGTGGTCAAATGGCCTTATGAGGCCAGAAATAAGCATTTTGTCACAGATAAGGCCAGATAAGGCAAGAGATAAACAGGAGTAATGAGTGCCGGTCTTAGAGAAGTGGAAGATGTAAACGAGGAGGCGCAATGAAATTAAAAAATAGAAACCAAATCATATAAATATCGTGTATTGGATGAATTTGGTGTGTGTGTCCCTTGCCTTGTAGACAGTGGACATCACACCATCTTGCAAGAGTAAAATAAAGGACACTACTGATTCAGATTTTGTCTCGGACTGAAATTATTGAAGTGTGTGAGCTTTGTTTCTCACAGTCCTTTCATGGTGGTGAGGACACTGTCTTTCCATGGTTGTGAGGGCATTGTCTTTCCGTGGTAGTGAGGGCATTGTCTTTCAATGTTGATGTGGACATTGTCTTTCTATGGTGGTTTGCTCATTGTCCTTCCATGGTTGTGGGGCATTGCCTTTCCATGGTGGTGAAGGCATTGTCTTTCTATGGTGGTGGGCACATTGTCCTTCCATGGTGGTGGGGCATTGTCTTTCTATGGTGTGCTGTTCTTCCAGAAGTCACTGCAGGTAACTATCTATAATCAAGATGGTGAGCAGTCAGCAGCCAATTAGGTGCTGTGGAGAGGATGCTGCCAGTGATCCTCCTGGCTGCTGAATCAGGATAAGTTAAAATCTTCAGACACATCAGCAGGACATCTACTGGGGCTCTCTCTCATTCAGCCTTATAACCCATGTGAATCAGCAGTCAAATCTCCACCATGCCTGATCCTCCTTTCCTTTGTAAGCCACATTTCCTAGTCTCAACATAATTTTTGCTTGGTTGAAATTCAAAATCTTGGCAAAGTGTTTCAGTGAGAAATAAAAAGAAAGACAATGTTTTGTGCTTATATTAACTCTAAAGAGGAGTCATACTGGACTTGAAATGTTACTCTGTTTCTGTCTTCACAGCTGCGACCTGACCTGCTGAGTTTCTCCAGCATTCTCCGTGCTTATTTCAGATTTCCAGCATCGACTATATTTTGCCTTTATTCAAGTGTTTAATTCACTGCCACATCTCTTTCAGGTAAGCCCACCTTGAAGAATACCAGGTGGGCTTACCTGGAAGAGATGTGGCATTTAACATTTCAGCTTGTTTACCTTCATTCTTTTCTAGCTCCCACTGGTATTGGATAAAGTGCTTGCTAAAACTCACTTTCAGAGTTGCGTTTCCATCCTCAGTGGTTGTCTCCAACTCTACCTTACCCCATACAGATTCCAAGTGAAGTTCCATCCTTCATGGTTTAAACCCAACTATGAATACAGGTATCTCCGAGACATACAATGGTCATCGTTAGTTGCTCCCTCACATCCTGAGATCCACACTTAGTGCCATGTGCTGCCACATGCACATTTTCAAACTCTATCTCTATCAGTATTGGCACATGCAATCTCAGAGCTGTCCCAAACCCCGTTCCATTTTATTTTTTGCTTTATTCGCTGTGAGTTCTGAAGAAGAGTCATATTGCCCTTGGAACTCTTTTTTTCTCTCTCCCCAGATACTGCTAGACTTGATGAGTTTCTCCAGCATTCTCTATGTTTGTTACAGAACACTATTGGCTGCTGATTCAGTGCAGGCAATTTTGCACTGCTAGGAAAAACCAATATTACCTCCATTATGTGGTCATTAGCACATTGCTTTTTGTGGACATTTGCTGGTGTACAATTTTTTTCTTCTTTCACAGATTGTGGGCTTCATATACCTGTGAGGTTAGCATCACTTCAAGCTAACCTGATTAGTTAATGTCAGTCCATACTCTTAACTGTGAAGGTGAATTCCACCACCATAAAATTATTCAATGACTTCCCTGCCACCAAGGCAGAGAACTTACTCAGTGTAAAAAAGCAGTTCCTCTCATTTCTTTCTAAATCCTTGCCCTTATAGGGTGACCCGTAATTTTAAAGCAATGCCCAATAGTTTTAGACTCACTTACAAAAGGAAACATTCCATATCCACTTTGTGAAGAATATTTAAGGTTGTATATATTTCAATCAAATCACCCCTCACTCTTCTATACTCCAATAGCAGCAAGTCCAGCCTGTCAAATACATCCTTCTAACACTACCAATTAATTCCAGTTACCAATTTAATAAACCTCTTCTGAACTGTATCCAATGCATTTATATTCTCCCTTAAATAAGCAGACCAAAATTTCACACAGTATTTGAGACTCAATCTTACTATTAGCCTTGATAACTGAAGTATTATATGTTAAATATGTTAATGCTTAAAATTTAACACTATTATGTTGAATTTCTCTCCTAAATAGCAACCCATTAACCTCCTTGATGATGTGCTGCAGGTGCACCCTAAGGTTTTGTGATTCATTCACTAGAACACCTCAATACCTCTGCCCCTTCAATTCTATATTCAAAGGTAATACTCTGCTTTTTCATTCTTCCTGACAAAATGAACAAATTCACCTTTCCCAAATTATATTCTATCTGCTAGATTTTGCCCACTCACTCAACCTATCTGTATCCATCTGTAAACTCCTTATGTCTTCTTCACAAGATAATTTGCTATCTATCTTTGAGTCATTTGCACACTTAGCTGTCATGATTTCACTCGCCCTTTCTCAGTTAGTGAGGTAAATTGAAATGTCAATCTAGACTTCTGCAGTACTTGAATCAACACATTCTGTTAAATCTGACGGACACATTGATACATACACCGTTTCCTCCCAGCTAGCAGAACTTCTAACCAAGATAATATATTACCCTTCACACCATTAACTTGTATTTCTCATGATAATTTTTAATGTGACACCTTATCAATTGTCTTCTGGAAATACAAGTATTATACACCTACAGGACCTAATTCATATCCAATTAGATGCAATTCTGTATCTTAAGAATTCTTTTTTTCCAAGTTGTCCAACTTTGTGTTCTATTTGGCTATCTCCAAAAGTAACTCTTCCTAATAATCTTATTTCTGCTGGTATGTCATCCTGATGTGATCATTTTGTTTCCTTGTTTCAAAAGCTTTTAATTCTGCAACATAGTTTAAGCTGCTGCTCTGTTCTGCTGTACTGGAAGGTTTCACATGTTTTGGGGATCAAAATGGAGGTTCCCCAACTTTTGCAAGTGAACTAGATAATTTCTCCCTTCTTTGAATAGAATTAATGATACCTGTCTTTTTGCAGCCCCTCTCAGTGAATCCTGCTAAAGGCAGCCTTGATAAATGATTTCTATTACCTTAACAGCTTTACTGAATTAATCCTGCTGTCTGCAGCTTTGATAACAATTCCTATTTTCTTATCAGCTTTACCATATGAATCCTAATGTCTATGGCTCTATAACATGAAGACCCATTACTTCCATGATTCTTTTCCTGGAAGAGATATGTTGAGAGAAGTCTAAATAAATGAGTTCCACCTTTAATTAATGGATCTCCTGCATTTTCAGTGACCTCAATAGTCTGCGAATTTCCATTAGATCCTTTCTGCTTAGGCTTCCAAATCATGCCTTCTTCACGTTAAAGATTTGTGATGTTTCTGGATTTACAACCTTATTGAAAATAAATCCTTTATTTTCTCTTACTGTGCTGTGTTTGTGGTGTTCACTCGCTATGCCTGTGATGCTCAATCTGAAATGTACATTTTGCTGGTCCAGCCTCTAAACTGTACTGTTTTCTTACAAATTTATCCTTGTCTTCTAATGATCGCAAATATTCTCATAGCCCCTCCGACTCCCAAATACTCCAGCTTCAAGGGTTCCTAACACTCTCTTTCCGCTAACCATCCCTTATCATTCTGAAATGCTTTTAGAATGAAATGCAGATTCTCTCTTGTGTAATGTGGCCGCCAGGTTCTCTTCTGGAGAGGTCTCGAATGTACAGCCCTTCCAGCTGCTGACTCTGCATAAGCAGCCTTGCCAAAGGTTCTTCTGAAGAAGTATTCAGACCTCCAGCTTTGCTAGTGTGTAAGTAGAGTCCCACATCAGTTGCCACTGTAGTGATTGGAACCAGGTGGATCTTATTGATTATGAGCTGCTTGATTGAGGTTATTAATCTGGCCTAATCCGGGACCTCTGGCTGACAGAGATAAACAAGGGATTACCGCAGTTAGGCAGTAGTGTGGGGGTTAATTTAAGTTTAAAAAGAAAAAAGAAAAAAAAACAAGAGTGTCTGATCACAAGAAAAAAAACAAAAAAAAGAAAAAACATAAACAGGGGATTCACACCTGCACACACACAATATGGGTGCTGGGGAAAAAATAAGCACTACCACAGTTAGGCGGTAGTGTGGGGGGGGAAAAAGAAAAAAATTAAAATAAACAGGAGTCTTTGATCACACAGTACTGCCCTTAAAAAGCAAAAAAAACACAGAGGATTCACACCTGCACACACACAATATGGGTGCTGGGGAAAAAATAAGTACTACTGTAGTTAGGCAGTAGTGTGGGGGTAAAAAGAAAAAAAAGAAATAACCAGGAGATCGACAAAAAAAAGAACAGAAGTCATACATCATATCCACTCAGAGAGCTGGCTCTGAGGGAGCTGGACTCTCCTGATTGTGTCAGAAAAAAATAAACAGAGGATTCACACCTGCACACACACAACATGGGTGCTGGGGAAAAAATAAGCATTATTGCAGTTTGGCGGGAGTGTGGGGGTAATTATTGAAAAAATAAAAAGAAAAAAAAACAAGAGTGTCTGACATCCTCTGAGAAAAAATAAATAAACAGGGGATTCAATCGGGTGTTTCCTTTCTTCCTGGTGGTAGAATATAAATAAAGATCTACACACTTGTTGTTTTTCACAATGTATGACACCTGCACACACACGACATGGGTGCTGGGGAAAATAAGCACTACGCTGTCAGGCGGTAGTTTGGGGGGGAAAATCTTTTTAAAAAGAAAAAAAACAGGAGAAAAATAAATAAATGGGGGATTCGGAGATTCCTGACTTCAGGGACTGATTCCGAGCTGACTAGTCACAGCCTGTGCATGTGCAAATGAAGGGTGTCTTAGTGACAGGATACCGACCTCGGTGCAGTTATTTCAGTCATAATGCTGTAAGATGAGTTCTCACTCCGGTACATCATATTCTACCAGCTACCACCGCACTCCTTCTAGTTCAGAATCTAGAGGGCCTATTCAGTCGAGCGATCAAGAATGGTAGAGGAATGCCACTTGGCAATCTAAAAATAAGACATTCTTATCTTCAGCATATGCAATTTATTATGATGGCAAGTCACTCTGATGAGATAGACAGTTTTACAGAGAGACTATGAGAAACATCCAGATGGTAGTCTTACTTCTATAAGATTCTAAGCTGTTAACCCACCGATATCCTGATGATATCTTCATAGTAGGTGGTGCTTAAGGCACACTTCAATATTAATTCTTAGACCCCTATGTCTCATCCAACAATAGGACATTCAAGGAGTAGAAGCCTTTGCATTTGTGGAACATCTGTACAATTATGTGCAGCTTCTGCGAAGTAATGTCCATCACTGTACATCATGGGGAAGCCCATTATGTGATAATACCAGCCAGAGGTATGCTCTGTCTGCTACTCTCTGGCTAGAAATTGGTCCTGTTCTGGCAAAAACAGTATCAGCCACGTCCAGTGGATGACAAAGTGAGTGTCTGAGACTGCAAGGATCCCAATTTGAGGAAATTCAGTGCTATGATCACTTTGACACCATTGACAATACCACTCTTATCCTGATCCAAGGCTGCAGGTCTTCTTGACAAGTTGGCAGAATTGACAGCACTTCAGACAGAAATGGAACTCATTCAGCAACGAACTAGAAAAGTTAGTAAATAGCGCTGGTGTAGGATCCTTCCTGCAGTTCCATATAAGATCAGCTATATACTTTAAGAGAGGCTTTAGTGAGGTAGTGCAGCTGAAATTGGGAGAGCTGGAATTGCATCTGCGCTACCTGCAAACAGATGTTGTTCCAAAGAAGGGTCTTTGGATCTGAAACAGCAATTTTGCTTTCTCTCCATACATGCTGCGAGACCTGTTGAGTTTCTCCATCAATTTCTGTTTTTATTTCAGATATTGCATCTGTAGGAAAAGGTGACATATATGCTGAAGAGAAAGAATGGGTAGGGGCTGGAAAAGGAGTTGGGAAAGAAGATAAAGGTTGGCATTTTTTCTTGGGCTTGCTGCAGTGCTCCAGGGAGGCTCAGTGCAGGTTGGACGAGCAGCATCTTATTTTCCACTTGGAGAGTCTTCAGGAATCAATATTGAGTTCAATCATTCTAGAACCCAACACCTTCTTCCATGTCATAGAGTCATAGAGATGTACAGCACGGAAACTCATCCATGCCAACTAGATATCCCAACACAATTTAGTCACACTTACCATTACCCGACCCACATCCCTCCAAACCCTTCCTATTCATATACCCATCCAGATGCCTTTTAAATGTTGCAATTGTACTAGCTTCCACCACTTCCTCTGGCAGCACACTCCATACATGTACCAGCCTCTGCGTGAAAACGTTGCCTCTTAGGTCTCTTTTATATCTTTCCCCTCTCACCCTAAACCTATGCCCTCTAGTTCAGGACTTCCCCACCCAGGGAAAACACTTTGTATATTTATCGTATCTATGTCCATCATGACTTTATAAACTTCTATAAGGTCACTCCTCAGCCTTCGACCTTCCAGGGAAAACAGCCCCAGCCTATTCAACCTCTAGCTATAGCTCAAACCCTCTAACCCTGGTAACATCCTTGTAGATTCTTTCTGAACCCTTTCAAGTTCCACAACATCCTTCCAATCGGAAGGAGACCAGAATTGCATGCAATATTCTAAAAGTGGCCTAACCAATGTCCTGTACAGCCGCAACATGACCTCCCGACTCTTGTACTCAATACTCTGATCAATAAAGAAATGCATACCAAACACCTTCTTCACTATCCTATCTACTTGCGACTCCACTTTCAAGGAGCTATGAACTTGCACTCCAAGGTCTCTTTGTTCAGCAACACTCCCGA
>NC_057729.1:41645420-41671297 GCF_004010195.1 Chiloscyllium plagiosum | reverse complement strand
CTTCGCTGTCCACTACACCTCCAATTTTGGTGTCATCTGCAAACAAACTAACTATACCTCTTATGATCACATCCAAATCATTGACACAAATGACAAAAAATAGTGGACCCAGCACCGATCCTTGTGGCACTCCACTGGTCACAGGCCTCCAGTCTGAAAAACAACCCTCCACCACTACCCTGTCTTCTACCTTTGAGCCGGTTCTGTATCCAAATGGCTAGTTCTCCCTGTATTCCAGGAGATCTAACCTTGCTAACCGGTATCCCATGGGGAACCTTGTCGAACGCCTTACTGAAGTCCATATAGATCACATCCACCACTGACCTCGTCAATGCTCTTTGTTACTTCTTCAAAAAACTCAATCAAGTTTGTGAGACATGATTTTCCATGTACAAAGCCATGTTGACTATAGCTAATCAGTCCTTGCCTTTCCAAATACATGTACATCCTGTCCCTCAGGATTCCCTCCAACAACTTGCCAACCACCGATGTCAGGCTTGCTGGTCTATAATTCCCTGGCTTGTCCTTACCACCTTTCTTAAATAGTGGCATGACGTTAGCCAACCTCCAGTCTTCCAGCACCTCACCTGACTATCAATGATACAAATATCTCAGCAAGGGGCCCAACATTCACTTCCCTCGCTTCCCACAGAGATCTAGGGTACACATGATCAGGTCCTGGGGATTGATCCACATTTATGAGTTTCAAGCCATCCAGCACTTCCTACTCTGTATGATGGACATTTTTCAAGATGTCACCATCTATTTCCCTACATTCAATTTCTTCTATGTCCTTTTCCACAGTAAATACTGATGCAAACTACTCATTTAGTGTCTCCGCATCTCCTGTGACTCCACACAATGGTTGCCTTGCTGATCTTTGTGGGCCCTATTTTCTCCCTAGTTACCCTTTGTCCTTAATGTATAGTTCTCCTTAACTCTATTTGTCAAAGCTATCTTATGTCCCCTTTTTGCCCTCCTTATTTCCCTCTTAAGTATATTCCTACTGCCTTTATATTCTTCTAAGGATTCACTCAATCTATTTTGCCCACACCTGACATATGCTTCCTTCTTTTTCTTAACCAAACCCTCAATGTCATCCAGCATTCCCTACACCTACCAGACTTTCACCCTAACAGGAATATACTGTGTCTGGATTCTCATTATTTCATTTCTGAAGGCTTCCAATTTTCTAGCCGTCCCTTTACATGCGAACATCTCCCCCCAATCAGCTTTTGAAAGTTCTTGCCTAATACCATCAAAATTAGCCCTCCTCCAATTTAGAAATTCAACTTTTAGATCTGGTCTAGCATTTACCATCATTATTTTAAAGCTAACAGAATTATGGTCGCTGGCCCCAAAGTGCTCTCCCACTGACACCTCAGTCACCTGCCCTGCCTTATTTTCCAAGAGTAGGTTAAGTTTTGCACCTTCTCCAGTAGATACTATCACATTCTGAATCAGAAAATTTTCTTGTACACACTTAACAAATTCCTCTCCATTTAAACCCTAAACATGATGGCAGTCCCAGTCTATGTTTGGAAAGTTAAAATCCCCTACAACAATCACCCTATTAACCTTACAGATAACTGAGATGTCCTTACAAATTTGTTCCTCAATTTCCCACTGACTATTAGGGAATCTATAATACAATCCCAATAAGGTGATCATCCCTTTCTTATTTCTCAGTTCATCCCAAATAACTTCCCTGGATGTATATCCTCCCTCAGTACAGTTGTAATGCTATTCCTTATTAAAATCGTTACTCCCCCTCCTCTCTTGCCTCCCTTTCTGTCTTTCCTCTAGCATTTGTATCCTCAAATATTAAGCTGCCAGTCCTGTCCATCCCTGAGACACATTTCTGTAATTGCTATGATATCCCAGTCCCATGTCTCTAAACCATGCCCTGAGTTCATCTGTCTTCCCTGTTAGGTCTTTTGCATTAAACTAAATGCAGTTTAATTTATCAGTCCTACCTTGTTCTCTGCTTTGTCCCTGCCTGCCCTGACTGCATGATGCGCTTCTTATCTCAAATGTACCAGTCTCAGATTGATCTCTTTCCTTACTATCTCCCTGGGTCCCACCACCAACCCCCTCCCCACCAACCCCACCCTCTCCCCCACAACCTTACTAGGTTAAATCCTCCTGAGCAGCTCTAGCAAATCTCCCTGCCAGTATATTATTCCTCTTCCAATTCAGGTGCAATCTGTCCTTCTTGTACAGGTCATGTCTACCTCAGAGGAGATTCCAATGATCCAAAAATGTGAATCCTTCTCCCATACACCAGCTCCTCAGCCATGCATTCATCTGCTCTATCCTCCTATTCCTACTCTCACTAGCCTGTAGCACCAGAAGTAATCCAGATCTTACTATTCTTGATGATCTCCTTTTTAAATTCCTGCATAATTCTCTGTAATCTCCCTTCAGAACCTTATCCTTTTCCCTTCCTCTGTCATTGGTTCCAATGTGTACAATGACCTCCTGCTGGGCCCTCTTCCCTGGAGAACATTCTGCACCCTCTCTGAGACATCCTTGATCCTGGCACCAGGGAAGCAACGCAGCATTCTGATTTTTCACTGGCCACAGAAACGCCTGTCTGTGCCTCACACTAGAGTCCCCTAATACAATCAATCAATCTCTTGGAACCCGATATACCCCTCATTGCATTAAAGCCAGTCTTGATACCAGAAACTTGGCTGTTTGTGCTACCTTCCCCTGAGAATCCATCACCCCCTACATTTTCCAAAACAGCATACTTGTTTGAAATAGGGATAGCCACAGAAGACTCCTGCACTACCTGCGTACCTCTCTTACATTTCATGGAGTTAACCCATCTATGTGACTGTATCTGCGACTTTTCTCTCTTCCTATAACTGCCATCCATCACATCCCCTTGCTTTTGTAAATTCCTCAATTCTTCCTACTATCGCTCCAACTGATCCATTCAATCTAATAGGATTTGCAACCAATGGCATTTATTGCAGATATAATCCTCAGTGACACGTAAACTCTCCCTAAACTCCCACATCCGATAAGAAGAGCATATCACTCAACTAAAGGGCATTTTTGCTTCTTTCAATCTACAGACCCAGAAAATAGCACCATCTTGTTGCTCTACAAAACATTGCTCCAGGCTAATTTAATACTTATGGCTTATATTTTTAAGTTTAATCAAGAGATTATATCTCAATAAAACATAATCAAGACAAAAACATTTTAAAAAAACTCACTTTACTCAATATTGCAGACTTACCGTAAGGCTACACTTAAAACTATTTACTTATCTGTTTCTGTGCTGTGACCTCTGCCAAACAGGTTCCTTCAAGAGCAGTTGTTAATTTCACTCTTTGTTAACTTTTACAGATATCACTGATATCCAGCGATACATGAATTCATACAGCAAAGGCAGTAACTGTGCAGGTTCATTGCTTTGTTAGGGAGCAGTATGGGTTTCTTTCTCTCTCTCTCTCTCTTCTGCATTGGCCTTACCATATGCTGCCTTTGTCTGTTCCTCTCCTTTTCAAAAATGCTGTTGGTTTGACTTTTTTTTCCAAAGTTCCAAAACAGTGCAACAGCATTTAAAATAGTAATTGCTGCTCCTGAAATTCGAGGGAATCACCTCCAACACCTAAAATACCTCAAAAAAGGAGGAGCCTGTTACTGCCAGAAATCTTTCCTATCCTCCATCTTGGATTACCCAGAATCCCTTTACCCACTCCCACTTCTCAGTCCCTGCCGTGACATTGGCTGCCTTCATCACAGCCAACCCATTTTCACCAAATTATGGTTTCCTATTATTAGTTTTTGTTCATTTTCTCTGTCATATTATCAACCATCCCTTTGTCTCCCTATCAGTTTTTCTCTCTCTCTGGGTTACATGTCCACCTAAGCACTCACTCCTTCTAAACCAGACTACCACCTTCCAGCCTTGAACATATATACCCTGGGTCTTCTACGTTCTGAAGAAGGGTCACTTGACTCAAAACATTAACTTTGTTTCTTTTCACAGATACTGCCAGTTCTACTGAGTTTCTTCACCATTTCTGTTTTTGTTTCAAACTTCCAGCAACGGTCCTTCTTTGTTTTACTTTGTTGCAATCTGTCTACTCCTCTATATATATTTGATGCATGCTCCTAAGACTAGGACTGAGGGTCTCAACAAAAAACCATCAGTACACTTCACGTGGCATCCTGTAGGTCTAAGGAGGATGCCATTTTGGTGCCAAAATAGCACACATTGTGCTGCACCATGGGGCGATGCAAAGCCAACATTTATGATTTTTATGATTGAAAGTACCTTCAGATTATGTATTCCTGATGAAGGGCTTTTGCCCGAAATGTCAATTTTACTGCTTCTCGGATGCTGCTTGAACTGCTGTGCTTTTCCAGCACCACTCTAATCTAAACTCTGGTTTCCAGCAATCTGAAGCATTTTACCTTCAGATTATCAAACAGCAAAGATTTGAGTCACTTAGAGTACAATCAGAAATCTAATCATCATTGTAAGGGTTGATTCTGGGGTTGGGAAATCAGAAACTCAATCCAACATCACTTTGATGTTGCAGCCAAAAGTAAGGAATAACTTGTATTTCATTACCAGTTAAGAATTTGATGTTCAGCTTTTCCACCAGGAATTGTTAATAGGTCTATAATAAATCACTGAAACTACTTTTCTCATTTCAATTGTCTATAAAACAAAACATTAAATTTTGAAGTTTTGAACTTTATAGCTAGTTTTTGTTTTATAATTATCTTGCAATCATAGCCCTGACCTCACCTTTTCTGGCCATAACTTTGTTTTCGCCATATCACCTCAGTCTCTCAGTGGTCACAGCTAATACAAAGAAATTCAATTGTGCTGCTCATGAATTAATCTTTAAAGTTTAAACAGTTTTTAATATTTTATGCTTCCAAGCTAGTTAATGGTTTGCAGGCATACTATATGAACCTGTCAACTATTATCCCAAGAGAGCAGAAAAGGAAAAGGCGAACTAATTTATGTGAGTTATGCTACTACTGCAATTAAACGTCAGTCTCTGGCCTTGAAATTATATTATGGAATAAAGTATGGAAATGTTTAGGGTAATTAAATAAAATCCTTTTCTACACAATTAGTGTAGAAGCTCAGACCAATTTATTATAAGTAGATAATCATTTGCACTAATATATATGAGACAAAATAAAGAACATTTTTAACATTTATATGGCATCGCCATTGTTTAAATCCTAATTGCACAATGTATTGTCTACTGTTGAATTATGTAATTTGCATTTGACCAAAGTTGCTTCTTTACTTTCTACCAATAATACCTAGCAGAGAGACCACGACTTGATAACTGTGCACAATACAAAACCGTGTACTCTATCTGAGGTAGAACTTTTGATTAATGTTGAACTGAAGTTGTGACAATGTGTTAAAAGCCATGTCATGTTACTTGGATTTGGCAAATCTCATGTGAAAACAGATGATGGAAATACCTTATTCCTTCATGTTGTTCACGAGTTATTAATTTGAGCTGATTTTTACCATCAGTTTTGAGACCCTTATATATGGCAATAGAACAATCTCAGCCTCCTAATTAGCTGGGCCTGTTGTCCAATTATAGAAGTAAGTGAGTTTCTGATGCTGCTAAGTGCGCCATTATCCTCCTCAAACTCTGTCATTCAATTGGTAAATCTGTACTTCAACTTTGTTTTCCTGCCTTTACTCAATTAACCTTGAAGTCCTAACCTAACCACAACTTACTTATCTCAATCTTGAAAGATTCATTAGTCTGAGCCCCTATTGGCTCAGGTTTTGAGAGGAGAGAGTTTTGAATTTCTATTACCATTTATATGGAAAATGTTTTGGAATTTCAGTTCTGAATAGATAATCCTTTACTTTAAGGTTGTGGTCCTCTTTCCTGATCGCTGTCCTTTAAATAACACAATCAGACACAATCTATTTGGTTCTATGTGGTGCTGTTGAAGCTGAACTTAACTGTGTACATTTAGATTGCCATGATGTAGTGACCTAGTGCAAATCCCAATGGCTTCCTTCATGGTATATTGGTGAGAAAGCTAGCAATGTCAAATGAGATCATTAACACAATATTGCTCTTGATATGTGGCTCTTGTACGGTCTTTGTGAAAGAGAAGGAATCCTTCATAATGTATGTGGAAACTAACCCCAAACTGGTTATTCACTCAACCACTGGGCCAATTCATGCTATGCAGAGTCAGTCATCAATAAAGCAGGGCATAAAGTATCATAAATGGGCAGTCCATACATGCATGCACACAGTGAGCCATGAGGATGAATCCTATCATGTGTCTCATCAGGCAAGTTAATAATTTTACATAAATCCAATAAATGTTTGTTCACCTTGTTTTGAGTGCAGATGTGCATTCCTGAGTAGTAACAAGTCCTAAACAAAGTGGCAAGAGAGAAACTGAAAACCTGAGAGAAAGTCTTGATGGAACTTCCATCAAGTTTTGACGAGACAATATTTGTCAATCGATCTTGTGTGCAGCTACTGAAATTATCTAATTCCTTCAGTCTTGAACTATGATATATTATTCTCTTGGTTTCATACTATTTGACGTCACAACTTCCATGTGTACAATGAACCACCTCTTAACCAGCACATTGTTGTATCTGGCTCTGTATGGGTTGATACAATAAGTACAATATTGTGATGATTTCACTAGAACTTGGTGGAAGAGTTAAGTAGGATTACTTAGGAAATTGATCCATGGCTTGGTCTTCCCAACAATCTTTATAGAAATGTACAACCTATTCTTATAGCCTGGAAGTATTTACAGAGATGCAATAATCTAAATCATGTTTACTCTGCAAGACTCCTCTCATTAGACCAGAAAGTACCTACCCTTAAAAACACTAAACCACATAAACCACTAAAGCGCTTACACATTTAGACAATACAGATGGCTGCACACATAACATACGATTTTGTTCTAATGGCATGTTTCAATTAATATTCAACATTATAGCTACCAGATAAATCTGCATAGCTCTATGACCAACTCACCACATATGTTACTGATTTAAGAAACCACAATAAGTTCTTGGTATGATTGATTTAAAAGTAAAATGGAAAATGTATTCACTGAATTTTTAATTGACATTACAATTATTCAGGTTTGATCAAGTAGCTATTGTACTCTTGTTCAGCCTTTTATTTGAACTGAATGCTTAAAGGCAAATGAACCATCATAAAACAGCGGGCATGGTTCATTACAAAACATTGCCTTTGTAATGCTGAAGGGAAAGCACTTACCAGTATGGATGTTGTTTATGCTCATGATGAGATTAATGCCCAGACCATTCAGTCTCTAGATAGATATTTGTGCTGCTCATAATGCATGTCTGGACCCTTACATAAATCCCAATAAGGTGGCTCCAAAGGAAAGGCTCAAGATGTTTGAATTTCCAATGGACAGTTCCCCCACTCCCTGGGACCCTCTAAAATGTCTTCAACTCCGTGTTAGAGTCTGATTTTGGACGGGTCTGGTTTACTTACCTGGAAAAACTATGTCAATCTCCTGGATAACTATACAACGGACCCCTCTATTGCCCAAATCCTTTGCTCCTGCCAAGTCCCTTCTGACCCTCTAATCCCCTCACTCACTGAGCCACTCCTTGAATGTCTTCTGCATGCCAACTCTCTGACCATCCCTGACCATCCAATTCACTTGACCTTCTGACTCCCTCCCCTGATCCTCCAAATTTCCACCCAGCCCAATTCTGATCTGACCCAACTTCACCACTCTAGCTAACTGCCACACTAGCCATATATCACACTCATATCCTTTGCTGACACACTGAAAAGCTGTTTAAAATGTGTCAAACCTTTTCAGTGCCTTCGTGAGTGAATACTTACCACAATGCATTGGCCAGTGTCATAAAAAGAGGCATGGCTTGCCTTTTCCTGACAATCCACATGTTCATCATATTTCTGAAGAAGCTGACTTCAGAAACCCCAGCTGGAAATGCAGAGCAGAGCAGCAAGCCAATGATGATTGCCTCTCCACGGAAGATTCAGGCCAATATCTTTGCCCCATGAGCTGATTAAAGTGAGTAGGATTCCAACATGTTCATCTAAAGATTATCGTTTGGAGGCGCTTTAATATCTCTTGGATTTCAACACCCCTCTGGATCCTTCCTCCCTTTGTTTTCTCTGACCATACTCCCCTTCCGAAGTCCCTTTTTACTGTGCCTTCGCTATCCTCTGCGACCTTCCCTTCTCTCACCCTAAATGGTCTGTTCTCGATGGAGTTCTCAGTTTCATCATCTTACAATCCTAATAAATTCTGATTTCTTCCTACATTGCCTTCACTTCCATGCTTTTTCAATCTACAGGCACAGGAGACCTATTCACCATCTTTAGAAATCTCATTCTACCTGGAACTTGTCCTCTAACCTCTTACTATATCTCAATCTTTTCATTGGGAGGTAGAACCATGCTGTGCAGTGAAATCAGCCATCTCAGTTTCTCAACAGCTTTCACTCACTCGAACCTGAATATGCACTTTCCATTCTCTCAGGACCAGCTCTAAAGTTAAACCTACTGACTTGTTTTGGATATTTGATAAGCGCACCTTCACCAACCATCTGACACCACTTGCCATGCACTTGGACTATAGTGCCACCAACAAGCACTGTGTTTATCCAAACTGGACCTGATCTCATCCCTTCTGGAGATTTTCATTCCATGGCCTCCAACCTCAGTCACCTAATTCCACACCTGCAGAGTCTAGCTCCTTTCCTGGATCCACAAACAGGACATTACCTGGTAGAAGTATCATTTCAGCCTGCCCTAACCATATTGAACTGACTTCTTCCTATCTTAACTCAATTTTCCCCTGCTTTATCCAGTTTCCCTTAATCTAAATCCATGACTCTTCTGATGCAGTCCTCCACTTTAATGGTTTCTAGCTTCCTGACCATAACTGTCTCCTTTTCATTCTGAACTGTTATATTGTACCAACCACAGCTGCCTTGTGACTGGGGTACTACGCTTCCATCGTTGCTTCATCACATGGTTGTCCTTTTTGTACAGCAGAAAGCGGCGAGAGCTGGGAAGAAGTGAAGTCGGAACAGAGATGCTGTTGGGAAGGCAAGTGATTGCTATTTAAGTAGGTGTGTTCTAAACCCCAGGTCCTACACAGTCGGGCCTCTCTCCCACCCTCCTCGAACGTAATTAAGAGTTCACAGATGCGCAGCAGGAAGAAAGGGAGCTTAGATCAGGGGCCTATAGGGAAAGTGAGTCAACGCTTTAAGATTTTAAAAACTTACCTTGATCGGCGGAGCCCTCCATTTCTGTTCTAACAGCAGGAAGAGTAGGAGTTCTAACTGAGAAGGACTCTTGTGCGTTGTACGGTAAGGCTTTTCAATTTATCATGTGATTGGATAAACATTTAATTGGTTAATTGAATAAGAATGCAGCAGAGAAGTACTAGAAATTATTTAATACATAAATTGTAAAATTTAATTAAATAAGGAGAGATAGCTGGACAGGTGATGTGCTGTAGCTGTATGATGTGGGAGCTGGCTGATCCCTTTGTGAACGGCAGTGAGCACATCTGCAGCAAGTGTTGGTTGCTGGAAGAACTCCGGATCAGAATTGATGATTTGGAATCTGAGCTTCAAACACTGCAGCACATCCAGGAGGGGAAGAGTTACCTGGACACTTTGTTTCAGGAGGCAGACACACCCGGTAGATTAAGTAATTCAAATTCAGTTAGTGATCCGGAACAACAGGGTGTGACTGTAAGTGAGGCAGGTAGCGGGATTCTGAGTTCAGGATTGGAGGAGCCTCAACCTTTGACCTTTCTAACAGGTATGAGATTCTTGCTTCCTGCAGGATGAGGGAAAAGGCTGTAGACAGGATGAGCCAGCTGACCATGGCATCATGGTGCAGAAGGCCATTCAAGATGGGGGAGCAAAAAGACAAGTAATTGTTATGGGGGATTTAATAATTAGGGGGCAGATAGTATCCTATGCAAGCCAGATCAGGAGTCCCACATGGTGTGTTGCCTGCCTGGTGCCAGGGTGCAGGACATCTCTGACTGGCTTGAAAGGATAATGAAGCAGGAGGGGGAGGATCCAGTTGTTGTGGTCCATGTTGACACTAACAACATAGGCAAGGCTAGGAAGGAGGACCTGTTTGGGAATTACCAACACTAGTAAGGAAATTGAAGTACAGGTCCTCAAGGGCCATTATCTCCGGATTACTGCCCAAGCCATGTGCCAGTCGCCATAGGGATAAGAAAGTTAGGGAAGTAAACACAAGACCATAAGACCATAAGAAATAGGAGTGGAAGTAAGGCCATTCAGCCTATTGAGTCCACTCTGCCATTCAATCATGGCTGATAGGCATTTCAACGCCACTTACCTGCTCTCTCCCCATATCCCTCATTTCCTTGCGAGATTAAGAATTTATCAATCTCTGCCTTGAAGACATTTAATGACCCGGCCTCCACTAGGCTCCATGGCAATGGATTCCACAGGCCCAAATGTCTCTGGCTGAAGAAATGTCTCCTCATTTCCATTTTAAATTGACGCCCTCTAGTTCTAAGGCTAGGCACACAGGTCCTAGTACCCCCACCTTTTGGAAACAAATTCCCAGTGTCCACCCTTTCTAAGCCATACCTTATCTTGTAAGTTTCTATTAGATCTTCCCTCAACCTTCTAAACTCTAATGAATACAATCCCAGGATCCTCAGCCGTTCATCATATGTTAGGCCTACCATTCCAGGGATCATCTTTATGAATCTCCGCTGGACATCATCCAGTGCCAGTATGTCCTTCCTGAGGTGTGGGGCCCAAAACTGGACATAGTATTCTAAATGGGACCTAGCCAGAGCTTTATAAAGTCTCAGTAGTACACTGCTGCTTTTACATTCCAACCTTCTTGAGATAAATGACAACATTACATTTGCTTTCTGAACTACAGACTCAACTTGCAAGTCAACCTTTAGAGAATCCTGTTTAAATGCTCCTAACGTGGCTGAGTTAATTACATTGGTGGGGAGGGCATTCCACATTCTCACCAATCTCTGAGTAAAGAACCTGACTCTGACATCTGTCTTAAATCTATCGCCCCCTAATTTGTAGCTATGTCCCCTCGTACAAGCCGACATCATCATCCTAGGAAAAAGACTCTCACTGTCCACCCTATTTAATCCCCTGATCATCTTGTATGTCTCTATTAAATCCTCTCTTAGCCTTCTTCTCTCCAATAAGAACAGACCCAAGTGCCTCTGCCTTTCCTCATAAAACTTTTGTTCCAGACCAGACAACATCATGGTGAATCTCCTTTGCACCTTTTCCAGTTCTTCCACATCCTTTCTGTAATGGGGCAACCAGAACTGTACACAATATTCCAAGTGCGGCCGCACTACCGTTTGTATTGTTGTAGCATATCATCATGGCTCTGGAACTCAAACCTCTACCAATAAAACCTAACCCACTCTATGCCTTCTTAACAACATTATCAACCTGGGTTTAGATTAGATTAGAGTGGTGCTGGAAAAGCACAGCAGGTCAGGCAGCATCCGAGGAGCAAGAAGATCGACATTTCAGGCAAAAGCCCTTCATCAGAAATGGTGTTGAAATCCTGCCTGACCTGCTCTGCTTTTCCAGCACCACAGTAATCTAAACTCCGGTTTCCATCATCTCCCGTCCTCATTTTCACCTTATCAATTTGAGTGGCAACTTTCATGGATCTCTGTACATGGACTCCAAGATCTCTCTGCACATCCACACCATCAAGAATCTTTCTGTTGGCCCAGTATTCTGCCTTCCTTTTATTCTTCCCAAAGTGCATCACCTCACATTTAGTTACATTGAACTCCATTTGTCACCTCTCAGCCCAATTCTGCAATTTATCCAAGTCCCCCTGCAACCTGCAGTATTCTTCCAAACTGTCCATCACTCCGCCAACTTTAGTGTCATCTGCAAACTTACTAACCCATCCACCTATGCCTGCATCCAAGTCATTTCTAAAAATGACAAACAACAGTGGTCCCAAATCAGTTCCTTGTGGCACATCACTAGAACTGGACTCTAGGCTGAACATTTTCCATCAACCACCACTCGTTGCCTTCTTACAGAAAGCCAGTTTCTAATCCAAACTGCTAAATCATCTTCAATCCCATGCCTCTGCATTTTCTCCAACAGCCTACCTTGTGGAACCTTATCAAAGGCTTTACTGAAGTCCATGTATACTATGCCAACTGCCCTACCCTCATCCACATGCTTGGTCATCTTCTCAAAAAACTCAATGACGTTTGTGAGACATGACCTGCCTTTGACAAAAGCTTGTTGATTATCTCCAATCAAATTGTTGCTTGCTAGATTATTATAAACCCTATCTCTTATAATCCTTTCCAAAACTTTTCTAAGAGCAGAAATGAGGCTCTCTGGTCTATAATTACCTGGGTCATCTCTGCTGCCCTTCTTGAACAAGGGCACAACATTTACAGTCCTCTAGCCCTCTGGTACTAAACCTGTAGACAATGACGACTCAAAGATCAAGGCCAAAGGTTCCGCCATTTCCTCCCTAGCTTCCCAGAGAATCCTCAGATAAATCCCATCAGGCCCAAGGGACTTATCTACTTTCACGCCTTCTAGAACACTTCCTCCTTACTAACCTCAATCCTTTCTAGTCTAATATCTCTTATCTCAGTCTTCGCCTCTATAATATTCCCCATTTTGTGAGTGAAAACAGATGAGAAATATTCATTTAGCACCTCTCCAATCTCTACAGGGTCCACACACAACTTCCCACTTCTATCTTTGACTGGCCCTATTCCTACCCTAGTCATCCTTTTATTCCTCACATAACTATAGAAAGCTTTAGGGTTCCTCTTTATTCTACCTGCTAAAGACTGCTCACGTCCATACCTTGCTCTTCTTAAGTTTCTCTGTATATCCTTCCTAGCCAATCTGTAACTCTCCATCGCCTCATCTGAACCATCTTGTCTCAACATCACATTAGCCTCCCTCTTCCGCTTAACAAGAGATCCAATTTCTTTAGTAAACCACAATTACCTTACCTTCTCACTTGCCCCCTGCCTGACAGGGACATACCTATCAAGGACCCGCAATATCTGTTCCTTAAACCAGCTCCACTTTTCAATTGTCCCCATCCCCTGAATTTTGCTACCCCATTCTATGTCTCCTAAATCTTGCCTAATTGCAGAATAATTGTTCTTCCCCCATCTATAACTCTTCCCCTGTGGCATGTACCCATCCCTTTCCATTGCTAAACTAAACATAACCAAATTATTGTCACTCTCTCCAAAGTGCTCACCTACCACTAAATCAAACACCTGGCCTGGTTCATTACCAAGCACCAGATCCAGTGTGGCCTCCCCTCTTGTCAGTCCTTCGACATACTGTGTCAGGAAACCCTCCTGCACAGATTGGACAAAAACTGATTCACCCAACGTACTAGAGTTATAGCATTTCCAGTCAATGGGGGAAGTTAAAGTCCCCCATAATAACCACCCTGTTCCTTTCACTCCTACCCAGAATTGTTTTGCCAATCCTCTCCTCCACATCCCTAGAACTTTGTGGAGGCCTTTAAAAAAACTCCCAGCAGTGTGACCTCTCCTCTCCTGTTTCTAACCTCAGCCCATACTACGTCAGTAGACGAGTCCTCGTCAAAAGTTCTTTCAGGCACCGTTATCCTGTCTTTGCCTAACAAAGCCACACCTCCCCCTCTTTTACCATCTTCCCTGATCTTAATGAAAGATTTAAACCCTGGAACCTGCAACATCCATTCCTGACCCTACTCTATCTATGTCTCCGAAATGGCCACAACATCGAAGTTCCAGGTACCTATCCATGCTGCAAGCTCTCCTATCTTATTCCGGATACTCCTGGTATTGAAGTAGACACACTTCAAACCAGCTTGCTGTCTGCCAGCACATGCCAGTGACTGTGAAATCATGTCCCTGTCCTCCCTATGCTCATCCTCCTGTGCACTGGAACTACACCACAGGTTCCCATTCCCCCTGCTAAGTTAGTTTAAAGCCACCTGAATTGCACTTTCAAATTTCCCACCCAGTATATTAGTACCCCTCTGGTTCAAGTGAATACTATCCTATTGGTAGAGGTCCCATCATTCCCAGAATGAGCCCCAATTATCCATATACCTGAAACCCTCCCTCCTGCACAATCCCTGCAGCCACGTGTTCAGCTGATATCTCTCCCTGTTCTTAGCCTCACTATCATGTGGCACAGATAACAAACTGGAGATAACAACTCTGTTTGTTCTAGCTCTCAGCTTCTACCCTAGCTCCCTGAAATCCTGCCTCATATCCCTATCCCTCTTTCTGCCTATGTCGTTAGTACCTATGTGGACCACGACTTGGGGCTGGTCACTCTTTCCCTTCAGGACTTCAAAGACAGCATTTGAGACATCACGGGCCCATGGTTTTGAAAGACTTTCAGTTAAGTCAGCTTTGGTGACACTGTGGCTCAGTGGTTGATACTGCTGCCTCACCGTGCCAGGGACCTAGGTTCGATTCCAGCCTCAGGTGACTGTGTGGAAATTGTACATTCTCCCTGTGTCTCTGTGGGTTTCCTCTGGATGTTCCAGTTTCCTCCCACCATCCAAAGGTATGCATGTTAGGTGGATTGGCCATGCTAAATTGCCCATAGTGTTCAGGGATGTTTTGGTTAGGTGCATTAGTCAGGGATAAATGTAGAGTAATAAGCTAGGGGAATGGGTCTGGGTGGGTTAATCTTCAGAGAGTGGGTATGGACTTGTTGGTCCAAATGACATGTTTCCACACTGTAGGGATTCTATGAAATTCATTTGCATCATCATCTTCCTATGAACTTGTCAACTGTTTCATCTGTCTGTTGTGGGTATGACATAAACTCAAGCCTATATACTTTAAAGTTGACTGAAATTTAAACTGGTCTTATGAAACTGCTGTTTCTTTTTGCCAGGACATTTTCAGTCATAATTAGAAATACTTAATCCGCTGTGTTCCAAGGAGCTTGGTTCCCTGCCCTTCCTTATTAGTCTTTTGTTGCTCTGTGAAATAAAGGATTTCTTTATTTAAATAACCTGAGTTCAGATTGGATATCATTAGATTGCTCAGCCAGGCTGGATAATTTGTTTTCCAATTTTGTTGTAGCTCTATGCTCTTGAAAACGCCAGCAGAAACAAAAATACTCTTTGAGTTTCCTTGGTTTCTTTCATTACTGTCTTCATTTTTTTTAATGTCACTTTAAAAATAGTGGTCTTGTGCCTGTGAGTAGAAATCATACCTAAAGAGAAGCCTGGATTTTATCGCATGGGCTTTTTTGTGGCTTTCAGATCATGTTTAATAAGACCAGATAGCAGAATCGCCCTGTGTTATGACAGGAAAGAACTGTGGAGAGAGCAGTATCACCTACAATTCTGCCGAGACCCTGCAAAGGTTAATGAAGAGTAGCTGTGTTCTGGTGTGAACAGAGATCCTGATAGTTCACCAAGAAAACAACTATGAATCTGCTGGCCAGACAATGCACTGTTGACTGGGGAAGCTGGGAACATTGGTCCTTCAGAAAAGGGAAGGTGCTTACCTTGATTCTGAAAACAACATTGCTGCACTTCCCTAGAGATCAGTTCACTTTGGCCGTGGGTGGTTTGCTGTAAACTCCAGCTGTTATGTCACATAGATGATTAGGGATTTTTAGGAAAAGTTTTTACAACTTCTGCTGCTCCTATCATCTTTTTATACCAATTAGCTGCCACCATGATGTGATTCCTGGGTGAAAGACCACTGTTAATATGATATGGTCAAAGTTTTTTCATAAATTAGCTCTTGTAAAGATGCCATGAAGACTGAGTTCCTGATGAGACAGCTGTCATGAAGTTTATTAACCTTAACTATTTACGCTATTATTAATTTCAGAATTACTCAAAGTTCGGATGCTGTTCGCTCTGGTGTCACTGTGATTACTTCTGTTGCTACAATAATAGTAGCTACTGTGGATGAGTCAGGTACTTTTATTCAGGAATGTCACATGCCATGATTTCATTTCATTGTCTTAAAGGTACACAACCTGTCTGATCTGGAGTCAATAAATTAATACAACAGAAATAGATGCAGTTTCACCCTATGTAGTATAATCTCACCTGGGTTTCTCATGAAGGGTTTTACAGTGTTATTGTAACAAAAAAGCTACAGTACATATACTGTCTTGTAGTCCCTGACTTTTGCTAGTGAATATAGACATTTCATAAAGTCTGTTCAGCTGTTTGGACTTGTTACCCCTGGAACAAATACAGTCAGTGAAAGCAGTAACATCTCGTCAATTGCACTGCATAAGTCAGAGCAGCAGTCATTAAGTGCATAATTGCTCCCAGCAAAAATAACCACACAGAAGATATCATATCTACAATGTAATGATGTGGTATGAACCTTAATTTTTCTCTCTTTTCACAATCCTTGTGTTCCTGTGCGCAGTTAATGACAAAATCATCTGTAGTGCCAGAGGCCAAATAAATTCGATCCATTTTCATCATAAAATTCTGAGAGTAATCAAACCTGGCAAATGATCAATACCATAATTCATTCCAAGAGTAGTTACAATGTTATATATGCTTGAATATGTAAAGATAAGTATTCATTCATTCTGGTAACTACTAAAGCAATCTGATGAATGAATGAGCAGATATTGTCAAGTAGGTTGTAGTATTTCCAATAAAATAAATAACCAGTATGTAGAGAGCTAAAGCTACAATTCACATTTCCCTCATTTTTTTTTGCCATGCCTGCCCCTTTTCAGAATTTAGAATAGAACTTCCAAAATTTCCTTAAAAATCAAACTCTTCGGTATAGCAAAACTAAAACTTCCACAAAAGTTTCCCTTATTTCTGGTGATTAAAAAAAAATATTTTATTTTAAACAGTTTCCGCTGATTCATTAATCAGGAAGTTAGCTTGAAGTCTTACTGCATCTGATAGTACAAGTAGGATGAATTAACTTACAAAGTTAGTATAACAGCAAGATAGAGACTTGGGGTAAATAAAGGCAGAATCCATTTAAAACCAAAACCAAAACACAGAAACACAATAAAGAAAAAGAACATTGATAAATGCTGTAAATCTGAAATTAAAAATACAACGCAGAGAACAAAATTCAATAGCATTTTCAAAACATTTGTCTTATAATTTCAAACATAGATCATTCATCAGAATTACATTTGAGTTGTACTCCCTCTTAAAAGACCCAATGCAAGTTCTGTTCTACTTGTTATTAAGCACCTTCCTAAGCAAGTGCTGAAATGATTGTTTAGATTTTACTTACTCAGTCAGGGGATGTGGGTTTCATGCTTTGGCCAACATTCATTGTTGCTCTTGAGAATGTGGTGGTGGTGAACCATTGCAGTTCATTTGTTGTAGGTACATCCACATTGTTGTTGGGGAGAGAAATAAAGAATTTTGACCCATTGACAGTGACACTAGAGTCGAGAGTGTGTTGCTGGAATTGCACAGCAGGTCAGGCAGCGTCTGAGGAGCAAGAAAATCAATGTTTCGGGCCGGAGCCCTTCATCAGGAATGAATGATACTAGAGTGATAATTCTGGATGGTAAGTGGCTCAGAGGGGAATTTGCAGGTGGTGGTGTTCCCATATTACTGCTGCCCTTGTCCTTCTAGATAGTAGTGCTCATGGGTTTGGAAAGTGCTGTCAAAGAAGCCTTATTAAATTTCTGCAGTGCATCTCATAAATGATAGGTACTGTTGCCAGTGTGCCTTAGTGCTGGAGTGAGTGAATGTAGCACCAAAAAAGAGGGCTGCTTTGTCCTGGATGGTGTCAAGGTACTTGAGTGTTATTGAAGCTTCACTCATCCAGACAAGTGGAGAATATTCCTTCGCACTACAGACTTGTGCCTTGTAGATATTAGACAGGTTTTGTTTGGAGGGGGTGGGGGGTTGGACGGAATCTGAGGAGGTAAATTGCCCACTGCAGCATTCCTAGCTTCTGAACTACTCTTGTAGCATCATGTATATGGGATTCCATTTCAGTTGCTACTCAATAAGCCCCCAGAATTATCATAATGGGATAATTAAATGTATGACGATGCTGCTCCCTTAGCAAGGTTAGGTTGTCTTTGTTTTATTTTTAGAGGGATCGTAAACTCAGAGGCTCCATTTTGTCTGTGTTTATCGACAGAAAGCTTTTAAGTTTAAAACAAAACACTTGTCCAATGAAAGGGCAGTGGCCAGTTTTCCCAGCTCAGCTTTTCTCTGGTTTGGTTTGGGTTTTAGCAGTCTGGCTGTTCAGAGCAAGCAGTCAGTTGGTTTGAAGCTGCTGGTCAAAGAAACAGCTAATGGAAGAAGGTGTTCCATGCTGAATCTCTCTGCCATCCCTCTTTCCTGTAAGATTCAGTGTTTGATTTTTCATTTTTTGCCAAGGGATGTTCATGGGGATTGTTGCAAGATTTGGAATAGCATTATTAAGTTGGGATAATCTGTTGGGTTTTTGAACAGATTAAGTTATTCTGTTTTCTTTTCTCTGTTATTTGTGTTTCATTCGGTACTCAGTGAATAAGTTATGTTATGCTTAAAACTGACGGGTTTTGACCAGCTGCAACTTTCCTGGCAGATCCACTTTCCACCTGCTCAAAACAACTAAACAAATTAGGGTCTGGGCTATCTTCTTGAAGCATCTTGAGGGGGTCTGGCCTAGTTCATAACAAGTTACTATATTAAATGAATGAATGACAAGAGGCAACGGTTAGATTCTCTCTTTTTGACGATGGTAATTGCTTTTGATTAGATTACATTCCCTACAGCGTGGACACAGGCTTTTTGGCTCAACTGGTCCACACCGAACCTCCGAAGAATAACCCACCCAGACCCACCTCCCCCTGACCAATGTACCCAACACCATAGGCAACCTAACACGGCCAATTCACCTGACCTGCTCATCTTTGGACTGTGGGAGGAAACCCACACAGACACAGAGAGAACGTGCAAACTCCACACAGACAGTCGCTCGAGGCTGGAATCGAACCTGGAGCCTCATGCTGTGAAGCAGCAGTGCTAACCACTGATCCACTGTGCCTGGTAATTGTGTGATGACAATATTACATGACAGCTGTCAGTATAAGCCTAGATACTGTTCAGGTCTTGTTGAAATTCAATATGGACTACGTCCACATCTGAGGAGTCACAAATGATCCTAAACATTGTGCATTTCCTCCTGACATTATGGTGGAGGGAAGGTTATTAATGTAGCAGCTGAAGATGGTTGGGCCAAGGACACAACCCTGAGGAACTACTGCAGAGATGCCCCAGAATTTAGGTGACTGACCTCCAACAATCATAACCATCCTCCTTTGTGCTAGGTTTACAAGCAACCAGCAGAGAGCTTTGCCTTTATTCCCATTGTCTCTTATTTTGCTTCGGTTCCTTGATGTCACGATCAGTCAAATGTTGCATGAACATCAAATGCAACTTATCACTGCATTCTGTCAACTTCATTTTGGACAGGTATGAATTTTGTTGCAGCACAAACAGATTGACACTAGGAAAATTATAATGCAGATCTTACATTGCTGCACAGCAGTTTCAATACTAACAAAGGGAGTTACTTCAGGCAGATATTTCAAGAGAACTTGGAGATGATGCTGAAGGGGTTGGGGCTGAGAACAGGAGAAAACTCCCATCAGTTTGGCTCAGAGACACAGACTTGGTTTTGCTGAATTTTGTAGGAAGTGGAATGATAGAAGGACTGGTTATCCAGCCAGTGGAAACAATAGATAATTAAACACTTCAGGGCTTAATTAACAGCATTGGAAAACATACAAAATAGGAGAAGTAATCATTTGGCCACTTGAACCTGCTCTGTATTCAATAAGGTTATGGATCATCTGTTAGTATTTACAACTCCAATTCCCATCTACCCTCAATAACTGTAGATTCCCCTGTGGAACAAGAATCAATCCATCACTGTCTTAAAAAATATCTAATGACCTCCATCTCCCCTGCCTTTTGCGGTGCACAGTTCCTTAACCACACAACACTTTCAGGAAAATAACAAACCTCTGTCATGAAACTGTGTCACTAGTTCTGGACTCACCCACAACAGAAAAAGCCTTTCTACATCCACCTTGTCAAAACAATTCAGAATGTTATTCAGTTCAATCAAGTAACCCCTCCCCCCATTCTTTAAAATTCCAGTAGAAACAAACTCAACCTGTCCAACCATTCCACAAAAGAGGAATCGCTTACTGCCAGCATCAATATAGTAAACCTCCTCTGCATTACCTCCAACGCATTTAAACCCTGAAATAAGAAGACCAAACTGCAGACAGTATTTCAAGACAAGGTCTCATCAATAGAGATTCCTGAATAAGGGCTTATGCCCGAAACGCCGATTCTCCTGTTCCTTGGATGCTGCCTGACCTGCTGCGCTTTTCCAGCAACACATTTTCAGCCAAGGTCTCATCAATACCCTGCATAAATGACACACAACATCCTTACTTTGATGATAGCATCCCATAGCCTTCTTGATCATGTGTTGTATCTGCATACACATCACTAATCTTTTTGTGATTCGAGAGGGTCCAAACAATTTTTATGCTTGTTGATTTTGAGACACTTTCCCCTCATGTCTGACAATCCTAATCCTTTTGGCCAATTGTGCATTTCCATTTCTAGCTGGTAACTGGAAATGGTGATGCTCTGTATGGATCCTGACCCTATATATAATCTCAATTCTCCAATTATTATTTCTATTAAAGGCAATGAAAATGAAAATTGGGATTTGTTATTGCTCAATTTATACTATTGCACAAAATTAAAATTATTCCAATTATGTTGTCACCCTCTTCATCCCATGTTTAAAGATTTCTAATTATTCATCAACCTATAACTAATATTTTGGTCCAGCTAATTTGGGCCAAATGTTTGTAAGTGCTGCCCATTTCAGACCTTCATTATCACCTTTTATTCTTGCAGAGCTATGAGATACTTCCATTATTAATCACTGCTAGTATATGTACTCTGTAGAGCATACTCAGTTATTCATTAATTGTGCATTCTAGCTCCAAGAATGTTGTCAATCTGATAGCCTCTGTCAACTTTTTAAAAAAGGAAAAAAATTCTCTCCTTTTATGCACATAGGATCTAGCACAACAATATTTTTTGCTGTTCAATATTTATGACCAGAAATTATTGCACGTGGTATTGTAATTTAAATATTTGAAGCATTGTGATAAAATTTAATTAGAATTATTTTAACAAACATATTAACTCATTTATTGTAAGGGTAAATAACCAAACAATTTTGTTACTATTCAGCATTTTCATTTCGTTCCTTCAGACTATTCAGAGATGAAAAAATGTTGAACACACCTTCCTGTGTGGTGACCACAGTAGAAGCACATAAAGGAATTTACTTCATGAAAATGAATGATTGATACAGAAGCAGTGCACAGCCGGCAAACTGTTCAGTGAAGTGCTATAAAAAGATGGTGTTATCCTTTGGAGATGTAAAGCTAGAGTAGAATGCTTATTTGCTATATTTTGTTTGAAGAAGTACAAACTTTTAACTGAAAATGCTTACCATGGATTTGGAAGAATGTATGGTCATAACTTCCATCATAAATTGTGTGCACTGTTTAACAGAGCACAAGTAAGGATAGAGTAAAATACAATAATGGAATAGGTGTAAATGTATCTATTCATTGCAAATAATTAATTTGCATTTATGTAGCCCTTCATCCTAAGGAAATCTCAGACAGCAAGAAGAATGAAGTGCAATGAACACAACAGCCAATTTGTGCATGGCAAGATTCCATTGCTAGCAAATGAATGAATATCATTTCAGCTGTTTTTGGTAGCAGTCATTTCTAACTTAAAACAGGACCAACTAAAATTACATGGTAAATTATACTAATTTAAAATTTCAGCTATGTTGTTGCAACCAATGTAAAACATTACTGTCAGAAGTGTGAGTAAGGTTTTGCTGTTTTGAATAAAGGAATGAAACATTTACTTTGCATATGTTTGATTCAGATGCAGGCTCTGGATGCATGTTTTCCTCTTCTTACCAATACTACAGATGGAGCATTTCGGGTTGCAATATGCCTGCTTGCCCTGTCATCTTGAAAATTTGGATTCATAGCAAGGGTGGCTCAGTGGTTGACACTACTGCCTCACAGAGCCAGGGACCTGGGTTCAATTCCTGCCTTGGGCAACTGTTTGTGTGGAGTTTGCACATTCTCCCCATGTCTGTGTGGGTTTTCTCCAGGTGTTCCGGTTTCCTCCCACAATCCAAAGATGTGCAGGTCAGGTGAATTGGCCGTACTAAACTGCCCATCGTGTTAGGTGCATTAGTCTAGGGTAGAGAAATGGGTCTGGGTGGGTTACATTTCGTAGGGTCGATGTGGACTTGTTGGACCGAAGGGCTTGTTTCCATACTGTAGGGAATGTAATCTAAAAACAACACCTCTGAATTTTTTAACTATCATCTCTGCTCATGCATGGAAATCTGACGAAATAGATGAATACAGAGTGTTGATAAAATTGAAATATAAAGGAAGTAATTTTTGGAAGTATTTAAGCATTGGAGAACTGTGCAGCACCTTAAACACTGGCTTTTCCTTCTGGCTTTGGTCAAATTGAATCAGATTAATTAGATGAAAATCTCATTAGAATGGGTCAGAGGCATATTATCATGGAAGAGACTCTGCACATAGCTGAACTATATGTTCTGCAGGAGTGTCAAATGTCAGCACTGGTTGCCTGATTGTCCAGTATTAACTGCTCTCCAAATTCAAGCTCACAAAGACTTAGTTAGAAATGATGTTATAAATCAGTGCATTCTAGGCTTGCCACTTTCTAGCAATAATTTGTACAAACAAAGAAATTAGCAAACCAATTATTTTAGCTTAGTTCAAATCTTGCATTTTTTTGTTGTGCCCCAGTGTAGAGAGCCAAATGAGATAAATATATCATTTATATTTATGTCAAAATCGCAATGTTAAAATATACTTTCAGACAAGCACTAGGAAATGCAGCTGATTATAATAAATCACAATAGGAGTGATCCTTTGCAAATTCAAGGAGAAGCACTGAATACTCATTTTTAAACTGCACTTAGATAAATAAGAAAACTTTTGCAAATAAATGGATGCATTCAACACATTTATTCTTTGTTCAAAAATCTATGTTTGTTGCTTCTAAGGAAACATGAAGCAACAACTTGTCTCTTAGTTTATAGTAGACAGGCAGGAGACTGGAAGAACACAGCATGCCAGACAGCATCAGGAGGTGGAGAAGTTGACATTTTGGGTGTGACCCTTCTTCAAGACTGAAGAGTTATACCCAAAACATCGACTTCTCCACTTCCTGATGCTGCCTGAGGCTGTGTTCTTCCAGCTTCCTGCCTGTCTACTTTGGATTCCGGAATCTGCAAGTGTGTTGTCTCTTACTTTATAGTAGCCAAGTTCCTGTCATTCCTACAACAGATGACATTTGCATCTTGAAATATTAAGCTTTGTGAATGAAGACATTTGAAAGGTTCAATGAAATAGCTTTGCAGAATTATGTGATGGATCTATCTTGTTGTTTACCCTCAAGGCTCTTATTCATCATAAAGAACAGCAATTCAACTTTGATTTACCTGTACTGAGATGTTCTGTCAGCCAATTTCAGAGAGGAAGCTGGTTGCAAGGGCATGCTTTGTGACTGTTTTCCCCAGAGATTACAGATTGTTGCTTTTGCTCTGCTGTTTCTGCCTTATCCATGGATGACAAACCCGCACGCAGCTAATTTGTTTGTTACAGACGTGGGAAGAGAAATAATTTGAAACTCTCCGATCCCTCTGCTTACTGTCTGCAAATGGTTTGGTTGTCTTTTTAAAGGGAGACGTGTGTCTCAAAGACCCCTTTAGCATGTGGTCAAGAAACAGCAGCAAACTTTCATGAGTTTAATAATAAAGAAACTTCACCCTGAAAAAAATTTAAATGCTACATTATTCATGTGTCACACCATCAAGGAAGATGCCATTAAAAGATGTGGTGAAGTTCAACAAGTGTTAAACAAAAAGTTCACTTGTTTAACAAATCTGAGACTGGGAAAGAGGACTATTTGTTTGCTCTTCAATTGTAATTCTGATGGGGTCCAAAGTAGCTAAGATCAGATATGGAGATTGGTTCACAATTCCCTTGAAAAAAATGAATGCTAAGCAGGTCATAACAAAAGGTATTTGTGGCTTCTGTACCAGGATGACAAATTTATTTCGACATGGACTTGACATTTTTGGAATGTTTCTGAGAGTAATTTAAAGATTTTGCAACTCTTAATTCTTAAATCAAAAAGATGATACAGTCTTTTTGCTGCTTTTTTTTTGTAGTCTTTTGTGGTCTTTTGATGGTGGCACATGCCTTTTCTGGATCTTTAGATCAAAATTTGTTATTTCCAGTTAGATGTAGTCACCTGACCAGTTCTGATATTGTCTAACCAGATGGTTTTGAAGGTCAAAGACATCACTAACCCATAAAATTTAGATGGTGGTCTTTAAACAAACTGATAAATGTTATCTGCACAGTTTGTTTACCATTATTTTTCTTTTTTCTGCATCCCGTCACCAAGTCACCCTTTATTTACACGTGGAGAATCCTTGATTCTGATCCAGCTCCCTCAGAGTCAGCTCTCAGAGTGAACAGAACCTCTGACACTCCTATTTATTTTTTTTCTTTGTCTTCTCTTTTTTTTCCCATTACCCCCACACTCCCACCTAACTGCGGTAGTGCTTATTTTTTCTCCAGCACCCATGTTGTGTGTGTGCAGGTGTGAGACACAGTGAGAGACACAAGATGCACAAATCTTTATTCAAATTTCCACTGCCAGGAAGAAAGGAAACACCCGAGTGGCCAGTGACAAGCAGTGCCCTTCACATCAAAAGGCAATGCTGTGTGATCAAACAGTGAAGAGGAGGGCAGGGATTAAATCAAAATAGAGTTGGAGGGGGAAATAATGCACTCCACTCCCTGCGGTGCCCATCTCTCCCTGAACAACTCCAGGGTGTTGATGGACACTGTGTGCTCCTTTTCCAGAGACACTTTGGCTCTAGCGTAACCGTGGAAGAGGGGCAGGCAGTCGGCCCTAACGACCCCCTCCACGGCCCACTGCCTGTTTACCATTTATATCTGTAGTGATGGAACCAGAGCCAGGTGGGTTTCATTGAATATGAGATCCTTGATTGGGGTTGTTAACCTGGACCAATCAGGGAGCCTTGGTTGACAGATATAAATAGGGGGGGAGTTGTTCAGGGAGAGGTGGGCGCCGCAGGGAGTGGAGTGCATCATTTCTCCCTCCAATTCTATTTTGATTTAGTCCCTACCCTCCCCTTCACTGTTCTGATCATACAGCACTGCCTTTTGGTGTGAAGGGCAGTGTTTGTCACTGGCCACCCGGGTGTTTTCCTATCTTCCTGGTGGTGGAATTTGAATAAAGATTGGTGCACTTTGTGTCTTTCACTGTGTCTCACACCTGCACACACACACCATGGGTGCTGGGGATAAAATAAGCACTACCGCACTTAGGTGGTGAAAAAGATTTTAAAAATAAATAAATAAATAAATAGGGGGGTGGTTCACGGACTCCCAGCCCAACTGCTTGTTCTGTGGCGCTGTGGAGTCCGTGGACCATGTATATATTGGGTGTGGGTGTTTGCACTCCCTTTTTGATTTTATGAAAAACCTTCTCCTCTGTTTTTGGCTGCACTTCAGTCCCATGCTCCTGATCTTTGGGCACCCGGTACGGAGGAACGAGGGCAGGTCTGAAGACCTCCTCGTGGGTCTGCTCCTGGGCCTGGCCAAACTGGCCATCAACAGGTCCAGGCAGCAGGCC
>NC_057729.1:41630581-41645386 GCF_004010195.1 Chiloscyllium plagiosum | reverse complement strand
ACAAACAGGGACCTGAAGGAGCACGCGGTGTCGACCAACACCCTGGAGTTGTTCAGGGAGAGGTGGGCGCCGCAGGGAGTGGAGTGCATCATTTCTCCCTCCAACTCTATTTTGATTTAGTCCCTACCCTCCCCTTCACTGTTTTGATCACACAGCACTGCCCTTTGATGTGAAGGGCAGTGTTTGTCACTGGCCACCTGGGTGTTTTCCTATCTTCCTGGTGGTGGAATTTGAATAAAGATTGGTGCACTTTGTGTCTTTCACTGTCTCACACCTGCACACACACACCATGGGTGCTGGGGGAAAAGAATAAGCACTACCGCACTTAGGTGGTAGTGTGGAGGTTAAAGGAAAAAATAAATAAATAAATAGGGGATTCAGAGAGTCTCCTGATCTGAGGGACTGGCTCTGAGCTGGCTGGTCAGAAACCTTGTATAACCCACATGTAAATAAAGGGTGACTTGGCAATGGGATAACGGCCTTTGTGCAGTTATAACGTCATAATGTCATGGAGATATACAGCACTGAAACAGATCCTTACGGTCCAATTCTTCCATTCGGACCAGATATCCCAAATAAACCTATTAGCCAATATTTGGCCCATATCTTTCTAAACCCTTCCCTTTCGTAAACCCATCCAGATGCCTTTTAAATGTTATTGTACCAGCCTCCACCACTTGCTGTGGCAGCTCATTCAATTCACCCACTGCCCTTTGTCCCTTAGGTCCCTTTTAAATCTTTCCCCTCTCACCCTAAACCTATGCCCTCTAGTTTTGGACTCCCCCACCCCAGGAAAAAGACCTTGTTTACCCTATCCATGGCCCTTATAAACTTCTATATGGTCCCCCTCAGCCTCTGATGCTCCAGGGAAAATAGCCTCAGCCTATGCACCCTCTCCATATAGCTCAAACCCTCAACCCTGGCAACATTCTTTTCTGAACCCTTTCAAGTTTCACTAGGTCCTTCCTATAGCAGGGAGACCAGAATTGCATGCAGTATTCCAATAATGGTCTAACCAATGTCCTGTACAGCTGCATATGACCTCTCAACTTCTATACTCAATGCAATATTTTGCAATGCAATGACTAATAAAGGAAAGCATCCCAACACCTTCTTCACTATTCTATCCATCTGTGACTCCACTATTTAATAGCTCTTAATATCTATTTCAGAAAGCATTAAATTTAGAGACAGGAAGTCTAGAGATCTATCACTGTGTATTGGAAATAGACATAGAACAATGGCAAGTGAAGTCCATAGATAACATTTATCCTGTAAATCCAATTCTGATTGGAGGGACAGTGATTAAAATAGAACTTTCTGTAGATTGAGATAGTCTTAATTGTATAATCAAAGATCACATGACTCTTAGTTGCCATCTTATTACTTTTTCAGTCCTCAATTTAAACATATAAAAAATGGCTCCAAAAGAAACCCAGTCCTTCTTTGAAGTTATAAATAGGACATGTCTTCAATCAACATGACAAGAGTACCTTCAATAGTAAGAGGCCAGGAATCCAGTGCACTGTTTGCAGGAACATCTACATCCTGATATCCTGGATTCAAAAATAAGGAAATGATCTTAGAATATATAAAAGAAATATAAAAGCTATGATCAGCCAGACCTACTCACTCAAATTCAATACACGGCTCAATTTAAGGAAAGTCTAAGAATGATTTTTGGTGTGTCAGTTGATTTCATCAGCGTTTGACTGTATGAGCCACGTCGTTTTGTTGCACACAGTTTCACAGGGGTTAACCACTAATTGGTTAGTGGATTAACCACTAATTTATATATCTTAAGTTGCTGTTACTGCCTTTAGGTTATTACTTTTCACTGACGAAGTAAATAGCAGTAAAAATGGACTTGGTCAGACCTCATAGAGTTCAATGATGTAGGTAAGAGTTAGGAATGTAGTTTAGACTGAGTTTAAGGGCTGGATTGACTGGGCTTTGGAGCAGAATGGGATACCTTTTCTTTAGGCATGCAATAGCACAGAAAACCATTCAGGAAGTGGAGTAGTCAATGAAAGAGAGGAATGCAGCATAGATTAAGAAGTTGATCACTTTAATGGTGAATCCAACATTGTGAGGAGCCAAAGGATCAGATGGACCTTGGAGTATATGTACACAGGTCATTGAAGGTGGCAAGACAGGTGGAGAGAACAGTTAATAAAGAATAAAGTCACCATAGTCTTCCCAGACCATAGGGCTAGTCACTCAATGGAGAGAGATAGCTGGTATGTTTTAACCTGAGGGTCAGCATGCCTCAGATGAGGGGAGAGATTGAGTAGGAGAATCCTTCATAGTAACCTCAGCCAGTTTAGGAATTCATCTCTATATCGTAAGCCTGCAGTTCAGCCAACTAAACTAATGATACATTTTTTCAGCTGTGATTTGTTTTATTTTATACAGAATTTGAGTGTTGTACACATGTATGGTAAATTCTAAGACTTTCACTCTGATAATATGATACTTTTTTAAATGCATGCATCTGCAAAACTTTTACAGCATTTCTGTTGAAAATCATTGTTTGAGGGATATGTTTGCTTTAATTGTTAATTGTTGAAATAAAATCTAATGAGAATGTAGCTGATCCATTCTATTATGTTTCGCATGTCGATCCATAGAGTCAGGGAGATGTACAGAACGGAAACAGACCCTTCGGTCCAACTCCCCACAATGCCAACCAGATATCCTAAATTAACTAGTCCCAATTAACCCTTCCTATTCATAAACATCTTGAAATTTTTGAGTGTGTCAGAGCTAGAATAAAGGTTACCATTATTTTCTGTAGAATTTTTGTTTATTAGCCCAGGAAAGCCATTGGGCATTCATGTTGCTTCCAAACCTTTGAAGAAACCACTGGAAAAGCAAGCTTGACTAAAATACTTGCCATTATCCCACTGTTTCTCGGCTTTGTTATTGTTTCCGAGCTGAAAACATCAATGATGTGTTTTTCTATTAATGTTGTCTCATGGTGTTTCTTGGTACAGTTTTAAATGTTTTAATATGTCTCTTTTGATTTTACCAAGTAGGGCTGCAGCCTGTGAGTTCTTTTGTGTTAAAAGAAACGTGAAGAATAGGAATGAAGCATTAGAGCAATTCTGTTAAACACAAATGCTCTAACAAAGCAAGGTGCTTTTTCAAGATAAGCTATTCTTCTTGGCAATTTAAAATTATATATATGGGTTTCCATTGAGTGTGGCAGGTCAATTGCTCATAAACCATAGTATCAATGATTTGCAGGTTCACAGCAGACCACTGGGGACTACAAGAATGATCTGAACAGTCAGTGTGAAATGATTATCACCAAAATATATTAGCTATCAGGGGCACCTCTCCAAGATACTTAACTCTGAACCAAAACAAATTATTCTGACTTTACATAGAGTAAATCATTTCAGCCAATATTTGATATCTTGTGTACAGATGCAGACACTGTTCTAAATATATTCAGTGATGAATAAGGTTCAGGTCTTTATAGCCAAACCCTTTTATTTTATTATGTATAACATTTACAAAGGTAAATGGGAGAGAGCAGTCTAAGAGCTTTAAAGGTTCAATCCTAGTTCCAGCAATATGCATCAACGTAAGCAGGAATCACTGATGGCATATCTTATAAATTTGGAACTTCCCACATTTTTCTTTAATCAACTAAAAAGATGTAATACTTCACTCAGTATTGACAGCAGAATGCTTAAAAAGTGGTTGTTGCCAAGATGTTGTTTCTATTCGTCTCGCATAACATTCCTTCACTTTGTCCCAAGTCATGCAGACCAAGTATTTGCACTAAAAAAGACAAGCCTCTGACCTATTGCATTGTGAATGACACAGTGAAATGGCACCAGTTTACACTGAAAAGTTGCTAATTCTGACCAGTCTGCATAGTAGGAGATCTTCCCACAAGACCTTAATTCTATCCTTTTAAATCATTGTCACTTAACAATTAGTGTTTCTATAAACAATCAATGACTAAAATTTCTCTTAATATATGGCTATCAAAATTTTCCTCCCCTACCCAAAGTCTCATTTGGACACTGTAGTCACCACATATTGAGGAAGAATGGGATATCAGTTGTTTGCTTGCTACACTAGGGCATGCAGAATTTGAGGGAAAGTCTGCAGAACAGTTTGACTCTTGTACAGAGTTCCATTGCGGGTTGTGGAGGGTCAGTGAATATTGAATTGCTGCCCTGATGGTCTTCAGGCTTTAACTTGGTCATTTATAGCTGAGTTACAACAACTACCTAAGGATCTGAGCTTGGAAAAGAAAATCATCCATTGGCATGGAATAAAGCATTTCTAGGACAGTGTGGTGCAATACTTGAGTAGAACTTGATGAAAATTGTTAATGTACCTCAAGAGCTTTTTCTGACAGTATCCTTTGCTCTGTTTTATTAACAGCTTGTTGTACTACAATAAGCTTTGTGATATGGATGTGTGAAGCTGGAAAGGATTGAAACGGGCTCACTATCAGTGATGACTAATCTAGAATCTTTGCATGAAAAACATGTTTCTCAAAGATGTCATCATTGTCTCATGGTTGACCTTCTGTATGTTGATATCCAATCAACCAGGATGAGGGGATTTACTCTTTTGTTCTTGAAGAGATTGGGATCAAGGTGTTTCTAAGGCCTAGTTGCAAGTCGGAAGGAAAGAAGTTCTTTTTTCTGCTCCTGTCTACAAATAGTGCAGGTCATGCAATTGGAGACCACACCTTCAAGGGAATGAAAATTCCAGGTCACCAACAGTTATGCTCTAGCCCACTACTAAGAAATGCTCAGATGCCCCAGTGTCTCTTCTTAAGGATGTTCTGATAGAGAATTTGTGAGACCATCAACTGCTCTTGGTACTGTACACCAAAAGATAAAACCCTCCACTCATCTTCCTTGCTTGCAAGACTCTACATTGAAATAAATGTCAACCATCCTCACAGTGCTTCCTTGTGCCTTAACATAATAACATGCGCGCTGTCTTTCAGATTTACTTGGTTATTCTTCAATATACTTGTCTGTGTATCACATTTTTCGGTTCTGCTACTCTACATATCTTTCCACCACTGCTCAAATATTGGCCTCATTCCAGCTCAGGCACACCTATCGGAATTGTACAGGTACTAACCTTCCCAGAAATGGACCCAGTGATCTAGTAAATGAAAGTTCTTCCTCCCGCATTGACTCTTCAGCCGTACTTTCCTCTATCAATTCACCTATTCATATATTCACTAGGATGTGGCACCAGAGGTTACAAACTTTGAGGTCCTGCTTTTCAATCTACTACCTCGCTCCATGCATTCTTGTTGCAGATCCTCATCCCTCCTCTCCTGACGTCATGGTACCAATGTGAACTACAATCTCTGACTGTTCGTTTTCCCCCTTCAGAAAGCACTGCAGCTGCTCAGTGACATTTTCCACCCTGGCCCCAAGAAGGAAGGAAACCAACTTGGAGTCATGTCTGTGGTCACTGAAACACTTCTCTGTATCCCTCACTATTGATTCTCTTTCCACTATTGTTCTTCCTGCTCTTTCTTTTCCTCCTCTCTTCATGTAGCTTGGCTCTGGTACAACACGCACAATTTTCTAGAGTTATAGAGTCAAAGACATGTACAGCACAGAAACAGACTCTTCAATCCAACTCGTCCATGCCAACCAGATATCCTAACCTAACCTAGTCCCATTTGCCAACACTGGGCCCATATCCCTCTGAACCTTTCCTATTCACATACCCATCCAGATGCCCTCTAGTAAATGCTCAAGGTCAAAACCCTGCTATAGTCTGATCAAACTGATGGCATTCCCTGCAGAAAGAGGCATCCATCTGTCCATACCTTCCCATATACTATACCATGTGCAACACTATCTAATACATTAATTTATGGAAGTACAAGGATAAGTTAGTAGGCTCTGTACTGATGGATCAGCAGGTCTCAGCAAAGAATAAGATATGGTTACACGCAATAAGTTGAAACCTGGTTCTTTTAAGTCAATGATCATTGGTTTTTACTTTAACAGAATTGTGCTATCCTTTTGTTTGCTGTAATTGACAATAATTTAAGTGGTTGAGGCTTTTTGTCAATTGAAGAAATTCCCTATGATTGGAACTGTCCATCCAGGAAGCCAGCAGGGCACATAGTGTCAGTAATTTAAGAGAGTACTAGAGTCATTTGGTAAAGGAAGTAATTTACTGACATTAGATATCACCAAGGGTGATATTTTGTGAACGATGAGACCAAACAAATAATTTTTTATGGTCCTGTACATTTTCACGCTGTTACTATTATATCTCATAAAATTACATGGAATATCATCAGATAGTTTATCGGTTCTGATTTATTTTTGTGGGGTAGAACATAATAAGTAAAAATTAAGGAAACTACAATTGACAGAAATACTGAGACAGTTATTACATTTTCAATGATTCCATTTTGAAATGTTATTAAATATATTTGAAGTTATGACACTTTATTGCTTTTGCCTCTCTGGAACACTTAATTATTTAAAGTAGTCAAGATTCATTCTCACCACTTGGTTATGAGATCTTTAGGTTCAGCAATTGTTTCCCTGTTATGTCTCACAGTCAGTATGTCAATATACCTTTAATTGACAGGCTTTTGATATCATCACAGCATCATCACATGTGACACAGAGGCGTAAAGATCGCAGGTTTTGTTTAAACTTGACTCATTTGAGGAATGCAGTCATTGTTTTTACCTCATTTGAGGAATGGCTAGCTACTCAGAAGCATGCACTTCTGCTGTAACCAAGTAGCCTAACACTACCTGGGACACCAGTGAATGTATTACAGGCAATTGCATATTGTAATGTGCTGGATCTTTCAATACCATGTTATCCACCTCTGTTTTATTTTAAGTTACAAGAGATAACTTAAGCATTGTCACATGAGGTAATACACCCTACTAGAAACAGAACCTACATCACCCTATTTCTATGATAATTTACATCATTTACATTTGTTGCAATTATGGAAAATGGTTGGCGATGGATCAGCAGCATGTTATTTATTTTCATCCAAATACTGTCGCTTTTATTCAGGACCTTTGGTGTGTGCTTGAGTTCTCTACTTAAACCTTCACTTTCATATGCAGAACTTGTTGGAGCATGACTGCAATTTTAAGTGAGGCTTGGCTGGGAGGATTTTTGAATTACCCATAAACAAATGAAATGACAGAAAGGATTCACAGGTAGAAAGGTCTAGACCCTGTCCTTATGTTCTTTCCTGGCAGGTTTGAGAGTCAGGATTTGTTAAAAAGATGAAAGATCTTAAAGAGGTAAACATTTTGCTTTCCTTTGTAGGGTCAGGAGGGCCACCTGGTCTTTTGGCTCTTGAAAGAAAACCATAGCACCAACTCCCCACATCCCACAATCCCACCCCACCCAAGCAAACAATATTTTCCCCATTCCCTTGCATATCTCCAGACAGCTGGCTGGCCAAGTGTCAACCAACTTACTAGAAACCTTCTACCAACTTCCCACTCTTATTAAATGTTCTCCAATGAATGCAGTTTGCAATTTCCCTATACCAACCAACAGTCAGAAAAGTTCCCAGAGTGAAAATCAACCTATCATTTACATTTTCACTCTGGGAATTTTTCTGACTGGTGGTTGGTATAGGGAAATTGCAAAATGTTTACCTCTTTAAGATTGTTCACCTTTTTAACAAACCCTGACTCTCATGGATGGAAATAAATAACATGCTGCTGATCCATCACCAACCATTTTCCATAATGGCAAAAAATTAAATCTGTCCCAGGCTATAAATGACTATCTATGCAGTTTGACGGATATTGAAGAACAAAACTTGATTCAAGTTGAATATTGTGTGACTTCATCTATGAAAATGTATGAAGTAGATATCAGTTTCTAGATTTCATCTCATAAGATATAAACCACTATCTATTTTACACTGAAAACTTTGTGTGGTCATGTGAATGAAATTTAATGGGTTAAATCAATGCTTGGATTGGAAAACCCTTTTTTTTTTAGAAAGAAGTATCCAATGGGTGAACTGGATCACATATCATGCATATGCAGCATTTTAAAGGAATCCAAACTGTTTGTATTATTTCCCCTCTTTTCTTTCACTTCCAAGCCCAGAACTGTCAGAACTTAGACATCAACTCCCTTCCTTACACAACAAGATAACCTTGTGAGAACAAAGCCTCCATTTGTAAAATGCCCTTTTTATAAACAATTGCAAAGTGAGCACTCTGAATATCAGAACTTCCTTTCCACAAACCATTGGGGAACTGATGTACGAATCAAAAGCTAACTGAGAAGTAAGTACTGTATATCTAACTAGGAGTCAGGGAAAAATAATGGGTGACAAGGGCCGGCCTGGATAAATTAACATAATTGTAGCTATTCAGAATATAATAAAGGTGTGCAATCACTGCGATTTGTCAGCAACAGTGGATTTTAGGAGCCAAGTTTAAAGTCAGAGGCTGAAAAAGGCAAATTATCTTAGAATTATTAATGAAATTAAGATAAATGTCAACAATCAATGATCCAGCCTCAACAATACTCTGTGGTAAAGAAATCCACAGATGCACTATGTCCAGAGGAGAAAGACCTTCTCATCTCTGTCTTAAGTGTGCAAACCCTGAGATGATGCCCTCTGGTCCTAGGTTCTGCCACAAGGGGAAACAACCTCTCCATGTCCACGCTGTCAAGTCCCCTTAAAACCTTGTTTATTTCAATCAGATTGCTACCCATGATTCTAAATTCCAATGAGTAAAGGCCCAACCTACTTAATGTCTCCTCGTAAGACAGCCCCTCTATGCCTGGTGTCAGCCAAGTAAACCTTCTCTGGACTGCCTCCAATACGTCTTTCCTTAGATAAGGGACCCAAAACTATTCAGTGGTCTAGCAGTAGCCTCACTAGTGCTTTGTATAATTTTAGCAAGGTCTCACTACTTTTATGCTCCATTCCCTTTGAAATAAAGACCAACATTCCACTTGCTTTCTTTGTTACTGACAAAACTTGGATGTTAGCTTTTTGTGAGGACTCACAAACCGCTCTGTTCTATAGCTTTCTGTACTATTTCTCCAATTAAATAATATCTATATCCTTTATTATTCATGCCAGTTGCATAATCTCCCATTTTCCCACATTATATTTCATCTGTTAAGTTTTTGCCCATTCACTTAATCTGTCTATGTCTCTCTCAAGTCTTGTGTGTCATCCTCACCTGCCTAACTATTTTTCTGTCATCCACAAACTTGGCTATTAGTACATTCATTTTCCTCATCAAACAGATCATTGCATTGCTGAAGATGAGATTAAAGTGCATAGATCTCTCCAAAATTATAAAATAGAACAAGAACTACAGATGCTGGAAATCTGAAATAAAAACAGAAATTGCTGGAGAAATTCAGCATGTCTGGCAACATCTGTGGAGAGAGAAACAGAGTTAATGTTTCATGTTCAGTTTTGAAGAAGGGTGACTGGATTCAAAATTTTAACTCTGCTTGTCTTTCCACAGATGCTGCCAGACCTGCTGAGATTTTTCAGCAATTTGTTTAGATCCCTGTAATGTCACCTTTCAGTAGACTCCAGTAAGGGTCTTATTTATTGAGGTGTCTACAGTGCTTTACAGAATGGGATCTCCTTGACTAATGAGTATGTGATAGATTACCACTCATTATCCAACAAGGAGTGAAGGGACAAATGGCACAGGTTAAGGAACACTTTGCACCAAAGTGCACAGAAATGACAGCCCCGCATGGGAATCAATAGTGAAAATCACATACTGTACATGCCTGTTTCTTATCATTTTGATACCTTTTCACAGTTGATATAACTTAACCCAGTTGCACTAATTAGACAAGATCCCCATATTGCAATAACACAACATAGTCCCATTTCCATAGCTTCTCAGAGTGTGATAAAAGCACAATAAACAACAAATGGTTGCATCTGAAAATAAACATTTGTGATGAAGTTTAGATCAATTGCCAATTGTCAAGATCCAAGGATGATTAATGTTGCAGGAGAAGTCAAATTACAACTAAGTCAATAAACGATATAAAATGTACTGAACTGATTGTAGACTGACCCAAGGGTCCCTTTTCTGCTCACTCATGCATGCTTTGAATATCTCTCACACACATCAATTCTCATCACTCTCTAAAACTGTGAACAGAAAATAACAGCCTGGAAATTGTTGCTGGCATTATTGATGGCTGAATAACAATTTCAGATTTAAAGTTTTATCTGTTGAAAATGGAGTAAGTCCAACATGAACATATCTGAGAGATTATTACACATAGACATCTCAGAATAGAAGAAATGGAACTGCACAGCAGCAGGCAGAAAAACGTAAACAATGCATAACCTAATTGGAAACAGAAATTGAAAATGGAGGCAAAAAAAGGAAACACTGCAAGCAAATGGGCTCTTGCAGTTTCTAAGGAAATAAAAACTGATCCTTAAGATTTTATAAGCAAACTTTCTGAACAAACTGATACTGGTTGAGACAATGTAAAAGGATACAGAGCCATTCAAGCTCAATCACATTGCAGTTTGGGCCTCATTTGGTTTGCATTTCACTAAGAGATTCCTGGAGTAAATGACGCAAGGTTTGTGTTGTAAGCAAAGGCAAAAACTAAGTTCTTAATTTACTTTAAATGTTAGTGAATTGCAACAAGAAATAAGCACTTTTTGTCATAAATATGTGGCCAGAAGTCATTCCTAGGCTAATGTTACCAAGGGATGAATGCAGATTTCTCCACCTTCCTCATTTCCCCTCCCCCCCACCTTTTCTCAGTCCCAACCCTCAGGCTCAGCACCACCTTCTTGACCTGCAATCTTCTTCCCGACCTCTCCGCCCCCAACCCCTCTCCGGCATTCCCAATGCCCCTCCCCCAAGTCCTTCCTCCCTACCTTTTATCTTAGCCTACTTGGCACACCCTCCTCATTCCTGAAGAAGACTTATGCCTGAAATGTCGATTCTCCTGCTCCTTTGATGCTGCCTGACTTGCTGCACTTTTCCAGCAACACATTTTCAGCTCTGATCTCCAGCATTTGCAGTCCTCACTTTCTCCTAGGCTAATGTTATGAAAGGTTCTAATGGTTTTTCTTCAGGAAATCTCCACAAATCACAGTTGTCAAATTTTTTATATTTACCTTGTAAAAAGAGATTACAAATAAGCTTCAGGATTAGTGGTGCTGGAAAAGCACAGCAGTTCAGGCAGCATCCAAGGAGCAGCGAAATCGACGTTTCGGGCAAAAGCCCTTCATCAGGAATAAAGGTAGTGAGCCTGAAGCATGGAGAGATTGAGTTTTCACCATCCCCTCAGACCTCCCCCTCATTGAGGATGAACGATCAGTCCTCAGCAAAGGACTCACCTTCATCCCCCTCCGTCCACGCATCAATGAATTTAGTACATGCCGTGACGTCAAACACTTCTTCCGTCGCCTCCGCCTCCGAGAAGTCTAGCTTATCTCTCCACGCTTCAGGCTCACTGCCTTTATTCCTGATGAAGGGCTTTTGCCCGAAACGTCGATTTCACTGCTCCTTGGATGCTGCCTGAACTGCTGTGCTCTTCCAGCACCACTAATCCAGAATCTGGTTTCCAGCATCTGCAGTCATTGTTTTTACCTTACAAATAAGCTGCAGAGCAACTGTAACTTTTCTCAGCTAATGAAGTACAACAATTTGACTAGTGTCTTAATGAATGTTGCTTTGCAAAACAAGTTGAAAAGGATTATTTAGTGGCACTTACCATTCCACCATCAATAAGGTTTTCAATACCATTTTACTCATATATCTATTGCCAACCTTTCCAGATGCTGTCCACAGGATTCAGCCTAACAGATCACCTTCAGTAAGACATGGAGTCCTGTTGCTTATGGAAAACTCTAGTGTGCTCATTTGAAACATCAGTAAGTCTGCTTCACCAGTTAGTCAACCACTTCCTCATAAACTCCAGTTAGTCAACCACTTCCTCATAAACTCCATTTTATGCTTCAATATTGGTATGTTTTTAATGCAAGACTTTTTGACACCGACACCCATTGGAAACCATGACAGGATGCATTTTTTAAAATAAAGAAATATAAAAATGTTAAAAAGGGTCAAAAGGTATATTAAAAGTAACAGAGGTAACTTTAGAGGAAAGATCAGGCGAGGCTGGAAAGGAGTATAAATGTGGGCATGGACTGAATGGGCTGCATGGTCTGTTTCTGTGTCACATATCCTCTATAATTTAATCTAATATAAAGATCAAACTAGTTTTTTTGCAATCTTGGAGCTTCATTGGCTCCTGCCTAATATTTATTTTAGGAAAATTATTATAGAGCTCTCAGGTGACTAATAATGTTCAGAGCTGACCAGTGCTTTAACCTGTCTGTAATGTGTCACCATTTAAGAAAAGGACTTGAAAACTGCACTGGGAAAGGTCACCCAATAATCATTAAAAGGCTCGTGGACAACTAAGTTACTGCTAGAGTTCATTAAAGAGGTGGACATTATTTTGATGGCTAAAACTTCAATTATCTGGAGGACGGGCGAGTAGCTAATGTTGCTCCTCTGTTCAAGAAGGGAAATAGGGATAATCCAGGAAACTATAGACAAGTGAGTCTCAAATCAGTGGTTGGGAAGCTATTGGAGAGAATTATTAGGGATAGGATTTGGAAAAACATGGCCTAACTAGGGACAGTCAGCATGGCTTTGTGTAGGACAGGACATGTCTTACTAACTTGATTGAGCTTTTCGAGGAGATGACTAGGGTAATCGATAAGGTAAAAACAATGACTGCAGATGCTGGAAACCAGATTCTGGATCAGTGGTGCTGGAAGAGCACAGCAATTCAGGCAGCATCCGAAAAGCTTCGAAATCAGCAGTGGATGTTGTCCACATGGATTTTAGTAAGGCCTTTGACAAGGTCCCTCATGGTGGGCTCATCCAGAAGGTTAAGATGCATAGGATGCACGGTGACTTGGCCATAGAAGATAGAGAGTAGTAGTGGGAGAGTGTTTTTCAGGCTGGAAATCTGTGATTAGTGGTGTTCCGCAGAGATCGGTGCTGGGACCTTTGCTGTTTGTGATACATACAAATAATTTGGATGAAAATGTGGATGGGTGGGCAGATGCAAAGGATACAAATATCAGTGAAATTGTGGATAGTACAGAAGATTGTGAAAGGATACAGCAGGATATAGATTGGTTGCAGATATGGGCAGCGAAATGGCTGATGGAGTTTAATCTGGGTAAGTGTGAGGTGCTGCACTTTGGGAGAGCAAATGTTCAGGAAAAGTATATAGTTAATAGCAGGACCCTGAACAGCACTGATGTACAGAAGGATCTTGGGGTTCAAGTTCATAGCTCCCTGAAAGTGGCCATGCAAGTAGATCAGGTGGTAAAGAAAGCATTGGCATGCTTGTCTTTATTGATAGGGGAATTGAGTACAAGAGATGTCAGGATGTCATGTCGCAGCTTTATAAGACTTCTGTTCGGGCACACTGAAGAGTATTGCATTCAATTCTGGTTGCCACATTATAGGAAGGATGTGGAGGCTTTGGAGAGGTTGCGGAAGAGGTTTACCAGGATGCTGCCTGGATTAGAGGGTATGAGCTATAAGGAGAGGCTAGAAAAACTCAGGTTGTTTTCTCTTGAGTGGCGAAGGCTGGGGGGAGGCTTGATGGATGTCTATACAATTTTGAGATGCTTAGATAGGGTTCCTAGTCAGAATCTTTTTCCAAGAGTTGAAATGTCTAAAACTAAGTTATATGCATTTAAGTTGAGAGGTGGAAAGTTCAAAGGAGATGTAAGAGGCAAGTTTTTTTCAACATAGAGAGTGGTAGAGAGTCTGGTAGAGGGATATGGACCAAGGGCAGGCAGAAGGAATTAGTTTAATTTGGTGCCATGTTTGGCACAACACTCTAGGCTGAAGGGTCAGTTCCTGTGCTGTACTGTTCTATATTCTATGTTCTAAATGGGCCTGTAGCAGAACCACTTGACCTTATGTTCTATGTTCTACGAACACACCTTTTCTGATAATTACTTGCTGAATAGCCTCAATAATTCATACTTAGAGTCATAGAGATGTACAGCATGGAAACAGACCCTTCGGTCCAATCCGTCCATGCCAACCAGATATCCAGTCCCACCTGCCAGCACCTGGCCCATATCCCTCCAAACCCTTCCTATTCATATACCCATCCAAATGCCTCTCAAATGTTGAAATTGTACCAGCCTCTACCACATCCTCTGGCAGCTCATTCCATAGAGGTACCACCTTCTGCATGAAAAAGTTGTCCCTGAGGTCTCTTTTATATCTTTCCCCTCTCACCTTAAACCTATGTCCTCTAGTTCTGGACTCCCCAACCCCAGGGAAAAGACTTTGCCTATTTACCCTATCCATGCCCCTCAAAATTTTGTAAACCTCTATAAGGTCATACCTCAGCCTCCAACCCTCCAGGGAAAACAGCCACAGCCTGTTCAGCCTCTCCATGTAGCTCAGATCCTCCAACCCTGGCAACATCCTTGAAAATCTTTTCTGAAACCTTTCAAGTCTCACAACATGTTTCCAAAAGGAAGGAGACCAGAATTGCATGCAATATTCCAACAATATGCCTAACCAATGTCCTGTACAGCCGCAACATGACCTCCCAACTCCTGTACTCAATACTCTGACCAATAAAGGAAAGCATACCAAACGCCTTCTTCACTATCCTATCTACCTGCAACTCCACTTTCAAGGAGCTATGAACCTGCACTCCAAGGTCTCTTTGTTCAGCAACACTCCCTAGGACCTTACCATTAAGTGTATAAGTCCTGCTA
>NC_057729.1:41624476-41630340 GCF_004010195.1 Chiloscyllium plagiosum | reverse complement strand
CTCTGTCTTCTACCTTTGAGCCAGTTCTGTATCCAAATGGCTAGTTCTCCCTGTATTCCATGAGATCTAACCTTGTTAATCAGTCTTCCTTGGGGAACCTTGTCGAACGCCTTACTGAAGTCATATAGATCACATCTACTGCTCTGCCCCTCAAAATCTTCTTTGTTACTTCTTCAAAAAACTCAATCAAGTTTGTGAGACACTTCTGAGCTTTAACAAAAGATATGCTCAAACTTTACAGTTTTTTTGTTCATGGACATTTGAAGAGAACTTCTGAGATAAATTGGGAGAATTTCTGAAGCACTTTATCAAAACATATACAGTCTAACAACATATATTTTAAAGAGTTTCTGAGGACTTTTCTTAAAGACATTGAATATTATGCTACACAATCTTACTGTACACTGTACACAAATCATCTTAGCTATCTGCATTTTGCCAGAGTTCCTCATTGGTCTGGAGAAAGGATGGGAGAAGGAGATAAATGAGCAATTGCAGGAGTAACGGTTAGATAGATATGGGTTTTTTCTCTCTCCTTTACAGGTAAAAGCAAAGGCATCTCATCCTCTACACTTTCCCCACCAGAAATTTCAGCACCTTATCCCGGGCTGTACAGTCTGTGAGCCCTCTCTCTCAGTGAGTATGTGAAAGTTACAGCACTTCACAAATATTCCTTCAAATCAGCACTTCAGTGCTTAACCATAGAGATTTTCTTTTGTGCTTCCATTCAATTCCAAAGTTTAGTAATAAAAAAATTTGTCCCGAACTGTGGGCTAAAACTGGATATTGCAACAGGTGTATTTTCCAAGTGTGACTTCCAATTTGTATCTGATATCCCCCTTTCACTAATTCAGCCCCAACCTTTTTAAATGTTCCAGAGTATTTTTAATCAAAGCGTCTACTTCATCATTATGTGGTTAGATACCTTGTAATTTTCCTCCGTAACACTGGAGGTGGGTGGGGGAGGGGATGTTGCTATATAACATGATTCCCTTCATGAAGCACTGCCAGTGCATCATACATAAAGGCCTGGGAGCTCACAAATAACTTACCTCACCTTGCACTATGAGATTCAGGAGTGAGGAATGGATCACACATGCACAACATAAAGCAACACTGAGAGCACCTCAAACCTAATGACCAGGTTCTTAACTGCAATGGAGAAGGAACATGATTGCCACATGACCAGTTTTTGCTTGACCATAACTATTAACTCTTTCCAATTTTTACCACATGCCTAAACTGCTCCAGTCCAAATGATCAATGCCTTGAGGTGCTCTGCCCTAACAACAAAGGGAACAAAAGATCGATTGGCCCAATTGTCATCCTTGCTTTGAGTTACGTTGGCTTCTGAGGCCAGTTCAAACTGATGCTGACAGAGATTTCAGAGATCTTGTTGGGTACACTATGGGTCTGGTCAGGATGAATCACCAATTTCAGGGAGTACCTGATTGAACTATGACGACATTTGATGGAATTTTATAGCCCACATCCAGCAGTGAGATGGGTTGCCAATTTCTTATTTCTCCTTTGTGCCCTTCTGTGATGCGAGTGTTGATACCTTTCCTCATGGACATGCTGTTAGCCAGAAAAATCCTGACGCAGACCTCCAGCATGTCCTAGCCAATCAAGCCCCACAGAAGTGATTACAACTCAGTTGCTTCAGGAGTTTATTTTTTTCTCGATTCATCGTTGTGGTAAATACCCAAACCGTCATACACTTAATCTGGAGATCAAAAATATATTGTGTTCATAGGGACACAACACACAAACCTCTAGACAAAGGAGAAAAGATATAACTAGCATTGCCTCCATCCTCATCGCCTACATTGTGGACATCTGTATTGAGTTGTGAATAGACCCTCAATACTCAGATACCAAGGAGCACTACAAACTGAGGTTCCATCTGTCCCCTCTATTGTAAAGAATGGGTCTGTCTACATTGCGATGGAATGCTTCATGTAGTTGGCCATATCACCTGAGCCTGAGGGAGAAGTCAATGCAGAAATGATTTGGAGATACCGGTGTTGGATTGGGGTGTGCAAAGTTAAAACACACAACACACCAGGTTATAGTCCAACAGGTTTACTTGGAAGCACTAGCTTTCAAGCACTGCTCCTTCATCAGGTGGTTGTGGAGGACACAATTGTAAGACACAGAATTTATAGCAAAAGTTTACAATGTGATGTAACTGAAATTATACATTGAAAAATACCTTAATTGTTTGTTAAATCTCTCGTCTGTTACAATGACCATGATAGTTTCACTTCTTTCATATGTAAATCACAAAACGTTTTTTAAAAGTTACATTCTCAGGTTAACTTTAGCAATTAGCGTCAGCCCAGATAAGGTGTTGAAGGTGCTCGTGCCCTGTGGGCTGCTGTCTGTGCCATAATATTTAGACTGATTCTAAAGTTAAAAAATGAATGAACAGAACCTTACTTGGATTCATGCAGTTTTTGAGCAAAGTACAATGTAACTCTGCAAGTACAAATTCACCCCACAAACATATATGTGTATGTGTGCATGTGGGTTTGTGTGTGTGTGTGTGCGCGGTGCGCTCACGAGGAGCAGAAAAATGGACATTTCGAGCATAAGCCCTTCATCATGAATAATTATGCTCAAAACATCAATTCTCCTGCTCCTCGGATACTGCCTGACCGGCTGTGCTTTTCCAGTACACATTCTTCGACTCTGATCTCCAGCATTTGCAGTGTTCACTTTCTCCCACCAAGTCATAGCTTCACTGCTGATGAGAAAAATCACTCCCTGTCAGATCCTTCTTATACTTCTGGAGTCTCACCCTCTACACACTGCCAACAAGGTGACTGTGATGGGGAAAAGACTGTTGTCCACCTCCTTGTGGACTTCTGTCTTTGCAAAGAAGGTCTGAATGGAGTTGCAATGGCTTTTGTCGTGGTTGAACCCAAACAGTTCCATGACACAGGACTCTGTTCGATAGTTTCTGCACAAGGATGCACACTGAGACAAATATCAGTTCTGAATGGTAGACCATCAGCTTGGTGAAAGATAGCTCTTTGGACTGTCTGAAACCTGCTGGACATTCCAATGCAAGGAGTTCTCCTTGACCAAGATTTGCGGATTCCAAGATTAAGGCCACATTCTGAAGGACACAAAAAGCTATAGGCAGCTGCTTCAATGGTGTAACGAGGTAAGGTCACTGTCTAAGGCTTTTCAGCCAAACTGTACTGGGAGAATGGAAACCTCAAGCTATGTGTTTTACAAAACAAAAATGTACATTGTAAACAAGAATATTGAAAATATTATGAGGCACTCCAGATTCCAGTATGGTGCATACAGGAAAATTTTACATCTTTTGCATTTCCTGTAATTTCCAATTTGAATTGCTTTTACCTCAGGCTAAATCCTTGATATGGAATGCATCTTGTACATATTGTTATATTGGGTTATATTGGGTGGAACATGCTGTATGAGAACATATTGACTTATTGCAAATCTTGTAAGATTCAAATTGCAATTTTTTTGTAATTCTTTGCACAAACTTTATGAAGTACATTTTGATTAACTAACATTGCATTCTGAGATCAGTTCTATAGTTTAAGTAGAAGGTTTTGGGGCACAGTATCTGTCCATATTAGTCTATGCTTAGAGCCCCACTAAGGAGTTCTACTCCTCAAAAAATAACTGCAGAAGACCAGCAAATGAAACTAGGTCCCAACTTGTCCAAAGATGTGCAGGTTAGGTGGATTGCCCATAGGAAATACAGGCATAGAGTAGGGGGTTTGGTCTATATGAGATGCTCTCAGTGCAGTCAGTGTGAACTCGATGGGCTGAATGGTCTACTTCCACACTGTAGGGATTCTATGATTCTATTAATTTTTGCTGTTTGATGCATAGTTAAGGCCAACAGCAATCATACAGGACCTGACACTGACAATCAATTTAAAAGGGACATAATTTTTTTCGTGCACCATAAGTACTGAGTTTAATAAAGAAGGTTACTTTCTCATCACAGGATATCTTCAGACATCCAGAAGGGACACCGGTAAAGTTGGACACTTTGTATGGCATTTTTTTGTGCAATGAAAGTATGCTTGATTGTGAAATTTCTTAAAAATGAATTACTTATGAAACATTGTCAATGTTTTTGATGCATTTGTATTTAATCTTTTTTGCCCCTTTATGTCATTTTTTTTGGCAGATATAGAATCACTGTGTTATCCAAGAGAGAAGCACAAATACAAGACTGCTTGGGCAACTAAAAACCAGTAAAAGGTACCTCCAATTAACACTGACTGACCTGGAGCAGTGCAAGACATCTCCTTTATGAAGTTTCAGAGATGACATTTGCTACCACTCAGGCAGACCTATGTGATGACTCACAACAGAAGGCTGTATGTCATAACAGGGCGAAAGTGAGTACTGCAGATGCTGAGGATTAGTGTCGCGAGTGTGGTGTTGGAAAAGCACAGCATGTCAGGCAGCATCTGAGGAGCAAGAATAAAGCATTCCTGATGATTTTCCTGCTCCTCAAATGCTGCCTGACCTGCTGTGCTTTTCTAGCACCACACCCTCAACTGTATGTCATAACAATCCATTGCTATTGTACCACTTCATGGTGAAGCAGCCATCTCACAGCGCCCACTGCTCTGTGTATATAGAAATCAGTGACCATACTTAATCTCTTCTAAATCATCCCCAGTGATTAATTTGATGGTTCATGTCCCAACAGTGTGCACAATGGGGTTTTGGCCTCAGTTCTCCATATTTTGAAAATTCAGAAGTATTCTACATGCCATTTTCTAGCTATAACTTAAATGGTAATTCACATGAGGTGCAAACCTAAATTTCGAAAAGTCAAGACTGACATCCTGGCAGGTGTCTACAGTTGAAAAATTGAGTGCAGGATGAGGTTGGAATCACTCTGTTCAGAAATTTGAAATAAATGCTCCAAGAATGGCAAGAACATTTAAGTAAGGGCCTGCTGTATAGCCAAAGATCAGGCATAAGTGAAATTGGCAGTCTGGTGGTATACTAGAAGATTCACACAATCTCTCCCACCTTCCAATCTTTGTTAACTGATATGGGGAAAGTGAGGACTGCAGATGCTGGAGATCAGAGCTGAAAATGTGTTGCTGGAAAAGCGCAGCAGGTCAGGCAGTATCCAAGGAGCAGGAGAATTGACGTTTCGGGCATGAGCCCTTCCTGAAGAAGGGCTCGTGCCCGAAACATCGATTTTCATAACTGATATGGAGATAATGTTAACTTTCCCAACAAGTCAGGACATAATATCAGTATGCCACATAAGAAATGACCACTCATTAAACTTCATCAGCTGAACTCTTCATTGACAATACTGTGTGTCTTCCTGCATTTGATGATCATTCTCAAAAAAGATCTTCAGTATGTGGCAGTTAGTTCTCTGGCAGCTGGTACTCCCTGTCATTTCCCCAGTCCCCTAACTTCTCATTTTGTTAACAGTCTATCTCTCTGTAAGATCTCTAACAGTTAGCATTCAGGTATAGCTGGCAAAGATGAAGATAAAATGGTACGTTGGCCTTCACAGCAAGAGGATTTGAGTACAGGAGTAGGGATGTTTTGCTGCAAGTGTACAGGGCTTTGGCAAGACCACAACTGGAGTATTTTGTGCGGTTTTGGTCTCCTTATCTGAGGGAGGATGTTCTAGCTAGTAAGGGAGAGCAACAAAGGTTTAGCAGACAGATTCCTGAGTTGGCAGAACTAACATATGAAGTGAGGTGCTGGATTAGTGGTGCTGGAAGAGCACAGTAGTTCAGGCGGCATCCGAGGAGCAGTAAAATCGACGTTTCGGGCAAAAGCCCTTCATCAAGAATAAAGGCAGAGAGCCTGAAGCATGGAGAGAT
>NC_057729.1:41598930-41622148 GCF_004010195.1 Chiloscyllium plagiosum | reverse complement strand
GGTCGAGGGCAGGTAATAGGCCAGCGCGGGGTGTCCAGGTGAATGCAGTGTGTTGGAGGTGGGCAAAGGGGTCCTCGGAAGGTGGGCGGGAGTCCTGATTGCGAAAGTAAGCTTGGAGGCGGAGGCAACGGAAGAATTGTTCGACGTCACGGCATGTATTAAATTCATTGATGTATGGACGGAGGGGGATGAAGGTAAGTCCTTTGCTGAGGACTGATCGTTCATCCTCAGTGAGGGGAAGGTCTGGAGAGATGGTGAAAACTCGACAGGGCTGGGAGCTGGGATCTGGTGTGGGTGTAGAGCTGGGAGTGGCGGCGGAACCTGTAACTGGAGTGGGTGTGATGGTGGGGGGAATGGGGGTGGAGTCATGAGCAGGGGTTGTGTTCCCCTCAGGGTTCTGGGGGGGCAGGGATGGTACAGTGGGATCTGTGGGAGGCATGTCAGCAGAATGCAGGTGAGTGGCGTTGTCTCTCCATGCTTCAGGCTCTCTGCCTTTATTCCTGATAAAGGGCTTTTGCCCGAAACGTCGATTTTACTGCTCCTTGGATGCTGCCTGAAATGCTGTGCTCTTCCAGCACCACTAATCCAGAATCTGGTTTCCAGCATCTGCAGTCATTGTTTTTACCTATATGAAGTGAGATGGAATGGTTAGGACTATTTCACTGGAGTTCAGGAGAATGAGGGAGTTTGCATAGAAAGCTTGAAAATTCTAATAAGACCAGGCAGGTTAGATGCAGAAACAATGTTCACGATGACCAACAAACCCAGAACCATGGGTCACAGTTTAAGGGTACAGGGCAGACCATTTAGGACTGAGATGAGGAGAAATTTCTTCATCCAGACAGAGGTGAGCCTGTGGAATTCTCTGCCACAGAAAATGATTGAGGCAAAAACATTGAATATTTTCGAGAAGGAATTGGACGTAGTTCTTAGGGCTAAAGAGATTAAAGAATAAGAGACAAAAGCAGGAAGAGGGCACTCAGTTGGATGCACAGCCATGATCATATTGAATGAGGAAGCAGGTTGAAAGGGCTGAATGGCCTACTCCTGATCCTGTTTCCTATATTTCTATAAATCTGTGAAAATTCAGGCCCTTAGACAGATAAGATAAAGACCAAGATCGAGGTAAAAAAGAACTAAACTTTGACCATCTGCTCCTGATTGGAACAGTGAAGGTGTTGGGTTTTGAGGACAACAGACATCAACCATCATTCCCAATGTATTGTTGCTCAACACAACAACAACAACAAAAACAACTTCTACCTACATAGAGCCTTTGAAACAACATGCCATGAAACTTCACATGAGCATTGTTATACCATCTTTGTCACCAAGTCACATAAGGAACTATTGGGACACGTGACCAAATGTTTGATCAAGGAAATAGATGTTAAGGAGTACCTTTACTAAAATGTAAACAGAAAGGTTTAAGAAGCGAATTCCAGAATTTTTGCACTCAGTAGCTGAAAGCATGACCAATAATAATGGACCAATTAAAATTAGGGATGTGCAAGAGAGCAGAATTGGAGGAGTGTAGATTGGGCTCAATTTTAACTCACTTTTCCTCACCACTTTTTGTTGATCCCTTAACATTTTATACATTTCAATTGGGTCTCCCAGCAGCCTCCTCAGACCTAGAGAAAAATATTAGTTAATTCTCTAGTTCATGCAACATCTTCAGGAGTCTCCTTTGTATCCTCTCTATTCCAATCAAGGCCAGGGAGAGAAATCATGGACTCTGGTTCTTTTCCTACTTCTGATATCCTTAACCTTTTAAAACCTGTCATTTCCTTTGGGTGTACAGAATTAGGCAATATATTCATAGTTGGGCAGAGCTATTATAAAGATTTAGCAAAACCTCTTGGCTTTTGCATCTATACCCCGATTTATAAAGCCAATCAATAGTTTAGCTGTTAGAACTTTTCACTTTTCACCCATAGCTTTGTCAAATAATTGAAACAGCTTGACCATTTATATTAGACTCCTTTGTATCTGGTCATTGTGTTATGACACAGAAACAGACAGCCAAACCAAATCAGCTTTTCTACCTCTGTATTCACAGCACAGTAAAATTAAACCATTAAAGACCCATCTAGACACCAGTTTTGTATCTTAAACAAAAGAATGAACTTTTTATTAAATATACAATAACATCAGCAGAGAGAAAATGAACAACATGGTAAGCTGATTAATGTCTGTGCTTTAAACTGAAACATCTGTTTTCTAGCCCCCATTCACACAAAAGGCAGACAAACAAACACAGTTAAGGGATAAATAAAAGCAAATAACAAAACTGGCCAGATTATTTAAATGGATCTCATAATAAATTGTTCCAGGGACATAAATTTGATTTAGACTTATTTAATATTGTCACTTCTACCTAAGTATAGTGAAATGTGTATAAATAGAGATTCCTTGGTTGCTTTCCTAAAACATTGATCAGGGTCACTTCTTCAGTTTACTCAGGTAAAGGCAGTAATTTTTTTAACTTAAGTCTTCTACTCTTTGGGTTTCCAGAAAATGACACATCAGATTAGGCAGAGAGCTTTCACATGTTCATGCTGTACAACAGCAGCCCAGAACCATCTCCCAGAAAACATGGCTCAAAAGAATCTTTAATTCTGGTTCCACCCTGAGAGGTCTGAATTACCATGCAACAACTGCTATCTGCCTGAACATAGGGTCTGTTCCAGACTTGCTTGATCCAATTTCCAGGTAGTGACCTCATTAGTCGTCAACTCCTGCTGTCTGTTAAAAAGAAATGCTGCTTTTCCTGGGGTCACTATGTCTGTTAGAACCCTATAATCAAAACTGCAGGCCTGACCTCACAAACAAACAAAGCTCATTTGATCTGTTATTTTCATTTTAACCACCAGCTGTCCCAAAGTCTCAGTCATTTCCAGCTCATAATTTAAAATTGATAAAAGAATGAAAATAAAAGTAATGAAACATCAAAGAGGTTTCGAATAGTGTGCAACATTTGAACAGCAACATCCAAAATACCCTGGCTCCATTACCAGATAAATTACACTTTGCATTGACTGATAAGTATTTTGAAGCTAACCAGTCTTATTTATCTCTCCACTCTGCAGGCATCCTGCCTCTATTCCTGATGAAGGGCTTTTGCCCGTAACGTCAATTTTCCTGCTCCTCGGATGCTGCCTGACCTGTTGTGCTTTTCCAGCACCACTCTAATCTAGACTTTGGTTTCCAGCATCTGCAGTCCTCGCTTTTGCTTAATGAAGAATGAAGTTTGGTATGCTTTCCTTCATTGGTCAGAGTATTGAATGCAGGTGTTGGGAGGTTATGGCTGTACAGGACATTGCTTAGGCCACTGTTGGAATATTGCGTGCAATTCTGGTCTCCTTCCTATTGGAAGGATGTTGTGAAAAGAGTTCAGAAAGGGTTCAGAAAAGAGTTACAAGAATGTTGCCAGGGTTGGAGGATTTGAGCTATAAGGAGAGATTAAACAGGATGGGGATGTTTTCCCTGGAGCGTTGGAGGCTGAGGGATGACCTTATAGAGGTTTATAAAATCATGAGGAGCATGGATACGATAAATGGATAAAGTCTTTTCCCTGGGGAGGGGGAGTCCAGAACTAGAAGGCATAGGTTTAGGGTGAGAGGGGAAAGATATAAAAGGGCCTTAAGGGGCAATATTTTCACACAGACAGTGGTACGTGTCTGGAATGAGCTGCCAGAGGAAGTGGTAGAGGCTGGTACAATTGCAGCATTCAAAAGGCACCTGGATGGGTATATGAATAGGAAGCATTTGGAGGGACATGGGCCAGGTGCTGGCAAGTGGGACTGGGCTGGGTTGGGATATCTGGTCAGCATGGACAAGTTGGACAGAAGGGTCTGTTTCTGTGCTGTACATCTCTGTCACTCTATCGCTCTAAGTGGCTCATCCTATCCTAGTTAAGTCAGTCAGGCAGTTGGGAACCCATGTCCTTGCCATCAAGGGATCGGGTCACCATCAGTCCTGCAGGTCAATTGCAAGAAATCTGGGATGACTGGTCAGCCATTCAAGGTGTAGTGGAGACATCAGTCCGGGGACTGGGTCTGCTTTTCCTGCAATGAGACAAAGAAAGGGATTCAGGGTTTTAGAAATAGATGCAAGAATTTAGTTGTAACTGTACCTGCATTTCCCACTTGCTCTACTAGTTTGTTCCACACTCTGGCGAAAAAGTTGCCTTTCTCTCTTGGCATTGTGTGGAATGAATCGAATTGGCTGAAGATTGGTATGGACCACTGGAGGAGGCCGAGATGAGCATCCACATAGCATTTCTGGCTGACGATTGCTGCGAATGCTGTCACTAGCTGAAAATCATAAGCATTGGGGATGGAAGCACATGGCAGATGAGAGTTTACTCTGCACTAAAAAGCTACAGCCTACAGACATTTTCAGTACAGGCCCAGCATTTTAACTTCTGTATTTGGGACAGACAATGAAGATAATTGAGTTAGAGTCATAGAGTCATAGAGATGTACAGTATGGAAACAGACCCTGAAGAAGGGCCTGTGCCCGAAACGTCGAATCTCCTGTTCCCTGGATGCTGCCTGACCACATGCCAACATCCGCCTCATATCCCTCCAAACCCTTCCTATTCATATACCCATCCAAATGCCTCGCAAATGTTGCAATTGTATCAGCCTCCACCACATCCTCTGGCAGCACATTCCATACACGTACCACCCTCTGTGTGAAAATGTTGCCCCTTAGGTCTCTTTTATATCTTGCCCCTCTCACCCTAAACCTATGCTCTCTTGTTCAGGACTCCCCGACCCCAGAGAAAAGACTTTGTCTATTTATCCTATCCATGCCTCCATAATTTTGTAAACCTCTATAAGGTCATACCTCAGCCTCCAACCCTCTAGGGAAAACGGCCTGTTTAGCCTTTCTCTATAGCCCAAATCCTCCAACCCTGACAATATCCTTGTAAATCTTTTCTGAAACCTTTCAAGTTTCACAACATCTTTCCGATAAGAAGGAGACCAGAACTGCATGCAATATTCCAACAGTGGCCTAACCAATGTCCTGTACAGCTGCAACATGACCTCCCAACTCCTGTACTCAATACTCTGACCAATAAAAGAAAGCATACCAAATGCCTTCTTCACTATCCTATCTACCTGCGACTTCACTTTCAAGGAGCTATGAACCTGCACTCCAATGTCTCTTTGTTCAGCAACACTCCCTAGGACCTTACCATTAAGTGTATATGTCCTGCAAAGATTTGCTTTCCCAAAATGCAGCACCTCGCATTTATCTGAATTAAACTCCATCTGTCACTTCTCTGCCTACTGGCCCATCTGGTCCAGATCCTGTTGTAATCTGAGGTAACACTCTTCGCTGTCCACTACACCTTCAATTTTGGTGTCATCTGCAAACTTACTAACTGTACCTCTTATGCTCGCATCCAAATCATTTATGTAAATGACAAAAAGTAGAGGACCCAGCACTGCTCCTTGTGGCACTCCACTGGTCACAGATCTCCAGTCTGAAAAACAATCCTCCACCACCACCCTCTGTCTTCTACCTTTGAACCAATTCTGTGAGATCTAACCTTGCTAATCAGTCTCCCTTGGGGAACCTTGTCGAACGCCTTACTGAAGTCCATATAGATCACATCTAGTTATGGCTCAAGTCGCAAAGTAGCTAGAGAGAAATCAAAGTATCTTCAAAAAGTTTATATTATTTTAGCCACAGGTGGGCCTTTAGGAAAATTCCACAGTCCATTTTAGTATCAGAAATTAAATGAACCAGCAGCTTGTTTTTATGATGTTGTTTCAAGTGAATTTGCAGCTAATTTCCAAATTCTGCTTTTTAAAATTGCTTGATTTGAATCTTTTATGCTCACTTGAACAGACAGACTCAGCCTCGATTTAATATCTCTTCCACAAGACAGCATTTATAACTGCACTGCATTGAAGTGTCAGCCTATGTTTAATTCCAAAATCCTGGATAGATCTCGACAGTGTTAGCAAAGGCTCAGTGACTGAGTGGCAGACTGGAACATAACATCCAATCTGTGATCTTGTGGCATTATTGAAAATGTACTACTCTGTGAGTCACAGCTTTAAACCAAAGCTTCAACTGCCTGCACAGTGGATATAGAAGATCCCATAGTAATATCTGAAGAAAGTCTGTTGCATTCTCCTGATTTTCTGGACATTAAACTTCACAATCCTTCTAATCTGGATTATCTGTTGTTTATCTCATTATTTCTGTGTCCTTGCTGAGGTGCAAATTAACTACCAAATGGCCCAACATTACAACTGAGATTAGAGATTTTAATTCTGTGAAATAGGGCGGATGATCATGGTGTAATAATCAGGCTTTATAGAACTTAAAAGTATTCTGTTAGCTTTGAAGAACTTCAGGCTTTCCTGGTGTTGTGGATGGTAATGTATAAAATTAAGGATGGAATCTCACCAGCCTCTGCACAATGGGGGTTATTGTGAAATGGTCATCTCATCATTGAGACCATTGCACCGCAATCTCCCTGCTCTGCTTAAGTAGCATGGCATGTCTGTCCAGGAAGTGGCATGTTCCCATGAGACTCTCATCATTGCTTGTTAAATGGCTTGCTAATGCCCCACTCACCATGGGTTGTGGTCTTACCAATCTCACCATACAAACTAACCATCAGGAAATCTCAATATAGAAACACGAGCAGCTTCTTGGTAGTTCCAACCAGTAACCTACTCCAGCAGATCCAGGTTGGTCACAACCAAGCTGGAGAGTAGGGCACAATCCTCCAGCACCAGCTGCACATAGTCTTCCAGCACAGGCAGTGGCACTTCACTTTCAATGTGCAATTGTCACCATTCTGACACCTTCCAATGCACTTGTATTTTCCCCTGGGCACTCCTCTAGGACAGCACACTAGAAACCAGCTGAATTTGGGTACATAGTCATACAGTTGCACAACACTGAATTCCTACTGGCATGCCCTCAGCCTACATGCTTTGCTTTCCCCTGCCATGCCTTTCCTTACATTGACATTGCACAGATAAACAATCAAGCAGGTGCCTGTGCTATGCCACAGTCCTTAGTCAGGGAACACATGCATCTTGTTGTATGTCAGTCGGCCACCTCAGTCCAGCGCCTGAACTGCTTGGCTTCAGGGTTCACTGCAAACACACAGCATCTGTAGCAAGCAGAGCAACCTGACTGAAAGTCTTAGGGAAGCAGCACACAGTGGAGATCATGGGGGAACCTATCAGCCAGGAGAAACACAGCACAGTTAGTCATGGCAGTCTCCCATTGCAGTCCTGGGCTTCAGCCACAGTCAGGTGAGTGGCCAGAGTGGCATTGCAGAGGGGTCTTCTGCGAGTGAGTCACAGTCAGCCCTTTGTCTCCCTTGGGGCCAGTTTGTGTCAGTGGGGAGGGAGGGCAAGAACAGGCACAGTGCAAGACATGTGTGTCCACAAGCCAGGAATCTGGGCAGGTGAAGCTGACACTGGCAAATCCAATTGCACAATGGGCTATCCACCATTCTCTCATTGCCTCCATCCCTGAAAGGAATGGAAGGGAACTGAAGAATATGGTGGGGAAGACAGTGCCATCAATGGACCCTCCATTGCTTCCCTGGGATGATCAGTGGGAGGTTGAGATACTCTCCTCTGCACCTCTGTAAGGCTCTGACTTTCATTTAATCAGTGGGCAGTGAAGACACCTTCTATCTGAGCAGCATCACTCAACCCTGTCATGGGATATCTTCTCGTGTAATACCATAAAAACAGGGAAAAGAGCAAGATGTGAGTGGGTGGTGCATGTGGGAGGAAAAGCATTGAGGTGTTCTAAGAGATGCAGCCTGGAGGTCATGCAATGTTAATGGGTAGGAGGCTGGGGAGAGGATGTTATTCGTGGTGTATCTAGAGCAATTGATGAAAGGTGTTGCATGCATAAACATTGGTGAAAGGTGGGTGCAGAGGCACCGATAAATGTGAGGTCACACAGAGCAGAGTATTTGACTTACTCTGGCAGATCAGAGAAAATCATTGACCTCCTTCCTTCATTGTTGCCCAGTCCTCCTCACCCTGGAGGTGACACTAATCCATGACATCATGGTGGCCTGACATCTCCACTGGGCCTCTAAGAAATGAACACCTCATTCCCTCCAACACCCCAACCACAAGGACCTCCACATCCCTTTCTGATGAAGCATGATGCCAGTCTCCCCTTCTCTGCCATCTGCACTGATGCCTAACATAGTCAAGCATTTCAGCTTACAGATGGCAGTGGTTCTGCAGATGTCTGTTGGACTTTGAAAGATGGTGCAATTCAAAGGGATGCTTCTCTGAGCAGAGAGTTCCTCAGAGATGGGGCAGAGATAGGGAGTGATTAAAGCAATGAGTTCAATAAGATACACAAGAAAATTCACCCAGCCTCAGGGCAAGAATTACACCATTAAATTCAACACTTAGCCAGAAATTAGGGATAATCAACTCAAAGTGTTTTTATCGGTTGTCCTTGTTAATTAAAATATGCTAAATGAACAAGAATATGAGTTGACATTCTAAGTGATCTGACTTTATACTCATGGAACATTTTTGGCAAAGGTAAGTAGTTCCAGGAGCTGATAATAAAATTTTAAATGTTGTCAAGAAGATAAGGGCAACTTTTGTTTATTTTGCTAAACTGTGTGTGTTATGTTAAGCAAGGTGCTAATGCAAAGTTGCCAATAAGTGCCTGATGTCTTCCAAATGATTGAACATTGCTGCCGAGTTAGATTTTAAACACTTGGTAAGCCATAAAATGTGCATTTGTATTGATGTGTCTATAAACACAGTCACTATTGAATGCTCAAGCAGATTTCAAACATTGTTAAGAAACTGAACTAGTGGAAGAAATCAATGAACTTTTCCAGACATTGCTCATTACATCTCTCTCTCTCTCTCTCTCTCTCTCGCTTCCTTCATGTAACGTCCTCATTGTTTGGTTTAGGCTGTGATATTTATATGGGTCAAGGCAAGCAGCCGGACCCAAGGCCCACTTCAGCTGGTACCTATAATGTTGGTATTATCTGGGCTAACTAAGCAGCTACACTGCACTCCCCAACACCCCACAATCAATTCATAACGCCTACTTTCAATTAACATACACTGTGAGAAAAAACCTTTTCAGGCAATGAGTGGTTTGGGCCTGAAAGGCACTGCCTGGAGTGGTGACAGGTTCAATTAATGTATTCAAGACGGCATTAGATGATGATTTGAAAATAACACTTTCCCCTCCAAACCACTCACCATCATGACTTGGAAATATATCACCATTCCTTCACTGTTATTGGGTCAAATTGGGTATGTCCCCCTCTGTACCATCACCATCAAGTAAGGGGATCAATTCTGGTCCAGTGAAAAGTGCAAGAGGGGATGCCACGAGCAGCACCAAGCATATCGAAAAAGAGGTTACAACGTGATGAAGCTACAAAGCAGGACTACTTGTGTAATAAACAGCTTAAGCAGCAAGTGATAGACAGGGCTAAGTGATTTGTTGAGATTTAATCCCTGTGAATTGTAGTGGACAATTCAAAACTCACTGAAGGATGATGCTCCATAAATAGCCCCATACTCCATAATAGGGGAGTTCAGCGCAACAGTGCAAAAAATAAGGCTAAAGCAATTGCAACAATCTTTAGCCAGAAGTGCCAAGTATGCTTCAGTGATTCGACAAAGGAGCTCACCACCACCTTCGCAAGGGCAATTTGGAATGTGCAATAAATGCTGGTCCTGCCAATGTGAATGAATGAATGAATAAAAATATTCTATTCCTTTTCCCTTCATATATTTTTCTGGCTTCCCTTTCAACCCATCTATATATTTATTTACTTCCTAATAAATCTCAGGTAACAATGCTTCTTCAAAGATCGTTATTTGATCAATTTAATTATTGACAATCTTGTATTTATGACACCTAATTTTAGATTCCAGCTTCATAATTCAGATGCGCAATGTATTTCTGTTTAATTGTAAAGGGATGTACTAACTGTTTTGGGTTGCAAAGGTACTTGGCTGCACTTCATACTTGGCTACACCTAAATAATTTATAACATAGCATAACAACAAGGACATTCTGGTGTTTCTGTTACAGCAAATGGGATAATTGGTAATCATATATATAAAGAACCTGTTTGTAAGGAAAATCAGTAAGTAAAACCATTGCGTTTAGGTTGAAGTTGTTGCATGTTTGTGGAACCAAAAGCTAGCAGCCTGTGGTTGGGGTAAAGTGTTGCCATTAACCTTCCCATCATTACTGAGTCTAAGGGGTATGTTTGGCTCACAATGATAGAGGATACACCACTTGTTGTTTTTAACAGTACGAAGCATGCATCTTAACAACAAGCCTCAGTTTCTTCCATTATAGTAATGGGTACACATTACATCAGCTATTTAAACAACATTACAAAGTCTATCAGAAGCTAGGCATACATTAACTGATCCCATCAGGATCAAGAGCTGGATCCTTCTTATTCAAAATGAGTGGTATCTTCAGATTGGGTGGAGTGTAACATATTCTCCAACATTATCTCTTCCAGAACCACTACCTTATACAACAGAATGTGGAATTTGAAACACAAACAATTCAGCAATGGTCTTTTTGAATGACGGAGAAAGTAAAGACTGCAGATGCTGGAGATCAGAGTCAAGAGTGTAGTACTCAAAAAGCACAGCAGGTCAGGCAGCATCCGAGGAGCAGGAGAATCGACGTTTCGGGCATAAGCCCTTCATCAGGAATTCATCATCAGATAGAAACTCTAATGCATAACAACTTAACCTGCTTAGCTGTACTGTTTTGCTCCATGAATTAGAACCCACTTCCCCCACACTAATCTTTGAGCCACACATTTATATCTCTAGCCTTATCAACCCTTTAGCAATTTGTACATGTCTCAGATAAAGTTAAAAATCACACAACACCAGGTTATAGTCCAACAGGTTTAATTGGAAGCACACTAGCTTTCGGAGTGACGCTCCTTATGAATCCCCCCAGAGGGGGATTCGGGTGTCATTGTCCATATTCATACCAATGACATCGGTAGGAGTAGGAAAGAGGTTCTGTTGACTGGTTGTGAGTAGTTCAGGTTGAATTAAAATGCAGAACCACAAAGGTAATAATCTCTCAATTACTATCTGAGACATGATTTGGAGATGCCGGTGTTGGACTGGGGTGTACAAAGTGAAAAATCACACAACACCAGGTTATAGTCCAATAGGTTTAATTGGAAGTACACTAGCTTTCGGAGCGACGCTCCTTCATAAGGAGCGTCACTCCGAAAGCTAGTGTGCTTCCAATTAAACCTGTTGGACTATAACCTGGTGTTGTGCGATTTTTCACTTTGTACACCCCAGTCCAACACCGGCATCTCCAAATCATGTCTCAGATAGTAATTGAGAGATTATTACCTTTGTGGTTCTGCATTTTAATTCAACCTGAAGTACTCACAACCAGTCAACAGAACCTCTTTCCTACTCCTACCAATGTCATTGGTATGAAAATGGACAATGACACCCGAATCCCCCTCTGTCATTACAACTTCCTCTCCAGCCCCGAATGATGCCTATCTAAACTAAAAACCATTGCAACATGACTTGGCAATTATTATACAGCATGTCCCAACTGATGAAGGCAAACATGCCACATGCCTTCTTGGCATCTTATTCATTTGTGTTACAACTTTCAGGGAACTGTGGACTTGTACACCTAGATCCCTCTGCATGTTAATACTTCTAAGGGGTCTTCCTTTTACTGTACAATTTCCACCTGCATTAGACCTTCCAAAATATATCACTTCACATTTGTCTGGATTAAATTCAATTTGCCATTTCTCAGCCCAAGTCCCCAGCCTAGTTATATCCTGCTGTATCCTCTGGCAATCCTCCTCTCTATCCACAGCTCCCCCAAACTTTGTGTCATCCAGAAATTTACAAGTCAGACCACCTGCATTCTCCTCCAACACATTTACATATATTACAAACAACAGGAGCCCCAGCATTGATCCCTGCAGAACACCACCGGTCAGAGATCTCCAGTCAGACAAACACCCTTCCACTGCTATTGTCTGGAATTAAGAATACATGGCAGCAGAGCTGGCTGCAATGAACTGAAGGCCAATAGAAATATAATGGCAGACATTTAACTATAAGTTTCAGAATACACATAATAAGAAAGAAACGTTCCCAGGTGGAGGGCTCATCATCTGTGGTAAACCAAGAAAAGAAAATAATATCAAACTTAAAGAAAAAGCACATAATTCTTACAAGGATTGGTAACAGTTCAAAATCAAAATCAGAAATCTGGCATAATCTGTGGAGAGAGATCAGACTTAATGTCTCAGGTTGAGTCACCCTTCCTCAGAATGGTTATTTGATATTGCTCTTCACTGTAGAGGTTGTATAATATATAATATTCTTGTGAAACCCCTTGGGACATCTCATTGCTCTGTAATATAAGTTGTTGTTGTACTGGTAATGGGACCTTGCTGTGTAAAAATTGGCTGTTACATTTTCTTCGTTACAATAGTGACTATAAATTGGATACTGATATTTTGTGATGCCCAGACATTCTGAAGATGTTGCATATATCCAAGTCTTTATTTTCTATTGAATTTTTCAGTAAATAAAATTAACAACTATGTCTCTCTCTCTCTCTCTTAATTTCCCCTGAACCCTGAACATCTTGACCTGCTTCAAAAGTGTGGTATTCAGAACTGGGCTTAATCTCCAACTGAAGCATCATCCATAACTTATAACTGTTTAAAACAAAATAAAGAACAAAATCTGCAGTAAGAAAGCAAAAAAAAATCCCTGGTGCATTTATCTGATGTTAGCTGACTCCTTTAGGAAACATTGCTAAATAAATTTGACAATTGCACATTCTCCCCGTGTCTGCGTGGGTTTCCTCCGGGTGCTCCGGTTTCCTCCCACAGTCCAAAAATGTGCAGGGTCAGGTGAATTGGCCATGCTAAATTGCCCGTAGTGTTAGGTGAAGGGGTAAATGCAGGGTCTGGGTGGGTTGCTCTTCAGAGGGTCGGTGTGGACTTATTGGGCCGAAGGACCTGTTTCCACGCTGTAAGTAATCTAATCTAAAATAAACTAGTCTGACCTAGGTCTTCAAAAGTGCAGTAGTAATTCCTAAGCATAGAAAGGAACAGCCTAGAACACATCTACAAGCTCAAGTACAAAGATTTTAGAAAGCCTTTGCGATGAAAAATGTGTAATGGATTGGCATTTCTGGAATTTTAAATATTTCTAAAAAGCCTGATGCCTGTGTGTTAGTGCTGCAAAGGTGTCTTTTAAAGGTCAGAAAGTCATTCTGGAAGAGTAACATAAAATGCATCAGTTCCAAGAGCATATATATTCAGTCAAGTGTCTGACCTTTGTAACATTAACTGAATGTTTGGGTTTATGGCAGACAGTGGAATTAAGGATATTATTAAGCTGGAGAGGGTTCGGTAGACATACCAGCGTGTTGCCAGGACCAGAGGGTTTAAGTTATAAGGAGAGGCTGGGTAGACTGGGACTGGTTTCACTTAGCATAGGAGGTTTATAAAATCATATAGATAAGGTGAATGGCAGGTACCTTTTCCCTAGTGTAGGGGATTTTAAGACTAGGGAGCATACTTTTAAGTTGAGAGAATAAAGATTTTAAAAAGAGATGAGGGGCAATTCTTTTTACACAGAGGGTGGTCCATGTGTGAATTGAACTTCCAGAGGAAGTGGTGGATGCAGGTACAGATATAACATTTAAAATGCATGTAGATAAGTACATGAATAAGAAAGGTTTGGAGGAATATAGGCCAAGCACAGGCAAACGTAATAATTTGAGATTATGGTCAGCATGGACTGGTTGGACCGAAGGGTCTGCTTCCATGCTATATGGCTCTATGACTCTATGTCTTCTATAACCAAGCTAGTTCTGTATGCACCTTACCAACTTACCTCAGATTCCATGTGACTTCACCTTTCATATCAGCCTGCCAAGAGGGACCTGCCAAGAGGCACCTTGACGAAGACCTTTACAAAGTCCATGTAGACAGCATCTACTACCTGCCCTCATCACTCATCTTTGTCACTTCCTCATAAAACTCAATTAAGTTTGTGAGATACAACAACCTCCATAAAAAGCTATGCTTCCTCTGCTAAAAAGTACATATTTTTCCAAATGCGAGTGAATCCGGTTCCTAAGAATCTTCTCCAATATATTTTCTACAACTGAGATAAGATTCATCAGCCTGTAATTTCCCAGATTATCACTGTTGTCCTTCTTAAATAAAGAAACATTAGATTTTCTCCAGTCCTCTGAACCTCTCCTGTGACTAAAGAGGATTCAAAGATTTCATACAAGCACCCAGCAGTTTCCTCCCTTGCTTCCTTCTGTATTCTGGAATTGATCCTGTCAGGCCCTGGGGACTTAATGCTTTTCAAAACACCCAACACCTTTTTTATATTGACATGCCCTAGATTATCAACATAGCCCCTCTCGACTCACCATCCACTAGACTCACCATCCACCATGTTGTCTCCTTTGTGAACATAGATGCAAAGTATTTGTTAAGGATTTCAGCCATTTCCTGTGACTCAATGCATAAATATCCTCCTTTGTGCTTGAGTGAACTTACCCTTTCCTTAGCTATCTTCTTGCTCCATATATACATATAAAATGCCTTGGGATTTTCTCAAGTCTGTTTTCCAAAGACATTTCATGGCTCTTTTTTGCCCTCCTAATTCCAAGTTAACTTCTTTTCAGCTTGTATCTAAGATTCCTGACTCTTTCTGTTCTTAACCTTGATTTTCACATGAATGCGCTGATCTTGAATGCTAATCAATTGGTCTTTTAAAAATTCCCACATGCCAGATGTGGATTGACCCTCAAACAACCACCCCACCTACATTCCCCAGTCCATGGCTGATTTGTTGTAGTTAGCTGTCCTTCAATTTAGTACTTTCACCCAAGAATTAGTCTTGCCCTTATCCATAAGCAACTTAAAATTATGGAATTAGGGTCACTGTTCCCAAAATGCTCCTCCACTGAAACGTCCATTACATGACCAGACTTATTCCCCAATACCAAGTCTAGTATGGCCCCTGTCCCTCTCTCAACCAAGTCACTGTAATAGCTACAACATAATAGTTATTAATCCAAGCTCTGCCTTAATTGTCATACTCCTCGTGTTAAAATATAAAAAAACTTCAGATTGCCAGTCCCACCATGTTCACAAACCTCTCCTTGTCAGTTCTTTCTTAGTCTTACTCCTCAGTCTCTAGTCTCTAACCCCTCCTCAATTGTTTCACTTGCTGGCCAACTACTCTGGTTCCCAACCCTCAATGAGACCAATTTAAACCCTCCAGATTAACACCAGCAAACCTCTCTGCTATGATATTTGTGCCCTTCAGGTTAGGTCCCATCTGGTCTGGAAAACATCCCAATGATCCACATGCCAGAAGTTGTCCCTCTTACACCAGTTCTTTAGACACATATATAAATGCAGTACCATCCTATTCCTTTGCACAGGGAGTAATCCTGAAATTATAACCATAGAGGTCCTGCTTTCCAATTTCCCACCTAATTCCCTGAACTCCCTTTGCAGAACCTTGTCACTCTTCCTGCCTATGTTGTTAGTACAAATGTGTACCACAACCTCTGGCTGCCTACCCTCCCTTTTGAGAATGTCTGCTCAGAGACATCCTTGACCCGAGCTCCGAGGGGGCAACACACCATCTCCTTTTAGGCCATGGAAATGCCTATCTGCCCCCCTCGATAATAGAGTCCCCTACTACTACTGCTCTACTTTACTTTGACCCTCTCAGCTATACAACAGAGCCAGCTGTGGTGCAGCTGCTACTGTCGCTGTACCCTGATAGTTCATTACCAAAACAGTATTCAAAACGACATACTTGCTAGAGAAGGAGATAGCCACAGGAGACTGCTACACTGTCTGCCTGCCCTTCTGACAATCATGCATCTATCTGCTTGAATCTTGGGTGTGACCATATTTCTAAGTCTCCTGTCCAAGATGCATTCTGCCTCCTGCCTGCTTCTAAGTGCATCCAACTGATCGATGTGGTCCAACAGGAATTGCTATTGGACACACTTCCTGCACATGTAGTCGTCAGGGAAACTGTCACTGATTTCCCACATTTCACAGAAGCATACTACCTCTCTCACCACCATTTTTACCCTCCAGTAACTGTATAATTAAAAATAAATTTCTATTAAATTAATTTACATCAAATGTGATGGTCCCTGGTGTTAGATTCTCAGTAAAAATCACTAAATACACTATTCCATAAATAATGGTCTGGTACTATTCCAAATCCCAGTACTGTATTAGTCTACCAGTAGCCGAAATTCCACTATTTTAAGTCTAATGGGTATGAAAATTAATGGAAATTCAAGATAAGTAAAATAAATTCACCTGACCATATTTACCACTACTGTCCAAAATGTCAGTTTTGAACTTGTGAAGTGAGAAGTGCAGCTCCCACGATACTCCCCGTCTCATGGATTAAGGTAAGGCCACTACTCAAAACTAACAGTTGTGTTGACTGGGCCACCTCATCCCAGAATTGTCCTCAGTCTCTCCTCATTGGTACCCTCTGTTCTAGTAGGAACCACAGCCTTTGAGACAATGTGTCTTTGCTACAGGGAACAGAATCTATTCCCCTAAATATGCTTTTGTCTATTTCAAATAATTTATCATTTCTGAGATGACATATTGAACTCTGACTCAGACTCTTACCTCACACCTTTAATGCATTGTCTGAGCTGAGATGGCACCTTTTTTTTTATAAACCTTAAGTTATCTTGAGAATGTGACTTAAAAGAAGTTCTGGGATTTACATATTAATCAACCAAAAATTGCAACCCATTCTAAAAGGTGAAAGACTTAACAGCGATCTAGGTTTATTCAAGGATCATTGCAGTTGTATGACACTGTAATCTTTTGCTATAAATTCTGTGTCTAATGGTCTTGCTTCACAAGTACCTGACAAAGAAGAAGCACTCCGACAGCTAGTGCTTCCAAATAAACCTGTTGGACTATAACTTGGTATTGTGTGAGTTTTAATTTTATCTTTCTGAAATAACTGCACAGAGGCCGGTACCCCGTTACCAAGTCACCCCTTATTTACTTGCCACACTACACTAACTGTCACCAGCCAGTTCGCAGTCAGTCGCCTGAACTGAGGAGATTTTAATCTCCTGATTTTTTTTTTTTGCAGGAGCAGCTGCAGTTGTGACGATGGTGGCTACTGATGCAGCTAAACACAATCCAAAGAAACAAAACAAAAAAAAAGGAATACAAAATCTCCAGTTCAGAGAACTTTTCCCCGCAGTACACAGGCTGTTTGGCCAGCTAGCTCAGAGTCAATCCACTGAAGTGAGAAGATTCATAATCCCCTGTTTATACCTTTATTTTAATCCCCTCCCCACACTACTGCCAAACAGTGGTAGTCCTTATTTCTCCCCAGCACCATATCGTGTGCGTGTAGGTTCAGGACACGGTGAAGAAATACTGAGTGCAAAAACTTCATTCATATTCCTCCACCAGGAAGAAAAAAAACCCGAGTGACCAGTGACAAGCAGTCCCTTTCTTTTCTAGGACAATGCCATGATGAATGGAAAAGTGAAAGGGAGGATAGGGATTAAATCAAAATAAAATCAGAGGAGGAAATAAAACACTCCACACCCCGCAATGCCCAGCTCTTCTGAAGACCTCAAGAATATCGGTGGACTCGGCGTGCTCCATCTCCAGGGACACCTGGGCCCGAACATAACTACAGAAGAGGAGAAGGCAGTTGGCCAGAACAACCCCCTCCATCTCCTGCATTTTTTTTGTTGCCTGAACTGAGGAGGTTCTAATCTCCTATATATATATATATATATATATCTTTTCCCCAAACAGCAGTAGTGCTTATTTCTCACCTGCACCCATGTCATTTTCATGTAGGTGTCGGACACAGTGAAGAAACAACAAGGGCAGAAAACTTTATTCATATTCCACCAGCTGGAAGAAAGGAAACACCAGAGTGGCCAGTGACAAGCAGAGCCCTTCTCCTGGTTATATTTTATTTCTTCTCCCTGGTAGTACTGCCTAACTGCGGTAGTGCTTATATTTTCCCCAACACCCATGTTATGTATGTGTAGGTGTGAGACACAATGAAAGACAACAGGTGTACAAATCAGGGTCGGTGTGAACTGGTTGGGGTGAAGGGCCTGTTTCCACACTGTAGGGAATCTAATCTAATCTTCCATCACCAGGAAGAAAAGAAACAGCAGAGTGGCCAGTGACAAGCAGTGCCCTTCTCCTGGTTATATATTTTTTAATTTTATTAATCAATGCAGTTTACAAAACAATTAACATTAACAGAAACAGCAATTTACAAGGGAGAGGAGCAGCAAAGCCAGACCCCAAACCCCATCATTCAACTAGTTTTCGGGAAAATGAGGAGAAACCTCAAATCCCACTTTCAGTCGTCACAAAACAGTAACAGTAACAAATATATATAAGACAGTCCAATTAGATAAAACACTGCATAGAATACAGACCCTTCCCCCCCGCCACCCAAGTAATGCAGCAAGCCATCCATCCCTCCCACCTCCGGCCACTCTGAGGCAGCATGCCCCTTTGGGCTCTCGGTCCGCCCCATGCCCTTTCCAGCTCTCAGTCAGCCCCATGCCCTTTCTGGCTTTCGGTCCGCCCTGACACAACTTCTGGCCACCTCTAGGACAGCCCGTCCTGCTTCCCCAACACCCACCCACCAGCACGACAGCGATCAGGATGACCTACCCACCTTCCAGCTTTCCTAAACGCCCTCTCTCACCTTCCGGCCACCTCTAGGACAGCCTGCCCCAGTACCTGCCTGAGGTGACAGCGCTGAGGGCAGTCTACCTGCCTTCTGGCTCTAGGTCTGCCCCTAAGTGCCACCTGTCTCTCACCCACCTAACGCACCATCTGACACATGGACTGCCCTCACATACGTTCCAGCCACCTCTAGGACAACCCGTCCCCGTCCCTGGAATGACAGCACGCAGGGCAGCCCACAGGCCTTCCGGATCTCAGCCTGCCCTATGCACCTTCTGGCTCTCGGCCACTCTGACAAACCTTCGACCACCTCTAGGACAGCCTGTCCCAATTACTCCTTCTCAGGACAATAGCACTTAGAAGAGGCTACCCACTTTCTGGCTCTTGGGGCAACTGGCATCAGTGTGGCCTACCCACCTTCTGGCTTTCGGGGCAGCTACCCACCATCTAGCTCTCAGGGTGCCAGCTTTCGGGATGACCTATGAGCCTCCCAGCTCACAGCCAGGCCTGTCAGACACAGGGACACACAAGACAGTGCAGGTAATAAACCCTAACAAAGCAACAAGATAGAGTCAATTACCAAAAAAACAGAATCCTTTCACAGTCCATTAACATAAAGAGTTCTCTTCAAAATGCAGTGTCCATTCCCAGGAACAGAGTCCTCTCCATATGCAGAATGCATTGTCAGAGATAGAACCCACAACCAAAGGCAGAGTCCAATCCAACATGCAGAGTCCACTCCTGGAGGCAGCAAATACACACCCCACAGCACACACACAGGTGTTCAGTCTCCATAGAGTTTATCCACAGATAGCCAGGCCCACACACAGGAACACAGTAAATTGTGAAGGTGCAGTTAACTCACAGGGGTTTGGTCTACTTTCAATGGCAGCGTCCACTCCCAAACTCCAGGACACAACAAATGCTCACCTCCCAGCACACACACAGATGTTCAGTCTTACAGAGGCCTAGTACACCGACAAGGACCAGGCCTACCCACAGGAACAGCTCACCTGGAAAGATGTATTTTCTCACAAGGGCTCAGTCCAAACACCAAACAGAAAGTGAAAACACATGCAAAAGACAAAGAAAACCAGAACGGGTTAAGCCCTGCCACAAAATCAACATTGATCTTTTCACGCACGAGAATTCCTAGAAGCACGGCATTCCAACCGAAACTCTATTAACAAACACATCGAGTTAGACCCCATCAATCACCCCTGAGAAAAAGAATGGCAAATGACATCACCACAGGAAATGATGTCCCCACAAGAAATTATGTCACCACAAGAAATGACATCACCAGCCCAAAGAATCAAAAACATATAAATAGAAAGCAGGAATTATCAAGTGCTTCGCCCAGAGGCCCATGAAGATGTTATCTAGTAGGGTGACGAAACATCTGGAAATGAACTTTCCAGCTCAGCGAGCAAACCTACATCCAAAACTGGCTTTGTAAACTAGCTAGTTTAGGAATCCAGTTCTCCCGAAAAAGCAGGAACCAACAGCAGCAGTAACACACTGAGTCAGTCCCCTAAACTGAGGAGGTTCTAAATCTCCTGGTTTTTTTTTCATTTTCCCCCACACTACTGCCTAACCGCAGTAGTGTTTATATTTACCCCAGCACCATATTATGTGTGTGTGCAGGTGTGAGACACAATGAAGAACAACAAGTGTGTAAATCTTCATTTATATTCCACCACCAGGAAGAAAGAAAACACCCGAGTGGCCAGTGACAAGCAGTGTCCTTATTCTAGTTATATATATGTTTTGAGGGGATTCAAAATCTCCTGTTTTTTTATTATTTTCCTGCACACTACTGCCTAACAGCAGTAGTGCTTATATTTTCCCCAGCGTCCACAGTGTAGTGTGCAGATGTGAGACACAGAGAGACAACACGTGTACAAATCTTTATTCATTTTACATAACCAGGAAGAAAGCAAACACCAGAGTGGCCAGTGACAAGCAATGCCCTTCTCCTGGTTATTCCTTTATCCCCACACTACCTCCTAACTGTAGTAATGCTTATATTTTCCCCAGCACACATGTGTGTGTGCAGGTGTGAGACACAGTGAAAGACAACAGGTGGACAAATCTTTTTAAATTTCCACCACCAGAAAGAAAGGAAATACCAAGTAGCAAGACCCCACCCCTTGGTACTTCAAATGTACATTAAAATTTCCTGTATAAGTAAGAAATGCCTTATATACTTCTGTAACTGCAGGATTGCCAAATTCCAATATTTGTTTGTTCTTCAGATGCAAGACTGTACAAAAACTGCCTTAGTAACAAAACATGTACATAAAAAAATTTTAAATGAATAAAATATATTTTTGTAATTAAAAAACTCTACGTAACTATTGCTGTCTGAGCCACTTGTAGCAGGCATGCAGATTGTTCATTCTTCTCTGGTGTAACAGATGAGATTTCTAGGCCAGTAAGTCAGAATTTTACAAAAGTGAGCCAATATCTCATCAAGCTAGCTGTCAATATTAGATTCTGATTGAACCTCTTTAATCTAACACCTCTGGTAGTTTGATCCTATTCAAAATTCATACAGTAAAATGGTGATAAATATTAACTGGAAGGAAATGGATTAGTGCCATATTTCAAACCAAAAATGAAATGATTTTGTGGTAAACTTAATGATGATTAATAGTAGTTTCAGAATTATACATACGTGGAAAGACTTTAAATTCTGACACAATTTCTCGTCAAGTAGAGAAGATTAAACGAAGTATTCCATAGTTTTGTAGAAGTTACACATGTTAACAAACTGTTTGACCCTATCAGTCCATGCCACGATGTATCCTTAAACAGGTAAATAATTCGAATCACAAAGGTTTCTAACATGAAGAAATGTTCTGTTAGAGTGCATGTTGAAAGCCTATTTCCTGCGGTTAGGCATTTCAACATTCAGCTGTCATCAATTTAATACTGTCACTGAGAAAATGAAGCTAGCGTTATAGGTGTGTTAAGTGATGTGTGTTAATGACTAACACTGACTGCACACAAAGGCATTTATATGAGGTAGAGATTATGTGATACAGCAAGCCAGTCACTACATTAATGGTACAATTCCACAGATCCAAACATCCATTCTTTTCTTTAAAAAAACAACAAAATCAAATCTGAGTGCTCTATGATTTGCAGTTACAAGTTATACAAGTTACCCAACATGCACTATCACAAAGAAAATGACCATTCATTAACAGAACGGTGTTAACTCTAATCAGTTTCACTTTCATCAGTCTTTGTACAAGCGTTGTATGCATTGTTTTTAAATCATGCAAGCCATCTAATGATACATGTATGTTGTTGTTAGTTGTTCTAATATTTTATCATTGTTAGGTGATGTTCCTTTCCCTGGGAGTGTTGTTCCCATGGCAAGTGTTCCCATGGTAACTGCTGCTCTTGATTCTTGATCTCATGGATCATGTTTGGCACCCTGGATGCCCAACACTCTCCGATAGCAACAGATGTTTTCAGGCCTTTCTTTCATCATGAATTCCCATAGCATTCGAAGATGTATATTTTGTTACATAGCATGGTTTTTACAGGACTCTTGACTTTCAGATTCAATATTTCTTGAGGGTTATTGTCTTCCAGAGTATATCAAGCTGTTACTTCTCATTGAATCTGCAAGTCTTTTTTTACACTCAGTCTTTTCTTCCTCAACTTTCACTGGATGAGGGTGTCACTGGCTAGGCCAGCATTAATTGCCCATCTTTAATTGTTAATTGTCAACCACATTGCTGAGAGTCCAGAGTCACATGTAGTCCAGACCAGGTGAGGATGACAGTTACCTTCCATAAAGGACTTTAGGGAACCAGATGTGCTTTTCCTGACAATTGACAATGGATTCATGAACATCATTAGACTCCTAATTCCAAATTTTTAAATTAAATTCAAATTTGATCATCTGCCGTGGTAGGATTTGAACCCGGGTCCCCTGAACATTACTTGGATCTTTGGATTAACAAAAACCAAAATAACTGCGGATGCTGTAAGCCAGAAACGAAAACAGAAATTGCTGGAAAACCTCAGCAGGTCTGGCTGCAACTGTTGAGAGAAATCAGAGCTAACGGTTTGGGTCAATTAAACCTTCTTCAAAGTTGAAACTTTATTGCTGGAACAGCACAGCAGGTCAGGCAGCATCCAGGGAACAGGAGATTCGACGTTTCGGGCACAGGCCCTTCTTCAGGAATGAGCAGAGAGTGTTCAGCAGGAGAAGATAAAAGGTAAAAGAAGATACCTTTTATCTTCTCCTGCTGAAGCCCTACCTTTTATCTTCTCCTGCTGAACACTCTCTGCTCATTCCTGAAGAAGGGCCTGTGCCCGAAACGTCGAATCTCCTGTCCCCTGGATGCTGCCTGACCTGCTGTGCTGTTCCAGCAATAAAGTTTCAAC
>NC_057729.1:41570568-41598499 GCF_004010195.1 Chiloscyllium plagiosum | reverse complement strand
CTGGATGCCCAACACTCTCCGATAGCAACAGATGTTTTCAGGCCTTTCTTTCATCATGAATTCCCATAGCATTCGAAGATGTATATTTTGTTACATAGCATGGTTTTTACAGGACTCTTGACTTTCAGATTCAGTATTTCTTGAGGGTTATTGTCTTCCAGAATATATCAAGCTGTTACTTCTCATTGAATCTGCAAGTCTTTTTTTACACTCAGTCTTTTCTTCCTCAACTTTCACTGGATGAGGGTGTCACTGGCTAGGCCAGCATTAATTGCCCATCTTTAATTGTTAATTGTCAACCACATTGCTGAGAGTCCAGAGTCACATGTAGTCCAGACCAGGTGAGGATGACAGTTTCCTTCCATAAAGGACTTTAGTGAACCAGATGTGCTTTTCCTGACAATTGACAATGGATTCATGAACATCATTAGACTCCTAATTCCTAATTTTTAAATTAAATTCAAATTTGATCATCTGCCGTGGTAGGATTTGAACCCGGGTCCCCTGAACATTACTTGGATCTTTGGATTAACAAAAACCGAAATAACTGTGGATGCTGTAAACCAGAAACGAAAACAGAAATTGCTGGAAAACCTCAGCAGATCTGGCTGCAACTGTTGAGAGAAATCAGAGCTAACGTTTTGGGTCAATTAAACCTTCTTCAACCCAAACTGGTGGTAGCATCAGTTCTGAGAAAGGTTCACTCGACCCAAACCGTTAGCTCTGATTTTGCTCTACAGATGCTGCTCGAACCGTTGAGGTTCTCCAGCATTTTCTGTTTTTGTCTCTGGATTAACAGTCCAGCGATAATATCCCTAATTGCGTGTCATATCGAGGTGGTATCTCTTCAACAAAGTAACATCCTTTTCAGATGTTTTGGAGCAGCAAGAATCACTTTTCTGATCATGTTTTGAAGTCATTTGTAGTTGTCTCCACTTTCACTTTGCCTTTGGCAAAAGAATATTGATAAAAATGCTCACAAGCAAAATCAATAATCAGACAAGCTTTCTCAGCCTGTGCGTAGCATTGTTTAGTTTGTGTTAACACCCTGGATGTAAATGATTTTGTTCTTGCTGCATAAAAGGTTGCTCCAAGTTCTGTCTCACTCGCACTATGATGCAAGGTGACATCATCATTAATGACGCTGTACCTCAGTATTGCAATTGTGATCACTAATTGTTTGATTATAGTGAAAGCTGTTCCTTGTTCTGGTTCCCAGTCCCACTGCATATTTTTCTTAGTGAGATCACTTGAGGGTTCACAGTCTGTTGGCAAATTAGTCAAGAGCCTTATGAAGTCATAGAGACGTACAGCATAGAAACAGACACTTTGCCAACACGTCCATGCTGACCAGATATCCTAAATTAATCCAGTCCCATTTGCCAACATTTAAGATGTTTCCTTTGGCAAGTTGAGGTAAAATTTCTTCACAGGTTGGCATGGGTAGTGAGATCATTTCAACTTTTATTGGAATCTCTTGCATTCATACACACTCCCAGATTTTTCCAGGTATTTTTCACTGCTATCACATGCTGATATCCCTATCTGTAGAAGTTGTCTCTTTTTTGATTATTTCCTTCTTTCCCAGCACTTGATGGAAGTCTCCTCGACAGATGCTGCTTTTGCCTCACACTGGCAAACATTAAGTTGGATAATCATCAGGAGAACTTACAAAACCTAAAAAAAATCTATTAGCTTTTAGGATCTTTTTGGCAGTCAATGGCTTAGTGGATTGTGAAAGACTGAAAATCACTTCTGGCATGTTTAGGGTTACTAGTCCAAGCTTTAAAGATGCTTCAGCTGAAATGAGTGAACTTTGCTTAATTATTTACACTAAGAGCATTGGGCTCTCAGCTTAATTTGACTGTAACATCAATATTATTCTGCTCTGAGGAAGGGTTACTTGACCTAAAATGCTAACTCTGATTTCTCTCCACAGATCCTGAGCTTTTCCAGCAATTTCTGTTTTTGTCTCTTATTCCATCATAAAGTTTCAACCTCACTTTAGAGTATTTCATCTTGGCTTACACCTCTGCAAAACTCATGATGCTACATGAAGCATTGGTTCGATCTGGCACTTTATGTTCACTTCATGTTGTCCTTTTGCAGACATTGTAATAACAGTCAGAAAACATTTATCATAGTTAGATTTAATTGTGACAACTTGTTGTATAGTGTGAATCATCAGCTGTTATCGCTCCAATAGCCATTTTATAGACTTGCTTTGCCTCTTCCAAGCTAAATGTTTGTGTGCAAAATGAATCAGCTTATTGCATTAAAGCACTGCTTTCCCCATGTTGGACATGCATTCTTCTCTTTCATGTGATGTCCTCCACACCATTTCCAACCTGATCTCTGGCTGTGATCTTTCTGCTGGCTTTTCTGCAAATGTTTGTTAGTTTTTTTCCAATCTGTTATTCTCGTTCAGCCTGGGACTATACTCGTTACAATTTAGAAGAACGAGAGGTGATCTTACAGAAACATATAAAATTATGAAAGCGATAGATAAGATAGAGGCAGACAAGTTGTTTCCACGGGTGGGTGAGACTAGGACGAGGGGTCATGGCCTCAAGACTAGGGACAGTAGATTTAGGACAGAGTTGAGGAGGAACTGCTTTTCCCAAAGAGAAATGAGTCTACAGAATTCTCTGCCTAAGGAAGCAGTCGAGAGGCAGGAGGTTGGAAGAACACAGCAAGCCAGGCAGCATCAGGAGGTGGAGAAGCCGACATTTCAGGTGTAACCCTTCTTCAGGGCCAAGGAAGCAGTAGAGGCAGCTTTATTAAATACATTCAAGATACAGTCATACGACACCAGATTATCGTCCAAAAGGTTTATTTGTGTCTTCTGTCCAGTCCAACACAGGCATCTCCACATCATCCTTGAACTGAGTCTCCCTGATTCACTTCTGCCCATTAGGATGGCTTAGTATTAAGGTCTCTGAGTTAGAAAATGATATTAGCCAAACTTGAGGCAGCTTTATTCTATGAATGATCATCAACTGACAACTGGGCTGCGGGCCACATAAATAATGTGCAGTCGAATCCTCAAACAACCATAAAGAAAAGGGAGCCTTAGCCTCACTATCATCTGGGTCGTATTGAACAATATTACTACATATCAGATCACTATTAGAAACAAGTGTCTTATGTTAGAAACATACAGCCATTCTGGCAACAACTATAGAGAGAAGGGACTTTAACATTTGAGCTATAAATCGTACACCAGGACTGACCTTCTTTGGTGATTGAAATTGTATTATAATACTTCTGATGGCCACCTTCACCCCCTGTTAGCAATATTTAGTCTGATAGTTAACTGCTTGTTGCTCTGAAGAGCTTTAGAAAAATATTATGGCAATTCAAATTGGCTTGTATTAGGTATGTTTTTAGCGTATTCAAATAAAATGCTTGTGGTTGGTGTCCCTGAGACTACCCTGACATTTTTTGCTGCATGATAACAGCACACGGAATTTGCCTGCAGGACTGTTTCTCAATTTAGCTGCTGAATTACCAGCTGCCCTCAGGACCAGAAGTTACAGGAACAAAGACTGGTGTCTGTATAAAAGATTTACTCAATACCTGATCTCTCTTAAGTGAGAGGGAAGCATTCAATTTCTGTTTTCATCTCCAGTTTTGATTTCTTTTTCTCCTGTTCTGATCCTAGTGCTAGATTATACTTTCCAGTCAGTATTTTTCAACCAGCAGTTGTGAAATAACATCAGGTAGAAATTGAAGAACAATTATAATTGCTGTTTTGATTTTACAATTCAAGGCAGCTCACTTAGCAGCCATTCTTCAAGTATAAGGTTGTCTGCAGTGGAGGCATCACAGTTGAACCTTTTACCAGCCTTTCTTTTGCCCATGGCTAAGTGAGGTCACAGAGTCATAGAGTACAGCACAAAAACAGACCCTTCAGTCCAACTCATCCATGCCAACCAAACATCCTAAACTAATCTAGTCTTGTTTGCTAGCATATGGCCCATATTCTGCTAAACCTTTCTTATTCATATATCCATCCAGATGCCTTTTAAATGTTGTAATTGTACCAGCCTCCACCACTTCCACTGGCAGCTCATTCCATACACACACAACCGTTTGCATGAAAAAGCTTCCCCTTAGATCCCTTTTAAATCTTTTCCCTCTCACTCTAAACCTATGCCCTCTAGTTCTGGATTCCCCCATCACAGGGAAAATACCTTATTTATTTACCCTATCCATGGCCCTAATGATTTTATAAACCTCTATAAGGTCACCCCTCAGCCTCCAATGCTCCAGGGAAAACAGCCCGGCCTATTCAGCCTTTCCCTATGAGGTCACTTATGCTCAGGAATCAGGGAACATCTCTGGGACACCCGCACCCACCAACCCTACCACCCCATGGCTGAACATTTCAACTCCCCCTCCCACTTAATCAAGGACATGCAGGTTCTGGGCCTCCTCCACTGCCAAACCGTTATCACCCGATGCCTGGAGGAAGAACACCTCATATTCCACCTTGGGACCCTGCAACCACATGGAATAAATGTGGATTTCAACAGCTTTCTCATTTCCCCTCTCCCATATTATCCCAGTCCCAAGCCTCTAACTCGGCACCGCCCTCCTGACCTGTCACTCCCCCCTCTGACCTAACAACTTCTCCCTCACCTTCATACACCTTTCGATTTCTCAGCTACCTTCCCCTCAACCGCACTCTCCTCCCATTTATCTCTCAGCCCCAGCCCACAAGCCTCATTCCTGATGAAGGGCTTTATGCCCGAAACATCAATTCTCCTGCTCCTCAGATGCTCCCTGACCTGCTGTGCTTTCCCAACAACACACTCTGAACTCAGGAATCATGAATGATTTAATTGAATGTTGGGCCCAATTCCTGATGGTCTTTTATCAAAATCTTTATTCTATTCCCAGTTGATGATAAAGAAATTAGTCAATTTATTGGGAGAAGGTGGCATTTTTGTCAATAGATATTTGATTTCATTTCTGATTTCATCCTAATGCCTGTTATTCAATCCCTGACAGTGTAGCATACAAATGAGCACAAGGTACTTTTCCTGACCATCATTTTATTTTGTAAAATTGTCGTATACTATCATTCCTAAAGCCACACTGATAAAAAGTTAAAATTAATTTTAATCCCTTGCAGAGTCTCTTCATGGAGGCCTATAAGGCTACACAAGGATTGAGCTACAGTGGCTAAACATAACTTAATCATTCAGCATTTCCTTCATAGTTCTTTATCTTTCATTATTTTTACTCACCTTAAACATGTTAAATGGTGAACAGTCAATAATGTATGTTCTGCTTAACCGAGAGATTAAGCCCTTGCTACATTATTGTGACACCCCTACTTCTCACACCAGTCATTATTGTGGCCATTCTAAGTGAGACTGTCCATTCATTTTTATTAAAGACTCAACTGATACAAAAAAAGCATACTGTGGAATTCTCCCCATTAAGTACTGAGCTGTACTTTTTATTCCATTATTTTGGGCAATTTGAATTGAAGGTAATGCTTTAATAGAGAAAAAAAATTATACTAAGCTAAATATGTCCATATCCTATTGCCACCTGCTGGTCAAAATCTGCTTATAAAATCAGCTAAGTGCAATACATTGGGTCAGATACTCTGGTGGCCAGATGTCTGTTTCTGCAGTGTAGACTGGAGTTATGTACCAAATCCTAGTTTAGTGGAGGTTTGAAAATTCCAATAGACAATTCACTTGCATTGGAGTCCAAAGATGCTCCTCAAGGCTGTAGAATTCCAATGATGCCTACTCACTTACTCGTTAACCTGGAAAATTTAGAGCTGAAAATGTGTTGCTGGAACAGTGCAGCAGGTCAGACAGCATCCAGGGAACAGGAGAATCGACGTTTCGCGCATTATCCCTTTTTCAGGAAAATCAGGATTTTCCTGAAGAAGGGCTTATGCCCGAAACGTCGATTCTCCTGTTCACTGGATGCTGCCTGACCTGCTGCGCTGTTCCAGCAACACATTTTCAGCTCTGATCTCCAGCATCTGCAGACCTCACTTTCTCCTGGAAAATTTAGAGGATTACGAACCCGTCCTGACTCCTTGGGTACATTAAAATGAACCCTGAATATAAATTTGATTACAACAACATTCCTTGATGCCTAACACAAGCACCTCCTCCCTCCCCAACCCGATACCTCGATATAATGTGGCAATGCCACTGCCCTAACCAGACTCCCAACAGGATCCTACCTAATTCCACATCACAAGACACCCATTCTAACCTGAACCTGCAAGATCCAACACACACCTGTCTCACTTTGGACTGACCCCATAGAAGCTGACATTCACATCTTTGATTCTCCGGGACTGGACATCCTTGATATGTTTTGGGTCTTCAGCTGCAGTCGAGTTATATTCAACCAAAATCTGTACTTTCACTTTTCTGGCATGTTCCACACTCTGACAATACCATCAGGCCAGGAGATTAATTCTGGTGCAATGAAGAGTTCCTGGGGCATGTGAGGAGCAGCATCATGCGTACCTAAAAATGAGTTGTCAAGTTGATGACAGGACTACTTTCATGGGAATCAGCAGAAGTAGCATGCAATAGACAGTGCATGTCTACACCACACCCACAATAGCACATCCATGCAAAAGACAAGGTGGAAGTATTTGCGTCAGTCTTCAGTCAGGACAGCTGAATTGATAGATTCATAGAGGCAAGCAGCACCGAAACAGATGCTATGGTCCAACTAGCCCACACTGACTATAATCCCAAACTATACTAATTCTACCTGCCTGCACTTGGCCCATATCCATCCAGACCTTTCCTATTCATACCCCTACCTCAGTGTCTTTTAAATGTTGTAACTGAAGCCACATCCACTACTTCCTCTGAAAGTTCATTCCATGCAAGAACCACACTCTGTGTAAAACATTGCCCCTCGTGTCTTTTATAAATCTTTCTCCTCTCAACTTCAAAATATGCCCTCTAGTCTTGAAATCCCCAAGCCTAGGGAAAAGACACTTGCTATTCACTTTATTTATATTTCTCATGATTTTATAAATGTCTACAACAGCACCCCTCAACCTCCAACACTTCAGTGAAAATAGTCCAGCCTATCCAGTCTCTCCTTATAACTCACACCCTCCATTCCTGGCGACGTCCTGGTAAATTTTATCTGAATCTGCTCCAGCTTAATAACATCCTTCCTATAAGAAGGTGACCAGAACAGGACACAGCACTCCAAAGGAAGCCTCACCAATATCTTGTACAATTTCAACATAATGTCCAGCTCCAATACTCAAAGGTCTGAGCAATGAAGGCAAGCATCTTAACCACCCTATCTATATGTGATGTGAACTTCAAAGAATTATGCACCTGAACTCCTTGGTCTCTCTGTTCTTCAAAACTACCCGAGGCCCTACTTTTAATTGTACACAGCAACCCCTGTATCCACAGTATCGTTTTCCGCGGTTTCAGTTATCCACAGTTTACCGTGGCCCAAACATATTATAGAAAACCTTCCGGAACCAGAGACCAGGGAGCTGCCAAGAACGTAAATTTCCCATTGAAATGAACAGGTTCACTCCTATCTGCGGTAGATCTTGGAACCTATTCCCCATGGGTACAGGGGGGCTACTGTAAATGTCCTGGCCTTGTCTGTTTTACCAACATGCTATATTTTGAATTTATCCAAATTAATCTCCACCTGCCATTCTTCAACACATTGATCCAATTCATTAAGATTTCTTTGTTCTTGGATTCTGTTCACTATACCACCAATTTTGGTGCCATCCGTAAACTTACTAACCACACCTTCTATATTCTGATCTAAATCATAATGAATAATCTCAAATTAACCTGAGGTCCCTAGCATCATAGATCCAAGTTCTCAAAACATAATTCACTCCAGGTGGTATCAAGAAATGCTGAAGGCTCTGGATACTGCTTGGCTATAAGGCCTGAGAATATCTCAGGAATAGGACTGAAGACTTGTGCTCCAGAAGTAGCCATGCACCTATCCAAGCTGTTCTAGTACAGCTACAATGCTACTCAACAATGTGGAAAACTTCCCAGTTGTGTTCTATGCACAAAAAACAGGACAAATCGAAACCAGTTGTTTACTACTCCATCAGTCTACTTTTGAACATCAGCAAAGTGATCATCAGTTATGCTATCAAGCAGCACTTGCATAGCTCACCTGCTCACTGATGCTCAGTGCATCAGGGGCACTAAGCTCTTGATCTCATTACAGATTTGGTCCAAAAATGAACAAAAAAGCTGAACTCCAGAGGTGATTTAAGTGTCATTGCCCTTTGACATCAAGGCCACATTTGACCGACAGTGGCATCAAGGAGCCCTAGAAAAATCTGGAGTAAATGGGAAACAGGGGTAAAAAACTTCACTATTGTGTGCAATTCTGGGGTCTGCTTCCTTTAGAAAGGATGCTGTGAAACCTGAAAGAGTTCAGAAAAGATTTGCAAGGTTTTTGCCTGGGTTGAAGAGTTTGAGCTACAGGGAGAGAATGAATAAGCTGGGGCTGTTTTCCCTGGAATGTCAGAGGCTGAGGGGTGACCTTATCCAAGTTTATAAAATCACGAGAGTTGATAGGCTAAATAGACAAGGTCTTTTCCCTGGGGTGGGGGAGTCCAGAGAGAGGGAAAAAAATTAAAAGGGACCTAAGGGGCAACTTTTTCATGCAAAGTTGGTGCATGTATAGAAGGAGCTGCCAGAAGAAGTGATGGAGGCTGATACAATTACAACATTTAAACGGCATCTAGATGGGTAAATGAATAGGAAGGGTTTCAAGGGATATGGGTCAAGTGCCAGCAGATGGTACTAAGTTAATTTAGGATGTCTGGTAGGCATGAACAAGTTAGACTGAAGGGTCTGTTTCCGTGCTATACATCTCTATGACTCTATACCTCTATGGTTGGGCATACTAACACGAACAAAGATGGTTGTGGTTGTTGGAGGTCAGTCATTTCAGCTCCAAGACACCTCTGCAGGAGTTCCATAGGGTAGTGCCCTAAGACCAAACAACTTCAGCTGCTTTATCAGTAATCTTTATTCCACCATAAGGTCAGAATTGACTTGTCTTGATTGTATCTCTCAAGGGTAGGTCAGATTGGGATGGCTGTTGGTGCAGACAAATTGCACCGATCGGTCCCTTTCCATGTTGTATCTCTCCTTCATTACCCTGTCTACCTGCGATTCTACCTCAAGGAAATATATACTGTCACCCCAAGGTCTCTTTATACCCTCAAGCCCTAGTCTCTCCTCTGACTGGAAACATCTTCTCCATATCCACTTTATCAGACCTCTCAGTGTCCTATAAGTTTTAATGAGATTGCTCCTTGTCCTTGAAAACTCCACTGAGTACAGACTGAGAGTCCTTAACCACTCCTCATATGACAAGCGTTTTATCTCCCACAAGTCCAAAACTGCTCACCAATGTGGTTTGACCAAAGCCTCAGTACGACATCTCTGCTCATGTATTCTAGCCCTCTCAAAATGAATGCTATCATTGTGTCAATGTATCAATGCATGCTAACTGTAATTGGATGTTGAACTAGGACTCCTAAGTCCCTTTGTGCTTCAGAATGTCAAAGCCTTTCCCCATTTAGAAAATAGCATCTTACCTTCTAACCTTCTTACCAAAGTGCATAAACTCACACTTTCCATAATATATTCCATCTGCCACTTCTTTGTCCACTTTCCTAGCGTAAGTACTTCTGCAGCCTCCCCACTTTCTCAACATCAGCTGTCTCACCACCTATCCTTGTGTCATCTACAATCTTAATAACAGTGCCCTCAGTTTCTTCATCCAAATCATTAATGTACAACATGAATAGTTGTAGTCCAATGGTGACCCCTGTGGAATTCCATTAGTCACTGCTGCCATCATGAAAAAGACCCCTTTATCCCTTCTCTCTGCCTTCTGCCAGTCAGCCAATCCTCTATGTGTGCCAGTATCTTGCCCCCAACACCATGAGCTCTTACCTTATTTAGCAGCCTCCTATGTGGCACTTTGTTAAAGGCTTTCTGAAATCCAATAGATTCCATCCATTGGCTCTCCTTTATCTAACTTCTCATTACTTTATCAAAGTATTCTAACAGATTTGTCTCTAACTTGCTCATTACTTTTTCAAAGTATTCTAACAGATTTGTCAGGCATGATATAATGATTGCAGATTTGTAGAAGGGATTACTAACTGTACTAGCTAACATGGGGACCTTGACAGGTAGTGATTTAGCTTGCAGATTGCGTGAAACTAGCCACGCAAGCAGGCGATGTGTTTCACGGACAAAATGTACATTTGAAAGAAATTAGGGAAAGATATTACAGGAATTTTCTGTGTAGAAAAGGAATAAGACATTTTTCTTTTCCAACCAAATATTTCTCTGCTTTTCCGGTCCTGTCCTTGACAATTTGTATTGTATAATGTATTTCTCCAACCAAATAATATGTTTCTGCAGCAACAGATTAGTCATTAACAAAAGAAAGGCAAAGTCCTGGCTGCTTAATTGAAGAAGTCACCTTCAAGAACAGATTCAATCATGCATCATACACTGAGCACTTGTCTGAGCAATATCAATATTCATCTATTGGATTAACCCTACTCTTTGAAATTTGGAGCTTGAATTCTGCTGCTTGCCTCACATCCACAAATGTACAGGCTAAACAAAGTAATAGACTCAGAAGGTCTTTTTATTAAAGTGAATGAACTGCCATCAATTGTTAGCACAGCAAATCATTTTGAACTGAAGCACAACAAACCATTTTCTACACTGTTTCATGAACATCAGCTGAGATTAAAATTAATTGAAAAAGCTTTTCTTCTTGCTGTCAAATAAACAGTTACGTGTCTTATGGACATCTGAAAATAATTTTGACCCAGTAACAGGAAAGATCCGGAACCTGTTTTAACCACTTCTGATTCTTTCTTTTCACTTACTCTTCCAAGCTAATGAGATAAATGTTACTTGATTAAAGCTAAGTACAAACCCAAGTTGGCATCTTCTTGGTTATGACAAGGTAACACCATGAAAACTGTTAGAAAGGAAGAACTCAACAAGTGTTACCAATATTGATCTAGTGTATCCCAGGATGTTGTGGAGAGTTAAGGGAGGAAATTATGGGGCCCTTTGCAGAAATACTTGTATCATCTCCAACTATGGGTGAGGTCTTGGGATGACCGGAGAGTGGCTAATATTGTGCCTTTGTTTAAGAAAGGATGTAAGGTGAAGCCTGACAACTATAGACCTGTGAGTCTGACTTTGGTGGTGGGTGGAGGTGATTCTGAAAGATAGGATTTATATGCATTTGGAGAGACAAGGAGTGATTAGGAATAGTCAGCATGTTTTTATGCGAGGGAAATTGCATCTCACAAACTTGATTTTTTTGAGGTAGTAACCAAGAAGATTGATGAGGGCAGAGCGATAGACATTGTTTACTTGGACTTTAGTAAAGCCTTTGACAAAACTCCACTTGCTAGACTAATTAGTAAAATGGGACCCAAGATAAGCTTACCAATTGAATACAAAATTGGTTTAGCAGCAGGAAACAGGGTGATGGATGAGGGTTATTTTTCAGAGTGGAGGCCTGTTCCCAGCAGGGTTCGGTGCTGGGTCCACTTTCAACCGTCATCTATATTTGTGGATGACACCAAGATTGGAGGTATAGTAGTCAATGAAGAAGGTTATCTAAGTAGACAAAAAGATCTTGATCAATTCTGTCAATGGGCTGAACAGTGGCAGATGGAGTGTAATTTGCATAAATGTGAGGCATTGCATTTTTTAGATTACGTACAGTGTGGAAACAGGCCCTTTGGCCCAACAAGTCCACACCGACCGGCCGAAGCGCAACCCACCCAGACCCAATCCCCTACATTTACCCCTTCACCAAACACCACGGGCAATTTAGTGTACACTAACCTGCGCATTTTTGGATTGTGGGAGGAAACCGGAGCACCCGGAGGAAACCCACGTTGACACGGGGAGAATGTGCAAACTCCACACAGAGAGTCGCCTGAGGTGGGAATTGAACCCGGGTCTCTGGCGCTGTGAGGTAGCACTGATAACCACTGTGCCACCATGCTGCCCATATTGAGAAAGAAAAACAAGGTCAGGATTTATACAATTAAAAATAGGACCTTGGGTAGGGTTATAGAACAGAGAGACATAAGGGGCAGGTATGTAATTCTTTGAAGGTTGCAACACAGGTAGACAAGGTGATTGAGATGGCAGTTAGCACACTTGCCTTCATTGCTCAGACATTTGAATATAGGAGTTGGGACATCATTGTTGAGGTTGCTTGTGAGGTCTCTTCTGCAGGAGTATTTGCAGTTCTAGTGGCCCTATTATTAAAAAGGATATTATTAAGGTGGAGAGGGATCAGAAGACATTTACCAGGATGTTACTGGGAGTGGAGGGTTTGAGTTATAAGGAAAGCTTGGATAGGCTGGGACTTCTTTCACTGGCGCATAGGAGGTTAAATGGTGACCTCATAGAGGTTTATACAGTCATGTGTCTTTTCCTTAGGCTGGGGGATTTCAAGACTAGGAGGCATATTTTTAAGGTGAGAGCAGAAAGATTTTAAAAAAGACACGAAGGACAATTTTTTTACACAGAGTGTTCATGTGTGGAATGAACTTCCGGAAGAAATGGTATACAGGAACAGTTGCAACATTTAAAAGACATTTGTATAGGTATATGAATAAGAAATATTTGGAGGGATATGGGCCAAGTGCAGGCAAGTGGGGCCAGTTTAGTTTGGGATTATGGTTGTCATGGACTGGTTGGACTAATGCTGTATGACTGTATGACTATGACCTTAATACTGTAAGGTAAAGGGTCACGTTTGACTATGTAGTAAGAAAGCAATGTCAGTGATGACATACTACATTACATGATTATGGAGAGATTCTAAAGAGAGAAACCAGTCTAGATGTTGTACTAAGTCTAATTATACATCATCAGTGTAATGTCAATAATCCGTTACTGTGAAAAGACCTCGGATTCCAACAACTTCTCTATTGCGATGTAATGCATCCAGCCTCCTCAAAGACAACACAAAAAGTAATAGAATCCCTACAATGCAGAAAGGGATCATTCAGCCCATCAGGTCTGTGCTGATCCTCCAAAGAGCATCCACCCAAGTGCATCATCCCATCCATCCCCATCCCCATGGCTAACCATGGTAGAAACCTACATATCCATGGATACTACTGAGCAATTTTTAGCATGGCCAATTCAACCAACCTGCACATGTTTGGACTGTGAGAAGAAACCACAGTACCTGCAGAAAGCCACACAGTCATGGGCAGAATGTACACACTCCAAAAAGTCCCACAAGGCTGGAATCAAACCTAGATCCCTGCTGTTTGCGAGGCAGTACTACTGTATCACCACACCAACCAAAATGCCACACAAACATATTATTCACAATCTATGTGAAGACTAATCTGGATATGAGTGGTATATTAAAGCGTTACTGATTGCTGTAAAGAGATTGAAAAATTGTGAACACTGAAATCACGTACAGCAGAACAATCAGCATCTGATAAAATTTAATGTCGCAATTGGAACCCATCATTAGACTTGGCAGAGAAGTTCCTATTAGAACCAATCAAGTAGAGAAAGAAGCAAAGGCAAAGAGCCAGAAATCTATTAGATTGAGGTCACAGCAAATATTGATGCCATTCGTTTTTTTTTTCTTCTTGAGTGTAGCTCCATTCGAATCTGCAGCATATTCGCAAATGAAATTGTGATCACAGCTGGTCATTTCTAACAACTGTACTATTGGAGAGTGCTGCACTGATTGGTATATTAACCCAAAAACATTTTCACTGCGTGAAGCAATGATTAAACAGCAAGCTGTGACAAAATTCAAATGAAAGCTTGCTTTAACTTTCAATGGATTCAGGAAGATAGAGTACAAGAACTTTGAAACATTGTGGATTAAACTGTCAGTGGTTGGAAAAACTGGAGATGGTGAGAGGAAGAACATTCATTCTTACCTGAGATTTTATCCACTTTCCTTGCAACAGCCCCACAATCTTCAGTATTTTTACTGCACCAAAGGATTTACCCTGAATATTGAAAGTGGTCCTTCTTGTGGATAAAAAGTCGCAAAAAATATGACTACGTTTCTCTTTCCTTTTTTCTTCCTAGCCTTCCATCTTTCTGTTTCTCTTGTTTTATGTCAGTCAGCAAACATCATACAGAAATAGATGTATTTAAAATGCAGATTGGAAGTTCATACTTTATTCTATTTTGAAGTTTATTTTAATTAATTAAACAATTAGAATCCTTTTTAGAATACAATTTATGATTTTTTTTATTAGGTTCAATTTTAACTGAAGACATTAATATTAATGTGTAGTGAACATACTTGTGATAACTGTATCATTGGCCAGTGCAGGAACAGGTTGGAGTATGCTGGGGATCGTTTCGACTTTGACTATTGTTTTCTTTAGACATATTCAATTCTTGGACTTGAGTATATAGTAATGGAATCAAAACATTATTATTGAATTTGATTGAGTGTTTAATTTTTGGAGACAATTAACAGTTATAAAGAGAATGATGAGATTCAGGTTCTTGATTTTAGATTGATATTGTTCAATGGCCGCTTTCAAAACTCCAACTTCAGCATTGTGGTCAGATAATCTGGATTAAGTCACATTGTAAACTGATACTTGTAAGAACTCCATGAGGGCAGATATCCTGTCACCAAGTCACCCTATATTTACACGTGAATATTACATGACACTATCCAACCAGGCAGAGCCAGCTCCTAGTGTGAGCAGAACCCCTGACACTCCTTTTTTTTAATGTATGTAACTTTGACCACTATTAGATTAGCAGCCTGCTCTAATCATTACCAGATACCAATGATTTTGAAATTGGAATGAGTTGCATAATAAGTGACTGTTAAGTCTCTTCAGCAATAGGAGGGTTTATCTGGGAAGACTATAAATTTGAATCCAAAGTTCTTAGAAATATTTAACTCTCTGGTACATACTTTATGGTCCCCTGTAAAAGATAAGCCTGCCTGGATGGAAAATGCCAGATGATGCAACGACAAGGGTACAGTTGGAGAAATGGGATAGGTGATAGTGAAGGAAGCCTGGGAAGAGAGGCTAATGGTTTCCTGGTTGTTGTCAGTCTCTCTTGTTTCTCTTGGCCATTAAGGAGACTAAACAAAAATAAATTTAAAACTTGCTACCCTTCCCTCTTACCAGTTAGTTTAGTCAGCTAATGAAGCAACCATTGCTCATACACTCAGGTCTGAGTCTGAGATGCATAGCACAGAAACAGACCCTTTGGTTCAACTCATCCATGCTGACCAGATATCCGAAATTAATCTAGACCCATTTGCTAGCACTTGGCCCATATGCCTCTAAACCCTTCTATTCATATACCCATCCAGATGCCTTTTAAACCTCCACCACTTCCTCTGGCAGCTCATTCCATACATGCATCACCTTCTGCGTGCAAAGTTGCTCGTTAGGTCACTTTTAAATTTTTCCCCTCTCACCCTAAACTTATGCCCTTTCCCTATCCTCCACCCCAGGGAAAAGACTTTGGATATTCATCCCATTCATGCCCCTCATCATTTTATAAACCTCTATAAGCTGACCCCTCAGCCTCTGACGCTCCAGGGGAAACAGTCCCAGTTTATTCAGCCTCTCCCTATAGCTCAAACCTCCACCCCTGACAACTTCCTTGTAAATTTCTTTCTGAACCTTTTCAAATTTCACAACATTCTTTCTGTAGAGAGAGACCAGAATTGCACACAATATTTTTCATTAAAATAACTTATGATGTCATTAGAGAACAATCTGCATATTTAAAGAGGACCCCACCAGCTTAGGCCAAATATCCTTGAGATCTTCAATTTAAAACCAGTCAGCCAAACCAAATTGGAAAAGGATTGGAATTCTGAACTATTCCATTTTAATTGTCCCTTGCACCTAGCTTTTGTATGTGTCGATAAACCTGAGACAATTTGCCTTAAACTAGTAACAATTTTCTGAATTGCAGTATGTTCCTGCCTCTACTAACATGCTATGTAATTATTTGGCTATTTCACTGCACCAATAGCTTCATCTCTGTCCAACAGGACCTCTAGTAGTATAAGATGACAGTGAGAGAGAGCACCAAGCATATACTTTGTTTTCCTAGGTTAACTTTAGTTTCCCTTCATTTTTGTAAAGACCTGACACCAGTAGTATGTAGAATCTTTGTTTCATGATCTTCAGATCACATGTGTCCTTAAATCTCGTGTTACAGAGTTATACAGCATGGAAATAGACCCTTCAATCCAACTAGTCCATGCTGATCATGTTCCCAAACTAAACAAGCACCATTAGCTTGTGCTTGGCCATATCCCTCTAAACCTTTCCTTTTCATGAAGTTATCCAAATTTTTTTTTTAAAATGTTGTAATTGTACCTGCATCCATCACTTTCACTGGCATTTCATTCCACACACGATCCATTCTCTCTGTAAAACGTTGCCCCTCATGTCTTTTTTAAATCTTTCTCTTCTCATATATTTGTATGGGTCAAGTGCTAGTGTTTACTTGTTACACCAAATGCTCTTAATGCTGCTAATCCTGTAGAAGTTCTTTGGCACAAGTGATGGGCAATAATTTTCTTTGCAAAGAAAACTCAACTATTGGTCTTCATGGTGTAACTGAGGGAAGTTTTATATTACGCAGAAATACTTTGTTTCAGAAGGGAGTTTTCCAGGTAGTTCCAGAAATATAAACATATTTATTAAATATAGGTTTGCGAAAGAATATTCATATGAAACAAATGAAAAACATGTACCATCACAGTAAGTTATACAATAGTTCATAAGGAGGTGAGGTGACCCAGTGAATTGGCACACAGTCCATTGTTATGAGTACAAATATATGTATGGATATTAGCAATTGGCATATAAAACAGATTGAACATTTCCAGATTGAAGATGGTATATATCATGTGATTTAGAGTCATTGAGTCATAGAGATGTACAGCATGGAAACAGACCCTTCGGTGTAACTTGTTCATGCCGACCAGATATCCTAAATTAATTTAATTCCACTTGCCAGCACCCAGCCCATATCCCTCTAGACCTTTCCCATTCATATACCCATCCAGGTGGCCTTTAAATATTGCAATTATACCAGCCTCCACCACTCCTTCTGACAGCTCATTCCATACATGCACCACCCTCTCTGTGAAAAGGTTACACCTTAGGTCCCTTTTAAATCTGTCCCCACTCACCCTAAACCGATGCTCTCTAGTTCTGGACACCCTCCTCCAAAGAAACGACCTTGTCTATTTACCCTTGCTATGCCTCTCATGATTTTATAAACCTCCATACGGTCAGCCCTCAGCCTCCAACACTCCAGGGAAAACAGCCCCAGCGTATTCAGCCTCCCCCTATAACTCAAATCCTCCAACCCTGGCAACATCCTTGTAAATCTTTTCTGAACCCTTTCAAGTTTCACAATATCCTTCCTATAGGAGAGAGATCAGGCTTGCATAGAATATTCTTGAAAATGAAAAGTAAATGGTCAAAGGGAACCATGGATTATCTGCTGTTACTGGAAAAGGAAATATTTTTTAGAGAAGAATCTAATAAACATTTAAAGAAGATAATCAGTAGATTTTATAGCCATCAATTACTGCATAAATAGAATGGGGAAAGCCCTAGTCCTAGTCCTAGTGATATTCATTGCCTAGCAACAACCTCAGTACAAAATTTTCACAGATCTAGAAGAGGTCAGAAAGCTTGCGGATATTTATTTTGCTCTCTGTTAGTAAGAAATAACGTAAAACCAGATGGAAGCTCCCTCAGTGATGTATTTGCAAATAAAAATCAAGTCTCAAGTATCAGGCTTCCAAACGGTTTCTCAATTGAATCTAAACTCTGGTGTGCAGATATTTCAGATCATCTTACCACAGTCAGCAGTCTTATGTTTTTGACAGGAAATGAAAAAGAAACTGAGAGAAGTTAAGACACTTTATCTTCCGAATTCATACTCTTGACTCATTGAGGTGTTGTTCGCCTTTTGCCTATTTTTTTTCAAATACATGATATCTTTGTAGAGCTGCCTTGCATCGTTTTAAGTTAAAAATCACACAACACCAGGTTATAGTTCAACAGGTTTAATTGGAAGCACTAGCTTTGGAAGCGCTGCTCCTTCATCACAACCACCTGATGAAGGAGCAGCGCTCCAAAAGCTAGTGCTTCCAATTAAATCTATTGGACTATCACCTGGTGTTGTGTGATTTTTAACTTTGTACACCCCAGTCCAACACCAGCATCACCAAATCATTGCATTGTTTTGATTATTGAGTCTGTAAATGAATGTATGTTTTTGGGATTAAAGGGATATAGTTTAGTTTTGAATATAGCTTGATTGTTAAGTGTTTTGCCACTTGTTTAAAGCATAGATGGTCCTTAAAGTAAGTGAGGAGGAAGTGAGGACCGCAGATGCTGGAGATCAGTGTTAAAAGGTGTGGTGCTGGAAAAGCACAGCAGGTCAGGCAGCATCCAAGAAGCAGGAGAGTCGATGTTTTGGGCATAAGCCCTTCATCAGGAATTCCTGATGAAGGGCCTATGCCCGAAACAATTCGCCTGTTCCTCGGATGCTGCCTGACCTGCTGTGCTTTTCCAGCACCACTCCTTTTGACTCTTAAAATAAGTGAGTTATTTCTGAGTTCAGTAAAGAAGCCAAGTGAACACTTCATTTATTCTGGATAGCAGTACAAAAGTTAGATAAATTTACATACTGGAGATTCAAAAATACATTTACAATATAATTTATGGAGTAGTGGGGTTTGATTACCAGCAGCCTCCTCCTGTCAGAGTTATAACAGCTTTCATTTCCATAAAACTAGTTTGTATCCACTTTTAATTTGTGCTGACAAAAGTCTGCAATTAGACCTTTGTAATGTTACTAAATCTGGGAAGAAAAACAGTTATAATGCACTCAATCTGTAAATTGTTGAGATGATTAGGACCTTTTCCACATGTTAAACATATCTAGCCTCAGGGTAGAAACCATTATCATAACAGACTTAGAACAAAAAACAGCCTCTGCTAAATCAGAAATAAGTAGTCTAATCCCACCTGTTCGAAATTTGAATACTTTCTTCAAGTGTTCATCTCACTGCCTCTTCAGTGTACTCATGGTTCACCTTTGACATCAATTTCACATTCCTGATCAATTGCCATATCCCTTGGTTCCTTCAGAATCCAAATATCTATCAATCTTTGTCTTGAATTTCTAACATTAAAGGGGAAACTCAGCAAAGCTCTACTCCCAGTGTGGAGCCTTGTTAGAATGGAAACTGGGTCAAGTGATGGGGCTTTACCACTATAGGAACTGGATTTGTATTCCATTGAGTACATGCTCACTGAATTTCTCCTTAGGGGCTGAAAATTGGGAAGGAAAATAAATCTTTTTCTCAGCACCACAATCCCTTATTACAAAAAAAATCCCACAAAGCCTAACTTAGAAACACAGGAGTAAATCTTGCAAACTTTCAGTGTGCAGGTCGTTGACTCAATATTACGGCTGCAATCCACACCAGGTGATTCATAAAAAAATAACCCAGCATCTCATAGCTCGTTGGTACAGTGGCTTCTGAAATTTAACTCTCAATTTTGCATTATTGTTCAGAATTTCTTTCCTCTAAGTAGTTGTACACATCATCAAACCTGGGCAACCATTTCCACTTTTTGCAAATAGCATATTTGTCTTTGACACCACCTTGTGGCATGCTGAGAAATCTTTCTGCAGAATGGGGTATGTCTCAATTTTGTAAAATCGAATTGTATCATGTCAGTGTCATTTCTTTCGATGAATTGGCATCTGAAAAAAAGGTCAGAATTTAAAAGATAATACATTAGATATATTTTAATAAGTTCTTGTACTTACTTGTTTTCATTTAGTAGTGTGTTCACTGTTAAAAGAAAGAAAAGCAGAAGTGAGGCTTGCATTTATATGTCATATAAGTTCATTAAATCCATGTCTCCCTATGACACTATCAGAAGCTTGAAAGATTCAGCACCACTTCTAGCAGACAGTAGGAAGGAAAAGAGGCAGTATAGTACTTTTCACAACCTCAGATCATCCCACAACCAATCTCACATTTTAAGTGTTGTTACAGTTGTATTGTAAGAAAGGTGGCAGCCAATTTCTGCACAGCAAACTCTTTTGAACAACAATGATCAGTCAATCTGTTTGTTCATATTGTTGATTTAGGCGTAAATATTGCTCAGGATATTAGAGATAAGACCTCTACTCTTTCAAACAACCTGTGGGACCTTTTGAAAAAGAATATGACCCTTTGGTTTAAGTTCTCATCTAAGGAGAGCACTTCCAACGGTGGACTGTACTGCACTATCAAACTGGGTCTTTGTGCATACATGCTGAAGTGTAATTTGAACCCAGAATAGTATGACTCAAAGGCTATACTGCTGCTGCCAACTGAGATATGGATGGTACGTAGCTAAATTTCATGTTTAAATTTTCCACTTGACCTTGAATCAGTGACCTTTCATGTGTAACTACCACACTATGAAAGCTATACAACAATGCAATATACTTTTTAGCCTTGAAAATCCTGTGCCTGGAAGGGGATCACAATAGTAACCTTGTGAGGGTGCCTGAAATACTTTCAAGGTTGGATTCTGTAAGGACCTGCCTCTTTTCCTTCCTACTGTCTGCTAGAAGTGGTGCTGAATCTTTCAAGTTTCTGATAGTGTCATAGGGAGACATGGATTTAATGAACTTATATGACATATAAAGCCACAACTTTACATTTGATTTTTTTTTAAATTGCAATTTCAATCTTCTCTGACTGGAATGGTCAGTTCACAGTTTACTACTGTGAAATTCCTGCCATTATATATCATCCTGCCACACCACGAACATGATGTCCAGCTCCTATACAAGTGACCAAAATCACTGGGAGTTTGAATGGTGCCTGTGCCTTAATAGACTGGTAACCAGAATTGATATTCCACTGCAGTTGAGCCAAGCCCCAGAGACTCTGGATCTTCCAGGTGTCATTTGAATGTTGTGTGGCAGCATTAAATGGGTGATATTGGATTTGCTGTGTGTTATACAATGCTCCCAATTTTCACTGCGCAAAGTGAAACTCTTGACAGCATTGGAAATTCTACAACCAGAGGAAATTCTGGATCAGGGCAACTGGACCTTTTAATTGTGGCTTCAATTCCCATTAAACAGCAGACTTCAGGACATCTGTCTTAGTCAACTAATTGATGCCAATGTTGCTAATGACATAGCAAATGGAAATGGCCTCACTTCTAAATGATACAGCAGTATCAGATGTGTGATTCCATTTCATAATGTAGAGTGATAAAGAAGAGTATTGTATCTAATGGTTGGTGGACAGACCTGCTAGAGTCTCTGCTTGAGGTGGAGTTAAGACTTTCTGTGAGAAATTTTCTTAAATTGATTAGATTTAGTCCGAAACAGTAGAATTCTGCTTGATGTTCTCCTCATATATCTGAGCATCTTTGAAATCATGATAGACAATATCTTCAACATAGGAACACAATTAGGCCATTCAGCCTTTTGAACCTGTTCTGCCATTCTAGATCATGCCATTTTCCTGTGCCATCCTTGTTTTCATTTGTTGACTGTAAGCTTCTGTGAAATATCTTGTGATATTTTTTAACAGTGAAAGTGCAAGATATGGATTTTGAAAAATCCATTATTGCCATTAGTATCCAGAGGTCTATTAATTCCCGTCTTGAAAATACTCAATGACTGAGTTTCCATAGTCCTCTGACATTCAAACTTTCACAGGTATTAAACACGATTAATGTTTCTAAAAACAGGCTTCTGATATGTGGACAACCTTTTTAGAAATTTACCCAGACAGCATACTCAAAATCAAAACTGTTTGACTGTTATTGAAGAACAGTAAGGTGTTAGCCAGTTAGGCTATTGCTAATAAGATATTTTTCTGCACAATAAATGGCATGGCTTTAAACTGTGGCAGGATAAATCAACAGAGATATTTTGCATTTCTACAGCACTACAACAATTGGTACTCCTTCATATAAATATAAATGTCTATATTCCATTTACATTTCAGAATGAATTCTATTTGAAGTGGTTATTCAAGATACTCCAATGTTCTCAGATATGGTCTATTCGCATCAAAGCTACATCAAATCCAATCCTTCCAGAGCTGTTCTGAATTTTAAAATACATGGATCATGTTATTATTTTGATTGTTCAATGGAAACAAAAATGTCTTGTGCTGTTTTTCCAACATAACAAAGCATTTATAATCATTAGATTTATTGTGGTCTTCAGTCTATTTTTTCAAAATCCATATCTCGCACCTTCATTGTTAAAAAAGATCAAGATATTTCACTGAATCTTAATCAGTCAACCAATGACACCAAGTTGACAGAAAATGGCATTTCAGGGAAACCCTGTATTTCAGACACAGGAAATCTTGTCTTCCTAATTTAATTCTTTTTTTTCAGAAGTTGCCAAGAGAATTGTATCAAAATGTGATCAATATTGCCTACCTAGAGTTTTTAACAAGGTTAACAAGATTGAATCTCAGCCATTAATCGTAATCCATGATGTTCCAGTCCAAGATGACAGCAGAGTGGGACTCCTGTGCCCAAGTTCATCCACTCTGACCTTTCTTTTCACTTCTTTTTTTCTTTACTTACTTCCCTTGACCTGAGCTTGGACACCCGGGCGGCACGGTGGCACAGTGGTTAGCGCTGCTGTGTATCAAAATGTGATCAATATTGCCTACCTAGAGTTTTTAACAAGGTTAACAAGATTGAATCTCAGCCATTAATCGTAATCCATGATGTTCCAGTCCAAGATGACAGCAGAGTGGGACTCCTGTGCCCAAGTTCATCCACTCTGACCTCTTTCTTTTCACTTCTTTTTTTCTTTACTTACTTCCCTTGACCTGAGCTTGGACACCATTGCTGGCGAGAGCAGACACAGGACACAGACCTCGAGTTGCTTCGAGCTGGGCCTACGTCAGCAAGGTGGGGATAGGCAACTTCATTGTTGGTTTGGTCCAGTGCTGGCGGTGGTGAAGGTGCATCATTGTAACATCATTGCAGTGGATCCAGCAGTGAGAGAAATGCTGATATTGGTTGGTTCAGCGCAGGCAGTGGAGAGACGGTAGTGAAGGAGTATCAGCCCAGCAGCAAAGATGGCAAATTAGGATCAGCGACCGTCCAATGTAGACAATGGTAAAGCAGTGGCAGAGGAAAATGGCGCAGGCAGCATTGACAGTGATGAGCTGGCTCTAGATTGATGGTCTCTCTTGAAGCTACATTGAGGGTTGGCCGATTCTAAATTGGCAGAAAATGATTTTTGATGAATTACGAGATGGATGCTTTTGATAGTGGTGAAATATGTACCATCACTTTTTGATTTCCATCATCTGATTTCAATACCTGGGAACTTCATGAACTAAAATGGTTTTTAAAAAAAGGGAATGAAAAGCTAACTTAAAATGGTCACAACAATCAGCTGACCACAGGTTGAAACAATCAATAAACAAGAACCAGTGTGCTCTGGAATTACTCTTATTTCACTTACATCCTATTTCACTTACACCTTCATGAATAGGTTTCACATATTATTCAGTCTGAAGAAATAATGAAGTCAGACACAGGAATAATAAATAAACTATATTTCAAGAAGCTGCACTGGCAGAGCAACAGGGAGAGAAAAATAAAGAATCTCTCTCTCTCTCTCTCTTCCAGGTTTCTCTCAGCGTCTTAAAATAAATCACCATTTGGAGATGAGAGAAACTTAGAAGTCAAAGTTCTCTGCAATATTCACTACTGCTGAGACTGCATGACAACAAGAAAATAACCATGATCTCAGGTTTAAATTTGAGTGGAGCATGCAGGAGGACATGCCAGGAGCAGCACCAGGCACACCTAATTATATGGCATCAACTTGGTGAAGCTACCACATGGGCCTACTTGCATGCCGAACAGCATAAGCAGCAAGTATACACAGAGCTAAGTAATCCCACAACCAATGGATCAGATTTACGTTTTGCAGTTCTACCACAACTAGTAGTCAGTCAGTGGACAATTAAACAACTCAATGGAGGAGGAAGCTCCACAAATATCCCCATCCTCAATGATTGAAGAGTTCAACACCAAGAGCACAAAAGATAAAGCTGAAACATTTGCAGCTACCTTCAGCCACTAGTGCCAAGTGGATGATCCATCTCTGCCTCCTCCGTGGTCTCCAGCATCACAGATACCAGTCTTCAGCCAGTTTGTTTCACACTACATGATATTAAGCAATAATTGGAGGCACTGAATACTGTAAAGGTTATGGGCCCTGACATGATTCTGGCATAATACTGAAGATGTGTGCTCCAAAGTTTGTCACTCCCCGAGCCAAGCTGTTCCAGTATAGCGACAACACTGGCAACTACTCAACAATGGAAAATTACCCAAATGTGTCCTGTACACTGAAATTAAAATTAAAAATGAGCCAAATGCCACTCCATCAGTATACTTTGGATTATCAGTAAAGTGACGGAGGTGGTTTCAAGCAGCATCGGCTCAGCAATAACTTGCTCAGTGACACCCAGTTTGAGTTCTGCCAGGGCCACTCAGCTCCTGACCTTATTACAGCCTTGGTTCAAATGTGAACAAAAGAGCTGAATTCCAGAGGTGAGGTGAGAATGACAACCCTTGACATCAAGAGCACATTCAACAATGTCGAGCATCAAGGAGCCCTAATAAAACTGGAATCAATAGGTATCAGGGCAAACTCTCTGCTGATTGGAGTCATACCTGGCATGTAGGAAGATGTTTGTTGTTGGAAGTCAATTGTGTCAGTTCCAGGACATCTCTGCAGGAGTTCTTCAGGATAGTGTCCGAGCCTAACCATCTTCAGCTGCTTCAATAACCTCCCTTCCATAAAGTCAGAAGTGGGGATATTCTGATGAATGCACAATGTTGAGCACCATTCATGACTCCTCAGATAAAGAAGCAGCCCATGTACAAATGCAACAGGATCTAGACACTAACCAGGCTTCAGTTGACAAGTAGAAAGTAGCACTTGCACCACACAAATGCCAGTCTATGACCATCACAAATAAGAGACGAATCTAACCACTGCCCTTGATATTCAATTGTGTTACCATCACTGAATCCTCAACTATCAACATCCTTACAGTTACCATTGACCAGATACTCAACTAGACTCACCACATAAACACAGTGGTTATAAGAGCAGGTCAGAGGCTAGGAATATTGCTGCAAGTAACTCACCTCCAGGATTCCCAAAGCCTGCCCGCCATCTACAAGACACAAGTCAGGAACGTGATTGAATACTCCTAACTTGTCTGCATGGGTGCAGCTCCAACAACACTCAAGAAGCTTGACACCATTGAGGACACAGCAATTTGTTTGATTGGCACCACATCCACAAGCATCCACTCCCTCCACCACCAATGCATTGGTGGTGATCCTTAGACTGCACCATCCAAATCCACGACCACTTCCATCTAGAATGACAAAGGTTGCAGATATATGGGAACACCACCACCTGAAGAAGGGCTTATGCCCGAAACATCGATTCTCCTGCTCTTCGGATGCTGCCTGGCCTGCTGTGTTTTTCCAGCACCACATTTTTCAACTCTGGTACTCCAGCATCTGCAGTCCTCACTTTCTCCTAGAACACCACCACCTGCAAACTCTCCTCCAAGTCACTCACCATCCTGACTTAGAAATACATCACTGTTCCTTTTCTGTTGCTCGGTCAAAATCCTGGAATCCCCTCCATTGTGGGCCAACCTACAGTATATTGACTGCAGCAGTTCAAGAAGGCAACTCATCACCACCTTCTCAAGGGAAACTTGGCATGGTCAAGAAATGCTGGCAAGTCAGTGACACCCACATGCTACAAATGAATTTGTTTTTTTAAAACTCAAGGTTTCTAAGGATTTTAAAGTACATGTATTATCTTTCTTTTCCTACCGGACACAATCATCTTTAGATAAACTTTTGACCAGTGTTTTAATTCAGTGTTTTGTACAGTATCTTTATTATTTTCTTGGCGTTAGTAAGTAACAAAATTCCTCTGCCTTCCACTCTTTTACTTAGGTGAGTGCAACCCAAGATGGTGGTAAAGTAAGACGCTCCAGCTGGAGCTTCTCTACTCCACCTTTTTTTCTCTTTTTTTCAAACTCTTAAATTAAACTTATGCAGAGGCAAATGGAGGAGACCAAAGGTCATTGCTGGTGAATCCCAGAGGCGAGTCCCGGGTGAGGTCGGCGTGAGGGCAACTAGTCTCAGAGACAGTCCTGGACATGAGTCCCAGGCCAGGACAGTGTGGGGGCTGCAAGTCCCAGAGGCAATCTCTAGGTGATCCCAGGCCAAAGTGGCGAGTCCCAGAGTGGAGTGAGGCCCTTGGGGACTGGAAGCGAGGCCTCGAGGTTTGAAGACCAGTGTGGTCTAGAAACTTGGCCCAGATGGTCTGAAGGGCCCAGTGGTGGCACACACTTGGTAAAAAGACTAAAATTTGAGTACTTTTTTAAAAAAAAGATAAATTCTTTATTCTTATGCTGAATTTTATTTATGATCCTTTCAAGTCTGTAACACATACTTAAGTATTCTGTACCTGGGTACCCTTTACCTAAGATGCCCATCAGCCATGATTGAATGGTGGAGTGAACTCGATGGGCCGAATGGCCTTACTTCCACTCCTCTGTCTTATGGTCTATGATGGCGCCAAAGCAATGATATTACAAACATTTCACTGCATTCCTTTCAGCACACATGACAATAAAAGACTAATTCAATTCAATTCAAGATAAACTGGTAATTTCACTGATCTTGTAATCCAGAAAGCCAGGCTACTGGTGATGGTGAAATTTGAATTCAATAAAATCTGCAAATAAAAACTAATGATGGCTATGTAACATTGTTTATTGATGTAGAATCCACTTGGTTCACTGATGCCCTTTCGGGAAGGAAATCCACGATCCTTAACTAGTCTGGTCTAGACTCCAGACCCATAACAATGTGGGGGGGTTGATTCTTAGTTGCTCTTGAAATGGCCGAGCAAGTTGTATCAAATCATTACAAAGACTAAAGAAGGGAAAACCATGTAGCATTACGTAAGCATCAGAAATGATGTCTTAAGGGTTCATAACACCAACGAAACATTGTACTGATTGCCAACACCCACTCCCCCCACCAACTCTGAACCAATGGATTAGTACTCCTCATTGATAAATGTCAATTGAAAGAAGTATATAGTATTCTGGATGGGGGAGTTTAATGTCCATCATTAAATATAGCTCAGTAACACTACTGGACAAGTCCTGAAGTTCATTACTGCTATTCAGGGTTTACAATAGTCATTGGGGGAAGCAAAAAAAGGGCAAAATCTATTTGACTTGACCAATTTACCTGCTATAGTTTTTTTTCTATGACAGTATTGGGAAAGGATAACAACAGAAAAGTCTTTGTGTAGATGAACTCCCATTTTTCACACTGAAGATACCATCTATCGTGCTGTATGGCACTACTTTCATACGAAATCAGCACCAAGTTAAATCTGAATTTCTCAGAGCTAGGAGGAGGGAGAAACAAAATCAGCAATGTTAATGCTGGACACAATACTGTACTAAGCAAAAGAGACAGTTTTCTTCAGGTGATAAAGTTTGGTGCAGGAACCATGGGAATGGCCCTACATGGGTAAGATGTATGGTTGACCAGAGGTCAGTTCCAGTGACCTATAAAGTGCGGGTAGGTGCAATGGTCTGAACAAGCATGTTGTTGAAAAATGTGGTGCTGGAAAAGTGCAGCAGGCCAGGCAGCAGCCGAGGAGCAGGCGAATCGACGTTTCGGGCATAAGCCCTTCTTCAGGAATGAGGCTGGTGTGCC
>NC_057729.1:41566555-41570555 GCF_004010195.1 Chiloscyllium plagiosum | reverse complement strand
GGTCAGGGTCTGGCGATGGAGGAGGCCAAGGACCTGCATGTCCTTGGTGGAGTGGGAGGGGGAGTTAAAGTGTTCAGCCACGGGGCAGTTGGGTTGGTTGGTGTCAGTGTCCCAGAGGTGTTCCCTGAAACATTCCGCAAGTAGGTGGCCTGTCTCCCCAATGTAGAGGAGACAACATCGGGGGCAGCAGATACAGTAAATGATGTGTGTGGAGGTGCAGGTGAATTTGCGATGGATATGGAAGGATCCATTGGGGCCTTGGAGAGAGGTGTGGGCGCAAGTTTTGCACTTCTTGTGGTTGTAGGGGAAGGTATCGGGAGTGGAGGTTGGGTTGTTGGGGGGTGTGGACCTGATGAGGGAGTCGTGGAGGGAGTGGTCTCTTCGGAACGCTGATAGGGTTGGGGAGGGAAATATATCCCTGGTGGTGGGGTCTGTTTGGAGGTGGCGGAAATGACGGAGGATGATACGATGTATCCGGAGGTTGGTGGGGTGGAAGGTGAGGACCAGTGGGGTTCTGTCCTGGTGGCGATTGGAGGGACGGAGGGACGGGGGTTCAAGTGCTGAGGTGCAGGAAGTGGCAGCGATGCTGTGGAGAGCATCGTCGACCATGTTGGAGGGGAAATTGCGGTCTTTGAAGGAGGCCATTTGGGCTGTTCGGTAGTGAACAAGCATGTTGTCCATATGACAGCTGCAAACTAGCAAAAAGGGCGGGATCAAAACATGCCCAGCTCCTCAAAGACCTGTGGCTTATCCATCTCAGTCAAGCACTGAAGGTACCTCAAAATCTGAGATGGACACAGTGAATGTTGCTGCCTCGACGTCTTTGCTGCCTGAATCAGAATGAATTTCTTCCAAGAAGTAATAGGTGAGTTACTATGCTTTACATGCCGCCTGTATCTAAGGCAGAGTTGGAGGAACCTGACTTATACTAAAACGCCCCAGGAGGAGCAACAAAAAGAATTGATCTATGTCCTTGGACATAGAGCACGAGGGATGTAGTGATTGTGACGAGGTCAGCCAGATGGACATAGTAGAGTATGGGGCTTTAATCAGATAGCCCTGGCTGACAGATAGGAACAGGAATGTCAAAGATCCTGTTCAATCTAAGAGTTGGCTCTGAGGAGCTGGATCAGTGTCAAGGACTATCCACGTGTAAATAAAGGGTGGTGGGATACTGGCCTCTGCTGAGTTATTTCAGTGGATGATGCTCGATTATTGCTGAAAATGTGTTGCTGGAACAGCGCAGCAGGTCAGGCAGCATCCAGGGAACAGGAGAATTGACGTTTCGGGCACTCGATTATTGCTTACCTAACTGCACTAGAGCACTGAGCTCATGACTGTCAAGTGCATTTTAGTGACGCAGAAACAGAAGTAAGTTATTCAGCCTCTCAAGCCTGTTTTGCCACTCAATACGATCATGGACAATTAACGATTTTAATGCCTTCATTGGTATTTAGACATCTGTCAATATCAACTTTAGACATACTCAATGACTGAGACTCTGGTTAAAACCATTTTTCATCTCATTGCAACTGGCTTCCATATTTTGAAATTGTGTCACTGGTTCTTGATTCAACTGGGGAAACATCTTATTTGTCTATTCCTTTAAGTATTCAATGAAATTTCCTCTTAGAGAGTGGTGGTGGAGGGTTGTTTTTCAGACTGAAGACCTGTGACCTGTGGAGTGCCACAAGGATCGGTGCTGAGTCCACTACTTTTCGTCATTTATATAAGTGATTTGGATGTGAATGTAAGAGGTATATAGTTAGTAAGTTTGCAGATGACACCAAAATTGGAGGTGTAGTGGACAGCAAAGAAGGTTACCTCAGATTACAGGAGCTTGATCAGATGGGCCAATGAGCTGAGAACTGGCAGATGGAGTTTAATTCAGATAAATGCGAGGTGCTGCATTTTGGGAAAGCAAATCTTAGCAGGACTTATACACTTAATGGTAAGGTCCAGGGGAGTGTTGTTCAACAGAGACCTTGGAGTGCAGGTTCATTGCTATTTGAAAGTGGAGTCGCAGGTAGATAAGACAATGAAGGCAGTGTTTGGTATGCTTTCCTTTATTGGTCAGAGTATTGAGTACAGGAGTTGGGAGGTCATGTTGCTGCTGTACAGGACATTGGTTAGGCCACTTTTGGAATATTGCATGCAATTCTGGTCTCCTTCCTATCGGAAGGATGTTGTGAAACTTGAAAGGGTTCAGAAACAATTGACAAGAATGTTGCCAGGGTTGGAGGATTTGACCTATAGGGAGAGGTTGAATAGACTGAGGTTGTTGTCTCTGAAGCGTAGGAGGCTGAGGGGTGACTTTATAGAGGTTTATAAAATCATGAAGAGCATGCATAGGATACATAGACAAAGTCTCTTCCCTGAGGTGGGGTAGTCCAGAACTAGAGGGCATAGGTTTAGATTGCGAGGGAAAAGATATAAAACCGACCTAAGGAACAGGTTTTTCACACAGAAGGTGGTACATGTATGGAGTGAGCTGCCAGAGGAAGTGGCGGAGACTAGTACGATTGCAACATTTAAAAGACATCTGAATGGGTAAATTAATAGAAAGGGTTTGGAGGGATATGGACCAGGTGCTGGCAGGTGGGACTAGATTGGGTCAGCATGGACAAGTTGGAGCGAAGGGTCTGAGAGCTGAATATCTCTATGACTATGACCTCTAGAGAATATATTCCCACTTCATAGGTCAGTCCTGCCACGCCAGGAACAAACCTGATTTGACTATTTTTGCACACGACATATGGCAACAATATTCTCACAAAGCTAAAAAAGACCAAAACTGCAATCTAGTTTTAACCAAGATGGTCTAACCAAGATTCTATATGACTAAAATGAGACTTCACTACTCCTGCATACAAATCTTTTAAGCAATAAAGATTAACATGCCAGCTGCCTTATTAAGTAACACCTGTACCTACAATTACCAGTCTTCAGTGAACAAGTGCAGTGTTGTTCATGTGGACTCAGATTCACTGGAATTTAGAAGATGAAGAGGTGACTTAATGGAGGGTGCGATCATGGCTACTGTTTTGTTGTTGTTTATTGTTGATTTTAATTTACTCAGACTTCGTTTCGTCTTTGTGGAGGTTGATTGTCCTATTTGCCATTTACTGGTGACCCATCAGCTTTCACATCATCCTCACTTTCCTTGCCACCTTACTACCCCAAACCCTGCCATGTCTCTCATTCCTTGAGAAACCCCACTCACTCTTAAACTGTTCGCTCAACGAATCAACTGCACTTCCCCTCCCTGAATCATTTCCCCACTCATCAGTCCATTTCTCTCTCTCTCTACACCACTACCTTCAGAATCAAGAGTGCTGGAAAAGCTCAGCAGGTCAGGCAGCATCCCAGGAGTAGGAGAATCACTGACACTCTCATTCGTTTGGCTGAACTGGTCCTCACCCTTAACAATTTCTCCTTCGAATCCTCCCACTTCCTCCAGACCAAAGGGGTAGCCATGGGCACACGTATGGGCCCTAGCTATGCCTGTCTCTTTGTTGGCTACGTAGAACAGTCGATCTTCCATAATTACACCGGCACAACTCCCCACCTCTTCCTCCGCGACATTGATGACTGCATTGGCACCACCTCGTGCTCTCGCGAGGAGGTTAAGCAATTCATCAACTTCACCAACACATTCCACCCTGACCGTAAATTTACCTGGACCATCTCTGACACCTCCCTCCCCTTCCTGGACCTCTCCATCTCCATCAGTGACGACCGACTTGACACTGACATCTTCTACAAACCCACCGACCCCCACAGCTACCTGGATTACACCTCTTCCCACCCTACCTCCTGCAAAAATGCCATCCCGTATTCCCAATTCCTCCGCCTCCGCCGTATCAACTCCCAGGAGGAGCGGTTCCACCATAGAACACACCAGATGGCCTCCTTCTTTAGAGACCGCAATTTCCCCCCCGACGTGGTCGACGGTGCCCTCCACCGCATCTCCTCCACTTCCTGCTCCTCCGCCCTTGAG
>NC_057729.1:41537545-41565882 GCF_004010195.1 Chiloscyllium plagiosum | reverse complement strand
ACTGCCTTTATTCCTGATGAAGGGCTTTTGCCCGCAACGTCGATTTCCCTGCTCCTCGGATGCTGCCTGAACTGCTGTGCTCTTCCAGCACCACTGATCCAGAGTCTGGTTTCCAGCATCTGCAGTCATTGTTTTTACCTAGTCTCGGGCAAGAGCCCATCATCAGGAATTAGGCGCTTACTCACCTTCAAATCCTATTCATCTCCACCAACTCGCTCCACCTTAGACCCTCTACAATCCTTCATCCTTCCGCTCCATCCTTCCCCCTTTTGCCTTTCATCTCTCTCACGTTTCCATGGTCACTCTTCCGCCACAAAGCCCCCAAGGTCAGGGGCGACCAACGAGCGCCGGTAGGAATTAATCCAAACGCTCGTGTGATGTGACCCCTTTTTACCTTTGAAAAAAATATACACAGGAAACAACCCGGGAGAATTTTGTAAAACAAAATGTCAAAAACTAGAACTCGGACGCGAAACGTCAGAGCTATCGCGAGACGGCGGTTGGAAGCGGGCGAGCTGACCCGCCTCCTATCTCCGGTCCTGCCGTGTACACGCGGCTGCGCAGTAGGGGGCCGGAGCGTCTGGGACAGAGACACACGGTGAGAGACAGAGGGAGGGTGAGGCCTTGAGGCTCACCGAGAGCGTGGACTCACTGGGAGACAGCCACCTTCGAGCGTGAGGCCTGAGGGAGAGCCGCCTCAGACAGAGAGCGCGAGGGCAGCTTACAGTGGCCGTGGAGACTCGGCGCGGCCTCGGAGCCTGCAGGAGAGTGGCTGCGGGATTTGCTGCCTGCTCCCGGCCTGGCCTGACCTGCCCTGCCCTCTCCCCCCCCCGGGTGGGTGTGAACCCGCTTTGCCCACCGTCTCCCACATCCGCCATGTACTGTCTGCAGTGGCTGCTGCCCGTCCTGCTCATCCCCAAACCCCTGAACCCGGCCCTGTGGTTCAACCACTCCATGTTCATGGGCTTCTACCTGCTGAGCTTCCTGCTGGAGAGGAAACCCTGCACCATCTGCGCGCTGGTCTTCCTGGCCGCCCTCTTTCTCATCTGCTACAGCTGCTGGGGCAACTGCTTCCTCTACCACTGCGGCGGAGCACCGCTGCCGGACTCCGCTCACGACCCCAACATTGTGGGCACCTAGTGCCAATCTGCCGCCGCCTTCCACCCGGACAACCTCCGCCAACTCAGCCTCCGATGGTCTCTCATTCACCCTTCAATTTATTTGTCAGCCCCTTTCGTCTCTTTGACCTTCCTCCCGTCAAGCGGATGCGACTACTCTTTTTTTCTTAAATGAAAGGGTTTCTTCCCGTTTTCCTTCTGGATCCCAGTGCATCCTTTTGCACCCAGACCGTTGGTGGAAGTGGGGTTTCATCTGCAGACGGCACCTTCCATTGCAAAAGGATAACGTGCTCGCGGATGTGAAGTAGGAGTGCTGCATGGATTTGTATTTGGAGCCTGCGCTGTGTATGATTACAGGAACTAAGTTCAGTATTTCCACTTTGTTTATTTTTTTCCAAGCCCTCAGAAGAAGTGGCCTTTTGCAATTGCCTGAATAGTGGAAAGATTTGGTATTGGCTTTCAAACTTTAAATAATGAACCTCTGTAAGACCTACTGTTTATCACCTGTCTTTTCAAGTTCTTAAGGATGACTTAGAAAACACCTTATGGCTAATAATGTGTATGACTTCATTTATTGGAGGTCTTAGTGTTTGTGTTTAATTTAGGCATCATACCTATGTATTTTATTGGGTGTTCATTTGTTTCTTAGTCTTTCGATGAGAAGGATGCTATTTTTGCACAATTGTTAGCTCAAATAGTATCGAGTTTGTGTTTAAAAATGCAGGGATTTTGGTGTAGGTTGTGATTAAATATGCAAATGTTTCACAGTTTACATATCATCTAGTTTATTTTTGCACAGTGGGTTTGAGATTTTATGCCAGTCATAAGTATTGAAAATTTTACAAATACTGTTAGTAATACAGGTGTCAAACTTTGATTGTCTGTCTTTGTGCTAGCACAAAGCCCATATTTTCTTTCATGATTATAGAGTAAAAGAAATTGCAGGATAATTTTGTTCAGTTGTGATATTTCCACTTCACTCTTTAGATCATGTTTGAACCCACTAGTGCACTTCCATGTGCGTCTGTGATGTGCAAGCGTGTTGCATGATGCAGTCTATAGCACCAAATGTTTTTAAAATGAGCTTCAGAGAATAAAACGGGTTTACAGCATTATTTGAACTGTTTCTTTTCTGATTTCTAAGTCTGAGGTGTTCTTAATGTATGGTATGTGCTATACTCAGTTTGTTTCAGGTTCACCTAGCCTCAGGTTTGATCAAAAACTCATCTAATTTCTGATAATTAAACCCAGTAATCACGTCACCTTCTGATCAGCAAGCACATTTTTGCCAACTCTGATGTCATTTTTAAAATTTCTGTACTTGGGCAGTTTGCTTAACTTGAGTTTCGAAGTTAGATTACTTTTTTGTTCCAGGTGAAGGCAGCCTGATGAGATGTAGTGTGTCACTTTCATCGTTTTTCCTCTTTCATCTGTCTCAAAGTCATTACTCTTTATTCCTGTTACGATAAACAATGAAAGTTGACAATCTAAACTCACCACAAGAGCCATCTGAACAAAGTATCTTTATGTAACATACATTCCCTCTGAGCATGCAAGGTGTGATTGTGTAACCAAGATTAGGTTAGATTTGATTCCCTACAGTATGGAAACAGGCCCTTTGGCCCAACAAGTCCACACCAACCCTCTGAAGAGTAACCCACCCAGACCCAATCCTTATCCTATATTTATCCCTAACTAATGAACCTAACAGTATGGGCAATTTAGCATGGCCAATTTACCTAACCAGCACATCTTTGGATTGTGGGAGAAAACCTAAGCACCTGGAGGAAACCCACGCAGACACTGGGAAAATATGCAAACTCAACACAGACAGTCACTCGAGGCTGGAATCGAGCCCAGGTCCCTGACTGAGAGGCAGCAATGCTAACCACTGAGCCACCGTGCTGCCCTAATTAAGACTTTTTAAGTGAATTAGTTTGAACATTGCTGCTACATAATTTTTCCCATCTGAGGTAGGGTAACTCAGTTAATAAGCTACTTCAGAGCTTATGAATCTGAGTAAATTTGGACCTTTTGACAAACATCAAAACTTTTAATGTCGACCTTTAATACCTAGTGATAGCCGTAACTTGGGCACATGCTTTCCTCTGAAATGCAAGGTAATGGATTCAACTTCCATTCTAGGGCTTGAGCATAAAAACTGAGTGCAGTACTGAGGAAATAGTTTGCTGTGGAAGGTGCTATCCTTCAAATGAAACTTTATTAGTTCGATATTTCTTAGTGAATAGCAGAGCCGGCTCTCAAGATTGATTGTTTTGCTCCTTTTTTGAATTTGGGTGAATGTCATACCAATAGCTCCACCTGCCCACACAGCTAAATAGCTCCCACAGCACTATTTCATAAAAGTTTAGCAAAGTTATCCTCGGTGTTCTCAACAATATTTATCCTCCAATGTCATTATAAAGTTGGATTACCTGATTTCTATCACATCAACTACTGAGAGAGGTCATTTTGTGCAGCTGGAGTGCAGTGTTTTCTAGAAAAGTGACTACATCTCAAGTATTACATTGACTTAAATCAACTTGAGAAGCATTTTTAATATGAAAAGCTTGACATAACTGCAAGCCTTCTTCTAATGATTTGAATAAGGAATGCTACATTTCTGGGTGAAATCAACTTTTTTTTCCTTCAGATTTGCAATGTGAAAACTCAATTGGATCCTTTTTATGATATTACTTGTCACTCAGATGGTGAAGCACTTGAAGAAATTCATTAAATTTGACCAAGAAAGTAACTTTCATCTTCAGTCAATAATTTTTTAAATTGCTAGTCCATGAAAAGATAAATACAGCTAGTTTGGCATGTCTCCACATTATAACTGTTCAACCCAGTTTGCCCATCCCCTGCCATGTAAAACAAAGTTCAGTCATGTTGCTTCTTATAAATGCTCTCAATTCACATGAAATTATCAAATCAAATCTGTTTTATTTTCTAAGCATAATTCATCTGAATTAGGCCAGAAGTGTGACAGTCATGTAGACCATTATGGATTCCATTGGTTCCTGAGTGTTTGACAAAAATAAATTTTAGATTCCTCTTAAAAATGTAAATCTGGGTCTATTGTCTGTTGGAAAGTCCCCAAAAGTTAAATTTACTTAGAAATGTAAAAACCAAAGAACTATTCTGAGGAAACGTCACTGGACCCAAAACGTTAACTCTGATTTCTCTTCACAGATGCTGCGGGATCTGCTGAGCTTTCGCAACAACTTCTGTATTTGTTACTTAGAAATATGTTGAGTTTCAGTATGAGCTCTGCATGGTTGTACCTGTGTGAACAACTTAGCCAGCATAGAAACTGCTGCGAGAGCTCAAAGAGAGACCATATAAATTTTCATTTCCTTTTCTGTTTCCAAGTAAAGCTTCTGGTTATTTTGTGGCTCAATGCTAACAGTCCTGTATTTAAGGCTTTAGTTTACAATCTCATACCAGAGATTTGAGTATATAGTTTAGGCTGGCTCCTCAATGCTGAGGTGGAGCTGCATTATGAGGTTTCACTGTCCTGTCTTTAAACGTTACTCAATTTTCTGTTTGAAGAAGAAAAGAGGAATTCTTCTTCGAGCCCCATAACCAACATCACCAAGGTATTATCTGTTTTTTATCACAGTAAACTTTGTGAGATCTTAATGTCTGTAAACTGATCTGATAGGTTTCTCTATATTTATAATATTGACTACATTTCAAGCATATTCGTCTGCAAGGGACTTGGACTGTCCTGAGGTTGTGAAATGCAAAGCTGTCTTTCTGAGCCAACTTCAAAACAGCTGCACCATCCTCCATTGGCAATGCTTGAGCGACCATCCTTGAATCCATGTCATCCCTTCACACCTAACTTAGTGTAGGAATCAGCTGTCTTCCTACCTGCTTTGAAAAATGAGGTATAAGTGGTACTCGCACGTTACTATGTAAAATGTAACCCCCCAGTGTGAGGAGACATTGCATGTGCTTAAACTAAAATTGAATTTGTTGTTGAGTTCCATCTGACTGTCCAGTAGCATTTCTCTGATTTATTGAGACAGTTCAAATGACACTTATTTTGGCTGATGATTTTGTTTGGACCACGTTCATCTGCTCACTGTATCAAAGGAAAGAAAACAACTAATTGTGGCCAGTAATTTATCAGGATGACCCTGTTTAACTAAATAATATTATTTTAACCCTTAGTGTTTTAAATACTAAGATACAAAGTATACAGAGAAAAAGATTTGACACCTGAGGTCTGTTGTGTTCAGGGGAAACATTTTATAAAAGTTATCTGTCATCTTTGTTTCCAAGTATTTAGGAACACAAACCAAGTTAATATAAATTCTTCTATTTAAAATTGCAAGTTAGGGAGTGAAGTAAAGATATGCTGATCAAAATACAAATATTATTTTGCAGTTGTTACATTTCAGTTCTCATTACAGTGAATATACCTCAGGGAAATGGTTGAGCAATCTCGTACCAGTGTTAATAACTCCACACAACCAAAAATATATCAAGTGATGTTATGTTTGACCCTGGCAGTGTATGACAGCTGTTCCACTTCTCAGATGATATGGTTTTTTCAACAAAGTTGTAAACACAAAAAGCAAATTTATAGAACTTTCACGTTCTCTCTTTACTTATTCGTATTCAATCAAAGGACAAGTAGAGAACACTTGCTGGATTTTTACCTTCAACAAACTAAATAATTGTATGGGGAGGGGTTGGGGGAGGAATATATGTTCAACCTGTGTCGTCTTCCTTGTTTTCGGAGCATTTGTCTGTTTAATGAAATTAAGGTTCAACTACGTGAAGGAAGTAGTTGTTTGCCTAATAGAAAGTTACAGGTTTTAAACAATAAACATGCTTGGGTCATATTCTTTTGGCAGAGGGGAAGGGTGATTTTTGTCACAATAATAAACTTGCTGTTACTTGTTTCCTGCTGTATCAGTCAACAGTATGGTTTGTAAGTATCAAAGAGGGTGTTGTCTTAACTCGTGGATTTTATTTTTGTTCCAAGGGATAGTGCATCTACTTCAGGAAATGTAGGTTGACCACTTTTTTGGATTCACAGTTTGTGGTTTCTGATGCATTTATGGACTTGCTGCTATTGTCTTTCAATCTCCTTTATTGAGATTTTTTTTTAAAATTGTTGAGACTGATGACCTTTCCTTATCTGAAATGTGTTTTTCTCCATATCTGTTTGATGTGCACCTTGATCTTTTCAGTATGACGTGGAATGTACAGAAGGGAAGATAGCATTGTAAACACAAATATGGATGTCTGAAAGCATTTTGGTCACATTGGATTGAACCCTCTTGACAGAGTGTACAAGCAGGCAGGCTTGAAACCGATCCAAATCCATCTAGTTTTTATGTTGTTGTTGTGCATAACACCACAGCCTTGAAGTTTTACCTTCCATTTGGCATTCATGTACATCTTGTGGAAATGATATTAAATTGATGCAGGGTGCAGAGGGCTATTTTTGGAATTGAAACTCTGAATGTAATTTGACCAGTGCCTGAAATGAAGATGTCAGTTCTGCAATATCAGCTGAACCATAGAGATGAGGAAGTTCCAGCTTTGCAGAAGTGGTTGCAGTGGTACTGAGTCAAAGAAAACAATAGTTCTGAACACCATTTTCAAGCTTTGTCACCCACCCGATACTTCCTAACTTACTTTGCTTCTTTCCCCTTTAGATATTAGCTAGTGTCTTGGACTATGGTTACTAATGCTTTTTCTGGGTTTATCAATTTACGATCACCTTTTTGAAGGCAGAAGTTAATGTTTGGTGATATGTTACTGACTTGCTTTCCAGTGGCCACTTTCTAGCTTCATATTATGTATAGTCACTGGGTGGTAGTTGCCTGGTGTTCTGAAAGCAGTAGGTGCCTTCAGAAGGGCAAGAATTGGCAGAAAAAAATACAGACACAATTATCACTACAGCAATCAGGCAAGCCTCCAGTTTCCCTTCTTTCCAAAAATGATCTATGTCTAACATTGCCAATTTCCTCCCCTATCTCAGCTGATCTCTTGCCAACAACTTTGTCACGTCCAGTCCAGATTGTTCTGATGTCTTTCTTGTTGCCATCCCATACCCCACCTTTATATAAACTTCATTTCATAAAAGCTGTTTTGTGTCCTCATCCATTCCCCTAATATTTGCTGCTCTACATTGTCTCCTGTTGAAGCAATGCCTGTCATCAAATATTTACATCCTTGAATTCAAATCTCGTCATTACCTCCTCTCACCCTGTCAGTTTTTCTTATCAGCCCAGCAGTGCTCCAAGAAACCTGGATTCTTATCATTCCAGCTGCTTCTGTATTCTCCACTCTTCTTTTGATCCACATTAGCCTAATAATAGGGCACTCCATCCAAGTCAGATGGTTGCAGATTTGAGTTACAGAAACTTGAGAATGTAATCCAAGCTGATGTTTCAATATAGCACTGCTAGAATACAGCTTTATTTTGGATGAGAGACATTAAACCACTGAATAGTTATTCCAGATATTAAAAACTTTGTGGCATTATTCATGAATAGTCTCAAAAAATATTTATAACCAAACTAACGTAACCAAAACAGATTATCTTACTGCTTTATTTCATTGCTGCTTGTGGAACCTTGATGCAAATTTGTTACCAAGTTTTGATCTTGGTGTGACCACAAAAGTACTTCATTGACTGTAAAGTATTTGTGATGTCTTGACCTCATGAAAGGCTTACATAATCCAAGTGTGTTTCTTTCTATCAATCAAGAATGTTTATAAACTTATATGGTTATAAGTCGTGTAGCTATTGCTTCAAGGGCATGCAGAAAGTTATTGAATTTAACACAGATCAACCATAGGGGACCGAGGTTTTCTTCTTGTTGATTGCTGCAATATAAGAATAATGTTTAGTGCCTCCTTTTCTCTGCTTGCCACACACCCCCCACCGCCCCCCACCTGGTTCTAAAGATGTTGAAGCAACAAATCATTGTTTTTGATTCTAAATCACATTTCCATATCGGTCAGATGAAATCACTTTCCATTCTCTGGAGCTTTCAGAGTAGGGCAAGTATATTCAGTGCAACCGCACTAAAATTCTTTGCTTATTTGTTCAGTTGCATCAAAAACTAAGTATATTGTCTATAGACAAATATTGCTATATTGCTGATATTTTACTGTTAAGGCAGAGTAATTTTTCAGCAGAACTGGACAAATACCTCAACGTCAAAATGCATTTATGCAGTACCTTTTGTTTTTTGTTTTCCCACACTAAAAAGGTAGGAATAAATACTTTCATATGCAATATGCATTAGATTTTTAAACCTCATTCTTTGCAGTTTAAAAAAAATTATTTAAACCCTGTCATGTCACTTTCCTTGATGAAATATTTCAATATAATGTTTATGGTTCCTTATTACAATGGGTAGAACATAGGCTTGTGTCTAATCCTATTTTCATCCACTCCTTTGTTAAGTATTATAAGATTCCATAAGACAGTAGCAACAGGAGAAGGCTGTTCGATCCCTCAAGCCTGCACTCCCCTTCAATAGTAATATGGCTGATCTGAAATTCCTCATATCCATGTTTTCAGCATTATTCCCATACTGATCTAAGATTGATCTATCTCTGACTTAAATATACACAAGGACTCTGTCCCCACAAGCTCGCTTATGGCAAGGAATTGCAAAGGCACTGGACCATCTGGAAGATGATGTTCCTCATTATCTCAGTCTTAAATTGGCACTCTTTTATTCTGAGATTATGCCCTCTTGTGCTCGACTCTACCATGAGAGGAAACATCCTTTCATCATTCACCCTGTCAAGCCCTTTAAGAATCCTATATGTTTCAATGAGATCATTCTTGTTCTTCTAGACTACAGTGAGTAGTGTCACACCCTATTTGGCCTTTGCTCATAAGGCAATCACTTCAAACCATGGATCATCCATCCTAGTGAACCTTGCCTGAGCTGCCACCAATGAAGTGACATCTTTTCTTTTAAGGGGATCAAAACTGCACATAGAACTCCAGATGTGGTATCACGAGCACCATGTATAGTTGTAAGATTTTCCTATTCTTCTACTCCAACCCCTTTGAAATATGAGTCAACATTCCATTAGCCTTGCAGGTTACCTGCTGCATCTGTATAGTCATAGAGATGTACAACATGGAAACAGACCCTTCAGTCCAACCTATCCATGCCCATCAGATATCCCAACCCAATCTAGTCCCACCCGCTGGCACCCGGCCCATATCCCTCCAAACCCTTCCGATGCATGTACCCATCCAATGCCTCTTAAATGTTGCAATTGTACCAGCCTCCACCACTTCCTCTGGCAGCTCATTCCATACACATACCACCCTCTGTGTGGAAAAAGTTGCCCCGTATGTCTCTTTTATATCTTTCCCCTCTCATCCTAAACCTACGCCCTCTAGTTCTGACAGCCCGACCCCAGGGAAAAGACTTTGCGTATTTGTAAACCTCTATGAGGTCACCCATCCGCCTCCAATGCTCCAGGGAAAACAGCCCCAGCCTGTTCAGCCTCTCCCTATAGCTCAAATCCTCCAACCCTGGCAACATCCTTGTAAATCTCTTCTGAAACCTTTCAAGTTTCGCAACATCTTTCCGATAGGAAGGAGACCAGAATTGCACGCAATATTCCAACAATGACCTAACCAGCCGCAACATGACCTCCCAACTCCTGTACTCAATACCCTGACCAATAAAGGAAAGTGTCCACGACACCTCCAATTATGCTAGCTTTTTCTGTTTTATACACAAGTGCAGCCAAGTCCCTTGAGTGTTGCATCTTTCTGCAGTTTCTCTCCATTTTAGATATTCGATATTAGATTACTTACAGTGCAGAAGCAGGCCCTTCAGTCCAACAAGTCCACACTGACCCGCAACCCACCCAGACCCATTCCCCTACACCTAAACTACAGGCAATTTAACATGGCCAATTCACCTAACCTGTACACCTTTGGACTGTGGGAGGAAACCCACGCAGACACTGGGAGAATGCAAACTCCACACAAGCAGTCACCTGAGGTGGGAATTGAACCCAGGTCCTGGCGCTGTGAGGCAGCAGTGCTAACCACTGTGCCACCCAAACACTTCTTTTTATTCTCCCTTCCAAAATGAACAACTTAACATTTTTCCACATCATACTTCACTTACTAACCTTTAGCCCACTTAACTTTTCAAGATATCTGTAATTTGCTTGTATATCCCTCTCAACTTGTCTTTCATGTATTTTTGTCATTTGCAAATTTGGCTCCAGTACTTTCACTGCCTCCCTCTAAAGTTATTAAATATATTGTAAGCAGTTACAGTACCAGCACTGATGCCTGCGGAACCCCACTGGTTACAGATGGTCAACCTGAGAAAGATCCCCCTAGCCCCAGTTGTTATTTCCTGCCTACTCGCCAGTTCTCCATCCATGCCAATAAACTTCCTCCAATTCCATGGGCTCTAATGACTGAGGCTTTTGTGAGGTATCTTGTTGAATGCTGACTGGAAGTCCTAACAAAAACACACTTGTTGGTTCCATTCTATTCACTCTGAAACTTACTTGAAAACTCTAAATTAGTTAGACATTGTTTCCCTTTTATAAAGACATGCTGACTCGATTGATTTATTATTCTCTAAATGAACTGCTATGGCTTCCTTAATTAATTCCAAGACTCGCTGGCAATAAATGTTGGGCTAATCAGCCTATAGTTATCTATTTTAACCTTTTTTTGAAAAAGAATAGATATGCCGCATTGGCATTGGAAATGCTCTGGTACTTCTCCGGAATCCAAGGAATTTTGGAAAATTACAACCAATGAATCCATGATTTTTGTAGCCACTTCTTTTAGGATCTTAAGATGCAAGCCATTAGGGCCAGGGGATGCAACTGCCTTTAGCCCAATTAGTTTTTCTAATAGTATCTCTCTGGTGATGATATTTAATTTCTTCCCTATATTCTTTTAGTATTAATTGGATGTTCAAAGTATCTTTTACTGTTAAGACTGATGCACAGTATCTGTTTAACTCCTCTACTATTTGTTTGTTTCCTCCCCAGATACATTTTCGAAGATGAGTAGTATAAATTGTGTACTTGGGCCTTTGATCATCTTTATACGAGTGTACTTGTTTCACTTACATTCCAATTGTAAGCCAATTAATAAGTAATTAAATTTGGCGATTTAAATGACTTAATACTGTATTTTCCATCTGCATTTCTCACATTGCAAGACTGACAGGTGACTCTTTAAAGAATTACACTTATTTATAAACTGCTAAAATTAGGGGTTTTAAATTCTTTTAGAATTCAATGCAGACCTGTTACTGCCCAGATCCGATGATGCAGAAATTGTAAATGGTTGTTTCTGAGATCAGTCCATTTAGTACCCTTGCCAAATTATTGCTGTCAAGGGATGTAAACTTATTTTAAAACATTATTACTTTCAAAGGCAAGTAGTAATGCATGCAATCTTAGCACAAAGCCCAAAAACAATTACTTATGTCCAAAGACCAGCGAATATAAGATAATCTTTTATTTATATTGCACTCTTGTTATTCCTGTTATGTACGCAAGTGAATCAGTTTTTTTTTTAAATACGTTTGCCAATTCTGATACTTTTTTATATACACATAATAAAATTTGAGGAGACTACCACTGTATGATTACTCGATGTAACGGCACTGTTCACCTCTATCGACAAAACCCTTGCCAGAGAAACAATAGCCAACCTGCTGGACATACAGAACAGACAACAGGACATTGAACCCATCAACAAAGACGGCATACTCAAACTACTGGACCTGTGCCTCACAACACACTTCACATTCAACAACCAAATATATGAACAAATCAACAGCACACCCATGGGCTCCCCATCTCTGGACTCATAGCAGAAGTGGTAACGCAAAGATTAGAACAAACAGTCTTACCGCAAATTCAACCCAAACTCTGGGTCAGATATGTGGATGACACCTTTGTAATCGTTAAAAACACAGAAATAGAGAAAACACACTGGATCATCAACGCCACACTCGTAGGAATCCGATTCACTAGAGAGGAAGAAAAGGACAACCAACTCCCATTCCTAGACGTGATGGTACAGAGAACACTGAATGGAGAATTCACCACAAAGGTATACAGGAAAGCCACACACACAGACCAAGTCCTGAACTACATCACCTGTGACTCTGGGAGCTATTTCCTGCTTGAAGCTGATTTAAAATGTAAATGGAAAACCAATTCAAAAGTGTCCATTAAAAAGCATTTTCTAGATTCTGTCTTGTAATTTTTTACATCTTGGGAAAACCACTGCCGATATTGCAATTACTGGATTTCTGTGAGACTGTAGTTTGTACTGCAATAACTAATATTCATTGTGCTTTTGAAATCTAATTGAATCATTGCAAAGATGCAAGCATTTAATCAACAAGCTAGAACATGAATTAAGGGAGTATCATCTATCTTTGGAATGTTACAAAGCTGTGTGATGGATTCAATCCAAATTGTTAATCACAAAAATAATCATAGCTGGACGTTAAGTCATATACAGGTATTTCATTATCTTGGGACTGATGAAATGCAAACATTTGGACATTGCAAAGCAGCTCACTGGTGTAAAGAATTTCAGTTTAAAAGTTGTTAAAAGGAAGTAGGGTGGGATGTCAAGGAGACATTGATCTTTGACATGGCAGTGGAGTGGGATTTGTTTTACAGATTCTAATTGACACGAGGTGGACTGATTTTTTTCATTGTCCCACTCTACTGGCTGCGACAGCTTTAATTTGAAAGTTTAGCAATATCAACTTTAATGATATATATATTGCTTAATATTAGAAACAGTCATGAGTTGGAGATGCTGGTGTTGGACTGGGGTGTACTAAGTTAAAAATCACAACACCAGGTTGTAGTCCGACAGATTTAATTGGAAGCACACTAGCTTTCGGAGCGTCGCTATTACCTGATGAAGGAGCGACGCTCCAAAAGCTAGTGTGCTTCCAATTAAACCTGTTGGCCTATAACCTCGTGTTGTGTGATTATTAGAAACAGATCAGCCAACTTGTTTAAATTAACAAAATGATTATTTAAGAAAAATGTACTTGAGCAAAAATTGCTAACGATCAGTTTAAAATCTGCAAAGGAATCCAACTACCCTTCATGAAAAATAACACATACCTCCAAACTGGCAAAAACAAATACACAATTCTGCAGAGTATTATCTTTAGAAGTATTTTTGGCTAATAACAATTAAGTTCAGGAGAAAAAAAAAGAAAGATAAATTGTCCCTCACAATGATATGCAGAAAAAGTCACTTTCCACACAATCTATTAAAAGATTGGGGGTTTCTTCCTGGATTAGTTAAGGCTTGATTTTTTTTGTCTCTCAAGTCAGTGGTGTAGATTCAGACTTCCCTTTTAAGAATTCTTCACTTGTGGCATTTAATTGGTTGTCTTTCAAATCTCAAAGTCTGAGGGGAGTTTTGGAGCAACAGAAAGGAGTCAAAGTTTGGTGCCTCTGTAATGAGTCCACTCTCTCTGTCCATGCTCAAAGCCAACATGGTTCACACCTGCAACTGGTTCATATGACCTTTTCTCTTTTTCTCAGTGTAAATTTGGTGACTGTTGAAGCAGCATGTGCACTTTGTAACAATTGCAAACTGCAATGTTTTGTTGCTGTCGCCAGTATCATTTTCAAAAAGCTAAAGAGACAGGTCAATGATATTATCGATTAATATTTCAGTTAACATACCTTCATAGCAGTAGAAACAAAAAAAAATACAGATTTGCATTTATGTAGTTCCTCAAAAAATCTCAAGCTGATTCACAATTGAGAGATGTGTTCACTGTTGTAATCGTTATCTTGGTCAGTCCCTTAGGATGAAAGCTGACGTGTTTCCACTCTGGTTTGATGGGTTCATTGTTAGATGATGAGCGTGCTTCTGTAGACTCTGCCACACGGAGGGCACATAGGAGGTTTAGGTAAATGAGTTGTTGGGGAAACTCATGCGCTCTCTCTGACACCCTTACACATATCAATATGTTCTTGAATAAAGTTCCTCCATTGTCATTAGTCACAAGCCAGAGTCCGAATGCTCTGAAATGCGTAAATCCATCCCTAAAGCTTTTTTGTTTTTTTTTAATTATTCATTTACAGGGCGTGGGTGTGACTGGTTTGTCAGCATTTATTACCTAGACCTAATTGTCCAGAAGGCAGTGAAGTGTTAATCATGTTGCTGTTGGTCTGGATTCACATGTAGGCCAGTCCAGGTAAACATGGCTGTTTCCTTCTGTAAAGGGTATTCCTGAACCAAATGGGTTATTACAACAATTAACAACGTTTTCATGGTCAGCATTAGACTGTCAATTCCAGATATTTATTGAATTCAAATTCTACCATCTGCTATAGCAGGATTTGAACCTGGGTCCCCAGAACAGAACCTGGGTCTCTGGGTTAATAGTCTTGCAACAATACCACCAGGCTATCACCTCCCTTTTTATTGTTCTGGGAGATTTCTGCTATGACTTATGTTACTACACATGGAAACACCATTCCCCCCTCGGTAGTATTGGTTTTCTGTGCAAGTCTGACATTGTAATGCAAGAAGCATGGAAGCCAATTTTCATGCATAAGAAAAAGGATCTTTAGCCTGCTCAATCTGTCCATACAATCATGGTTAATCTTCGATCTCTGTTCCACTTTCCTACCACATCCCAGATCCCTGGATACCTTGAGCAATCAGGAATATATCTATCAGAATCTCAAATACACCCAATGATAGAGCATATGCAATTTTAAATTTAGCTTGAGATGTTAGCTAGCATTTTTTTTTACTCATCCCTAATTGCCCTCGAGAGAATGATAGTAACCACTTACTTGAACTACTGCAGTCTGTGGGATGTGTGGACGTCCACAGTGCTATTAGTTCCATGGCATGACTTTTCCTTGGTGACAGTGAATGAAGAATGATACAATTTCATGTCAGGATGATTTGTGGTTTTCAGAGGAACTTGAAGGTGGTGGAGTTCCTGTGTATCTGCTGTCTTTACCCTTCCAGCTGGTAGAGTTGGTAGATTTGGAAAATGCATTTGAAGGATTTTTGGTGAGTTTCTGCAGTTCATCCTGTAGATGATACATGTTGTTATTATTATCCATTAGTTGTGGTGGGAATGAATGTTCACCTTGGTGGATGGGGGCCAGTCAAAGAAGTCCTGGATGGTGTAAAGATTCATAAATAGTTTTGGAGCTGCATTTTTCCAGGCAATTGGAGAGTTTTCCATCATACTTCTGACTTGAATTTTGTATGTGGTGTACTGACATTGAAAACGCTGGAAGTGGGTTACCACAGAATTCTGGATGGTCCAGTTCAGATTGTACTATATTTAAATTACAAATCAAACAAAATTAATGTGAACTGTCCATAAGGGTTACTATAAGGAAAATCAAAATCCAGAGGAGGGATATTTTAAATTTGGCAACATTTTGTCGCGTATCGATGCACCAGCAGTGACCACCAACCAAGGAAAGGCTGACAGACATAACTAGAAAAGAGGCAGGTAGTTGTGTGCAAAAACCCCTTTCAAAGTCTGCTTCCTCAACCTGTTGATGGCTATCTTGACTAGTCCCAGAAGCAGACCCATGAGATGGTCCTCAGATTTGAATGTTCCTCTCCTCCACACTGGCTCTCCAAAGATCAGGCGTGCATGGACGAAGTGTGAGCAGTGCTTTAACAATAGTCCTTTTAACATAAATATTTTAAATATCTTGCACAGCCTTGCAGCACCTCCCACCCCAGATCCACCATGAAAAGGGAGATAACTCTCTCTTAGAGTCCTTCAATGGGATTTTCTGCCACTGCTGCAGGGCAACATTGAATGGCAGGCCTGTCCAGAAGAGAGAAGCTAAGACATTGTAGGCTGGGCAGCAGTTACTGTCCTGTTGGGTTTCTAGTCAACTGTAACCACCAAGATGTTGGTAGCAGTGGACTCAGTGTCAGAGCAATGTGACTTTTTACTTGTTGAAGATAGCCATTGTCAAGCACTTATGAGGTACAAATGTTAGTCGTGACTTATCAGCCCAAGTCTGGAGGTTGTACGAGACTTGCTGCATATGGACGTTGATTGTTGTAATATCTGAGGAGTTGTGAATACTGCTGAACATTTTGCAATCATCAGCAAACTTGGAGGGGAGATCTTTGATGCAGCAGCTGAAGATGATTGGGCTGAGGACATTACCCTGAGGAAGTGTTGCATTGATCTGAGATGATCGATCTCCAACAGCCACAACCATTTTTCATTGTGCTAGATGCCACTTTCACCTCACCCCTGGAGTTCAGCTGTTTTTTCCATGTTTGGACAAGGTTGTAATGAGGTCAAAGTTGAGTGGCCTTAAAAGAATCCAAACTGATTATAAGTGAGAAGATTGTTTCTTTGCAAGTGCCACTTGTTAGGTCTATCCAAGACTCATTCCATCACTTTGATGATCAAAAGTAGATTGATGGGGCAGTAATTGGCTGGGTGGATTTGTCCTGCTTTTGGGTGGGCCAGAGTTAGCTATCAAGTAGATAACAAAGTTGTAAATGTTCTGGTATCAGGGCAGGGGATGGAGGCCATACATAAGGCCCAATAAGCAGGACCAGAAGTTGTAGGGCTCGTTGTGTTTGGGTTAGGAGTTGGAAGTAGATTCATTGCACTTGGTTGGGAGCTGGACCAGGGTCTGAAGTCCTTGTCCAGGTGTAGAACCTGGGCCCCTGAATTCTGTCCTGCCCTCTGAGTGGAACAACTTGTTTCAGGGCAGTTATTTCCGGAGTGAATGTCTTCAATCCCACTGGTATGTTACTGGAGCCCATTATTATTTGCAGTATTCAGTACCTCAAGTTGTTTCTTGATATGTGGAGTGAATGGAATTGGTGAAAACTGACATCTGAAACACTGGAAGCCTCACGAGGAGATCAAATTGGATCATCCACTAGGGTTGGTAGAAAACATGCACCAGGTTTTTGTATTTTAACAAGAATTTCTATTTATTACAAACAAATAAATTCTACCTCCAGTTAAGCAACTATGAGCTATTGACATTTAACTCCATCAGTTAAAATTCTAATCCCCTTTTAAAGGTCCAGCTACACACACAAAAGAAATACTGTTGTGGGTGGAAGGCAATTTAATCAGGTTTTAGGATTTTTTTTACTGTAGACTGAGAGACACACCACCTCCCCTTTTGGAGTTATGAGGGTTTCTGTCCAGATCATTTACATCCACAAGCTGCTGAGCTACCTGGAAATGAATCACATCGTTGTTGGCAAGTAGATCTTTGTCATCAACAACTGGTCATCATTCCACAGGCCTACCTGATACGTGTTGCCAGGTGAACATCGCTTCATTCACACATTCTGATGCCAGTTCGTCTGCAACTAACCTTCCCTCACCGGCTGACCAAGCAGTGGTGCAAACACCATTCAGAATAAATATTAATAATTTACTTTTTAAAAGTGCAGCAATCCCTTCCACAATCTTCAGATTTTAAAACAGTCCTGTTCCCATTTCAATCCACAGTCAAAAATACAGAAAAATGGAAAGTAATTTTACCATAGCGGTATCCCTATTTCCATCAGGGATTGTTCTGGGAGCTGTCACAAAAGCATTCAAAAGCCTATATTCCAGACCACCTTTGTCAATTTGACTTGTTCAGTTCCCATGATAATTAAATTATATACATACTCAAATTATTTCTTGTTTCAGGTTCTTTAAACTACTATTCGTGGGTCTAGACACAATTCCAATCAATATTTTGTAATCACTACCCATACTCATTCTACCTCTTGATCTTCTAAGCTACAATCATTTCTCATTAATGTTGTGCATTTGTCTTGCATTACTATTAGAATTATCCTTTTCTATTCTGTCTGGTCTTTTGAAATGATCTAGCCTGAAATATTGCCTTGACAAGCTTGGTCACCTCATGTTTCTGTTATGCAACAAGATTGAAACCCTTCATTATTTTATGCCATTAGTTCATTTGTCTTTGTACAAAGCATTTGTAATTTCAGATAGTGTCTTTATTTTAATATTAATTTGGATACATTTCAATATTAATGTATTTTTTCTATAATTGTAAGCAATTATCATCCTTGACCTTTTTTCTTCATTACATTATTCACATTTACACAGTATCTAATTGCTTAAACAACTTTCTATTATTTCTATTGCTCAGGAAACTAACGTCTACTCATTTCTCACTCCATTTAGTCTTGTTTGTCTTCTAGAATAAGGGCTTTGTTTCATGTTTAGATAATTTATTTTGAAATTAGAGCATGTCCAAACTTAATTACAATTTGGCAGATAATTTTGGAGAACTGTAGATATATTCCTGAAGGTTTCTTTCCTGCATCAAATCTCCTCCCCCCAACCTTAAGCAAAACATCCTTTGTTTAAAATAAACATCTCCAATAGTTTTGTAATGACTAAACAGAAGTGATTAATGAAAACATTATAAAAAACAACACTATTACCAAATTGCTTCAGTTTTCTCCTTAGCAATAAAGATCAGATATGAAGATTTTCAACACCAGCAGTAAGAAGTACAATTGGGGACAAAGTAGACTTACTTACTACTTTGACCAATTCCTTCTGTCCCAACACCACTCTCATGTGAGCCCCAAACCTGATGTTCTCCTCTTTAGTAGGCCTGAAACAAAATCCAATTGGAGGGAGTTCAAGCGAGAATTACACTCAATCATTTGAATTGTGCACTCTTCATGAATCCAGCCATTGCAACATTATAATTCCCAATCAACTTGTTACTTGATGATGGAGCAACGCCAACTCCTATTTTTAATCATAGTTTTATTTCCATATAATCACTTGCTTTTTGTAGTTGTACTTTCACTCCTTGTTCGCCACCCTGAACCTGGAACTATGAACTTGAATGTTTACTGTATTTACATTAATGAAACCTAGATTTTAAAATGGACCCAGGGTTAGATAGTCTCTCAGATGCCACATATCCACCTTCATTATCTACTATGTAATCCTGAATTCTCCACCAGAGCAATCAGCATTATTGCAGAAAGGGAATCTCATTTCTTTTGTAGTGTAATTATTTTGATGTTTAAATACCGATTAATCCATGATGCTAAAAGTACAAAATTGTTAATATATCCATTGGAAATGTCCTAAATAGGCAAATGTGTGGCAGCAGCAGTACAACTTGGTTAAATGTATTGTTATACAGTTTGGTATGAAAGACAGCGGTTTTATTATTTAACTGATTTACATTCAGAAGTGTGAATGTACAAAGGAATACTGATGTACTTGTATAGCTGTGTATGAAAGTAAACATACAGGTGCAGCAAACAATTAGAAGGCAATGGTGTATTAGCCTTCATTGCAAGAGGATTTGAGTTCAGAAGTAAGGAAGTCTTAAGGCAATTATACAGAGCCTTGATGAGACCAGACCTAGAATAGGTTTGACTCCCTATCTAAGAAAGCATATACTTGCCATTCCTGTTATCAGCCAAGTGAACCTTCACTGCATTCCCTATGTGGCAAGACTGTCCCATGAGAAGAGATTGATTTGTCTGAGTCTCTATTCACTAGAATTTAGATGGATGTGAGGAGACTTGATAGAATTTTATACATTTCAAACTGGCTTGTCAGACTAGCCACAGAGTGGATGTATTACCTAGCTGGATAGGATACTGTCTCAGGATACAGTGGTAGACCATTTAGGACCAAGATGGGGAAACATTTCTTCATCCGACGGCAGTGAACTTGTGAAATTCTCTACCACAGAATCTAATGGAGGACAGGTCACTGAGCATACTCAAAAAAAGAGAGAGAGAAATTTCTAGATTTTAAAGTCAAGGGGTATATGGTCAAAGTAGGAATATGGCATTAAGATAGAGGATCAGCCATGACCATATGAAATGACAGAACAGGCTCCAAGGGCTGAATGGCCTACTCCTGCTCCTAGTTTCTTTGTTTCAATGATGCTCAAACTCTTGGAACAGGAAACAAATGCAAAATAAAATGGAGGTAAAAACCAGTGACGGTAAACTACAAGGTCAGCTCACCAATTCCAAACTGGCAGTGGGAAAAATTCTGAAAGTGATGCCCAGTCGAGGTGGGGACTGGTTGGCAATGGGGTTAGAGACTGACCTAGGTACTGAACCTTGAAATGGGAAAGGCCATACAAAAAAATGGTAACACTGTATGAGACAGTCCTCCATAGGCATATCGTAAGCAATAGAAAGAAGCAAAATGATGGCCACAGAGAATATGAAGTTTCCATAAATCAGAATTCTATCAGAAAAGACAAGAGAGGACATGCTCATAACACTAGCAATGAAATATTCCCCACCCAGAAAGACCAGAGTAACATCAAGCCTGATGATTTAACTAGGGAATATTCCAAAGATTTGATTCTCACCCTTGAGAACTGTTCTCTCAGTTTAAGTTCTCCCTTTTTGGATGAAGAGATCAGATTCTTATAATTAAATGGGAGAAGCCTGTTAGCATACATTTGCATCTAATTAATTTCGCAAATAGCCCCATTAACTTTCTGTTCACAATTAACTTCTCCCTAATTGAGCAATTCAGTTATTCAAGAACACAAGGGAACTAAGCAGGTAACTGACAAGTTGGCCCCATCAGTATTGAGTTTTCTCTTTATTTGTTCATGGGATGCAAACATCACTAATTAGGTTCGTACTTAAGGACTATCTCTAATTGTCTTGGAGAAGGTGGTGGTGAACCGTCTCTTGAAAAACTGCGGTTCTCATGAGTTTGTGAATGTGCCAACTATCCTGCTGTTCTTTATATCACACAGAAATACACAACTGAAGCATGTGCCTCCATGATAAATGGCCATGCTCTCCCTGGACCCTCTGCCACACAACTGGGCAATGGTAATGCATCAGCCTCAGCACATCCGGTTGCTTGTCCTTTGGCCTATTCAGTCATCACTTGTTAGTTTAGAGAGAGTATTTATGGACATGGATAATGAATTTTAACCGCTGCTTTATTGCAGATTGGCGGTCGGACACTATCTGGCTTAAAGATAGTGGATTAGTGCAGAAGGAGGGAGAAGAAACCTTCTAGGGAACAGTGAAGTATACATGCAAAAGTCTCAGAGGGAGTGAGTATGTTACGATGCAGCACTTTCCAGCAGCTAAAATGGCAAACACATGGCATGTGTTTGAGTGGAATTAATGTAGAAAAAGATCTAAGGAGAAGAATGTAACATGTAATCTAGGAGCTTTTCAAGCATCACTCCATAGCATTGCTGAGTCTGCAGGCAATTCCAGTCTTTGGGATTGGCCTCACTGTATTCAGTTATATGTTGTCTATTAATTTATCCTCCGAGGATTACCAATATAGAAACTTGAAAGACAATCTCAAATTGGCTTACTCCATGGTGGGGTTACAGGGATGAAGCTCCATCAGAGTTTTTACAGTCCAAAGAAGAGCTGACATTACAAAAAAAGCTGCTTCAGACAGGCTAGACTCCACATGCAAAACAGGCATTTTATTTTGACCAGGTGGTATGAGGATCTCCTTATTTATGTCAGACCAGTGACTCTGATTCAGTTTACTCTGTTAATCAGAAAAATGCTAATGTGTACAACAGTCAATATTCACATTACGGAGATAATGCTGCTTCCATCATTGCTTCGGTATGTTATGGTGGGAAATGTCCACATTGATGACAACCATACACAGCTACTGTATAGAATGATATGCATGCCATGAGATACTTTCAGTTTTCCAAAGCAATAGCAGACAAATTCAATCTACAGTTCAGAAATTTAAATATAGACCATTTCATTCTACTGCAGTACCTGAAGTTGATGCATCTGAGGGCTTGGATGAAAAAGATTTATTTTTCTTGGGTGAATTGATAGACTCATTAGCAGCATTCTGGTATACAGTTACTATGGCAAATTGTGGGAAAAGACTAATGTCAAGTTAGATACAATAGTTGCAGGCAGCCATTGCTGGAGATCACAGTGACAGCACCCACGGAGAGAGAGCAAGCTAACATTTCGAGTCCAGCTGACTCTTCATCAGATTGGCTTTCTCTACATGGTTGCTCTCTGACGCACTGTGATCTCCAAAATTGGTTGTTTTCACTACAGACTTCAGCATCCCAATAATTTGCTCCGAGATACAGGAGTTGATATTTTAATTCATTTGTATACCTTACCAATGTTCTAAAAGGTAGATTATCCTACATAATTGTTAATTGTTTTAATTTTTTTATTGGATGGATCTTTTGTGTGCCTTCAGACATTTATTGGCTAGCAGATAATGAAGACACTCCAGTGATTCATTGCCAGCCAATAGAGAGGACTTGCCATTATTTTCAAACAGTATCTGGAACTGGAGGGAAAAAATGGTGGTAGTCAGCCACCAGAGGGCACTCTGAACAGCAGTTTTCTCTTCAGAACAGAGCTATGGAGAAGGAATCTAAGAGAGAAGTTAAAAATCTCACAACACCAGGTTATAGTCCAACAGGTTTAATTGGAAGCACGAGCTTCTGGAACGCTTCATCAGGTGGTTGGACTATAACCTGGTGTTATGTGATTTTTAACTTTGTACACCCCAGCCCAACACTGGCATCTCCAAATCTAAGAGAGAAGTCAGTTATTCATTTACTTGACTGTTAATGTTCACTCAGATGAGCGTGAATCACACTTACTGCTCACGTCAGTCAGTGGTAGCCATAATGAGTTATAAAATCAACCACTATCACTGCTAATGCTGAAAGCCTGAAAGACTCTGCAGGTCAGGCAGCATCTGTGGTGAAAGAAATGGAGTTAACTTGATTGACTGGCTACAGGCACTGGCAGGAGGATGAATGCTGTCATCATGAGAGATGACAGCAGGTTTACACTCCATGGGAATATGGTTCATATTCACGTCTGTACCTTCAAAACTTCCTTTAGATTTTGATTCAAGTGAGAATACTGTCTTTATCAAAGAGGTTCAGTCTTTGCTTGGAGAAGATAGAGTGATAGTTATCTACATATTGCACAAAACATGCCAAAGAAATGCAGTGACAGTAACTGGGATTTTTCCCAGATAACACACCAACACCACTGGGAAGCAAAATCATCATCTTGCGTTAGCTCAATCACAAATGAAGGTGTTATAAAGGTTATGTTATGGTAATTTGGGAATTTGGATTTCAGAGTTGAAACAGGTGGGATTTCATTTCTGAGTTAGATTTTGACATCAGAAAGCATTTTGCAACACTAAACTAGAGACATCCCTTCCAAGATGATGTGTTAAGTGCCTTGTCTGATTACCTGTGCTGTAAATTGATTAAGCCTTTACAAAGTTAAACTTTTGTGAATCTGCAGATTGTGAAAGTTTTGTGGATTCGCCATGCTGTGAGAGCTGACACAGAAGTTTACAAGCTGTCAGAACAGAAAAGAGGTTAGGCCATTTAAACTGAAAAGGAGCTGAGACAATCATAACTAGTAAGAGTCAATTAAATAAGAAAATGAAATGGTAACAGAGCAGAAACACTTGACTGAATTAGAGTATCTTAAAGGATGTTGGTGGAAAAAGGTGGAAACTTTGATTTGCTTAAAATCTAGCTCACATGTCTGGAACTATTTTTTGTTTTCTTTGATGTAATAGAATTGTGGTACTTAGGTAAAGAATGTTGGTATCCTCGTATGATTATGTTATATCACTCACCACAGTGGTAACCAACTGTAAAAATTAAATCACTCTTGAATATATGTCCAGTATCATCATCAGCTGGGATCATAACAGAAGCAAGTGAAAATTTAATAAATTCTACAGCCAGTGAAATAATTGGAGAATCTGAGATATCAAGAATTATACAATTAGAAAAAGATCTTCAGTTGTCAGAGGAAGATGTTTTAGAGCTTCCAACCATCTTTAAAGCCACTGTATTTCCAGTCAGGGTGGGCGTACCACTCCTGCTTGAGCAGATGCCCAAAAGATCTTCGCAATCATGTACAAAGAATTTCAACCCCAACTCGACATGTTCAAAGAAAATCTTCACTCCTCAGAAACAGCCTGTCAAGAAGAACGGTTACAACATCAAATAGCTAATAAGGAGCTTTCCAGAGAGAAGGAACTCATAAATTCAAAGTGGATCATATTAATTTTCAGTGGGCAGGAATTTTTTGATCTGCAGGGATAGCAGTAACTGTCATCAAAAGCCATCATTCCACTCAATCCCCAAGGGAAAGACAAGAAAGCACTACATGTCCTCAGAATAATGTTGTTGGAGATTAATCTCTCATGTACAAGAGATTTGTGATGGGGTGTGGGTGGAGGGGAGGAGGGTTTTGTGGAAGGAAATTGGAGTAGAATTGTTAAATGTTAATGGTAAAAAATGCATTCTGTGAAAGAACTTTAGGGGCATATGTAAACTAAATGCAATTATACCTTTTCTATGACTATACTGAGTCCTTCTTGCACATGTTCACTATGTCATGATGATGTCTGATCATGTGGAATAGGTCTGTAGGTCTCTAGGTAAGATGTCCTCTCTTACCACCTTGTGTTCACTCAGTTGACTGTGAACCTCATCAGTTCAAAACCTGCACCAGTGGTGTTCATTAGCAATGTCAGAATCCGACACCATTACAACATGAGAAGAACACTGTAAAATGCAAAGTTTAAATCAAAGACTTGGTCGGTTAGGCAGCATCAGGCAGTAGACAGAGAAATTAAGTTAACTGGCTGCCTGATAGGCACCAGGACTGGCACCGGTAGATGGAAATGGTTTTCATCTCTTGGGGCCATTATCACATCCATGGGGCAGTACCTTCGAAATCCTAATAATCTGGTAAAGGACGGACGGCAGGTGACACACCATGCTCCCGCACCCAAAACACAGACTCACTAATTCCTAGGCCGTAGTCTGTAACATTTATAATGCCTTGAGGCTAGCTCATTAATGTGCTGCACAAACAATTAAAATTACAGAAAATTACAAACAGATGCCACTAAAATCTGGGTGAAGTCATATGATATTATGTTAATCTATTTAACCAACTGTTGCCAACACGCTGAAAATCCAATTATAATGAGCGAACAAATTAGATTTTTGGAGGTAAATAATAGAGGAGAGATCTTCACTATGTTGAATGTGCTGTTGAAATTACCCCCTTGAGAATTGTTCTCACTGGGAGCTTTTTACTTGGAGTGAATGTCAACTGCAACAATTTAGCCAGAAGTATCATATAACGTGTTAATACAGGGATGATTTATTGTTCAATTTGACATTTTACTATAAATAATCCATCTTTGTCAAATGCTAATTCCTGTACTTAAAATCCATAACAGCAACACTAAAAATAACAGTAATCTCGAGCTTTACTAATATGGAAGCTCAGCATTTCATGTCTAGACAGAATGTCAACTCTGCTTCGTGCAAAGAAATCTTCAATTGATTGTAATTATCTTGCTGGGATATTTTTATGTTATATTGGGAAAAATGCAATCAAAAGGGGAGGGAAGGAAAGACAAGCCCTTTATCTGATAAAGCACAGAACAAAAGAACAGCTGAAATTACTGATGTAGAACCGATTGGCTCTGGTACAGCAGCCTCAAGCATTAATTCCTCCAATCTTCTCCACATGTGTTCTTGCCTAGTATTTAACAGAAGTCCTTATTCTACCATCTGTTTGTATCATGTTTCTTTCGGGAGATAAGGTAGAATGTAACCCTAAACTAGAAAATAAAAAGTCACATGTAAAATGCATTCCAACAGTGCTGAGAAATGGTTCTGACACAAATGATAAAGAAGAGATAGGCACCAGGCAAATGCCCAAGGAATGAAAAACAGATGCACAGAAAGTGCTACATAATTAGAGTCGTGGTGAGAATTTGAAGTCCCAAAAATATTAACTCAGTTACCTGAAGGCTTGACTTCTATTTATTTTCCACTACAGGACTGGAGGACCAATAACTTGCAGCTGCCGCTTTAATACTCAGAGCCACATGATGTATCCCTATGGCTAGATGAAGTGCCTTCAATTGAAGTAGCCTACCACCTCCCCAAATATAGCAGTAGAAATGATCACGCAGCATTGCCCTTTGATGAGAAGGGCACTGCTTGTCATTGGCCACTCTGTTGTTTCCTCTCTTCCTGGTGATGGAATATAAATAAAAGTTTGCGCACTTGTTCTTCACTGTGCCCTACAACTGCACGCACATAACATGGGTGCTGGAGAAAATATCAGCACTACCGCTGCTAGGCAGTAGTGTGGGGAAGGGGGGAAAGAATACAGCTGTAGAAAATCCTTTTTGTTCAAATAATAGGTCCCTGGGTTGGGGAAGTCTAGAACTAGAGGGCATATATTTAGGATGAGAAGGGAAAGATTTAAAATGGACCTAAAGGGCAACATTTTCACTCAGAGGTTAGTGTGTGTATGGAATGAGCTGCCAGAAGAAGTGGTGGAGGCTGGTACAATTATAACATTTGAAGGCATCTGGATGGGTATATAAATAGGAAAGGTTTAGAGGAAATGGGCCAACTGCTGGCAAATGGGACTAGATTAGTTTAGGATATCTAGTCGGCATGGACAAGTTGTACTGAAGGGTTTGTTTCTGTGCTGTACATCTATATGACTCTAAGTAAACAAGATACTGCTTCAACAGAAATGGATGGCCAGCCATCAATTCCTTCAGATAGCCTTATCTGGAATGCATGGCTGAGCTCCAGTGTGCACTAATAGATTTGCTCAGCAGGACATCTGTCTTTCACTGGCTGAAGTGGAGTGCTTGATTTGATGGATTGATACCTTTGTGAAGTGATGATGAATTATTCTTAAGTCCACATACATTGCTGACAGGAGTTATGAATCATGTGTCATTTTAGAAGGAGATATCCCTTGCCACCACACGACTGACATAAGAGTGGGACTCATGACCACGATGAGGAAAACAGGCACAGGTCTGCATGATACACTGACTTTCCACATAAATACAATGGATATTGAGGGAGTGGAATCCCTTTTTACTTAGAGTGATGCCAGGCTGGTGACAGGGACTTCTAGATCTATGGTAACTTTTACTCTCAGGAAAGCAGCAATGTAGGTGCATTCTAGAACTTGTTTTGATCACGAGGACTAGTAAATTACAAAGAGATTCCAACTACCAGTTATTAATGCAAAGAATTACACAATGCTTCATGTTTTCAACAAAAATAAACTTTTACTGTACAAGAATTAAAGTAAGTGTTCCTAACTTAACATATTAACTTAGTGTTCTTGTTTTGGAGACTAAGTGTAGAGTTATGGCAGCGCAGGCAGTGGAATGTTCCTCCTGCAGGATGTTTGAGGTAGGGGTGACCACCGATGCTTCTGCCGACTTCACCTGCAGGAAATGCAGTCGGCTCCAGCTCCTCACAGACTGCGTTAGGGAACTGGAACTGGAGTTGGATGAACTGAGGATTATTCGAGAGGCTGAGAGGGTGATAGATAGAAGCTACAGGGACATAGTTACACCAGAGAACAGAGGTAGCTGGGTAACAGTTGGAGGTGGCAAGGGGAGGAAGCATTCAGTGCAGGGATCCCCTGTGGTCGTTCCCCTCAACAATAAGTATACCGCTTTGGATACTGTTGGGGGGGACGGCCTAGCAGGGGTAAGCTGCACTGACCGGGTCTCTGGCACGAGGTCTGGCTCTGAGGCTCAGAAGGGAAAGGGGGAGAGGAGGAGAACGCTAGTTATAGGAGACTCTTTAGTTAGAGGGACAGACAGGCGGTTCTGTGGACATGGGCGAGACTCTCGGATGGTTTGTTGCCTCCTGGGTGCCAGGGTCTGAGACATCTTGGACCGTGACTTCAGAATCCTTAAGGGGGAGGGTGTGCAGCCAGAAGTCGTGGTGCACATTGGCACCAACGACATAGGTAGGAAGAGGGGTGGGGAGGTCATTCAGGAGCTCGGGGGTTAGGCTGGAAGCTAAAAGCTAGGACGGACAGAGTCGTCATCTCTGGGTTGTTGGCGGTGCCATGTGACAGTGAGGCAAGAAATAGGGAGAGAGTGCAGTTGAACACGTGGCTGGAAGGAGAGGTCATTCAGGAGCTCGGGGGTTAGGCTGGAAGCTAAAAGCTAGGACGGACAGAGTCGTCATCTCTGGGTTGTTGGCGGTGCCATGTGACAGTGAGGCAAGAAATAGGGAGAGAGTGCAGTTGAACACGTGGCTGGAAGGATGGTGTAGGAGGGAGGCTTCAGGTTATTTGGACAATTGGACTGC
>NC_057729.1:41529782-41534768 GCF_004010195.1 Chiloscyllium plagiosum | reverse complement strand
CGAAGGATGAGGGGTGACTTGATGGAGGTTTATAAGATGATCAGAGGAATAGGTAGAGTAGACAGTCAGAAACTTTTTCCCTGGGTACAACAGAGTGTTACAAGGGGGCATAAATTTAAGGTGAAGGGTGGAAGGTATAGGGGAGATGTCAGGGGTGGGTTCTTTACCCAGAGAGTGGTGTGGGCATGGAATGCGCTGCCTGTGGGAGTGGTAGAGTCAGAATCATTGGTGACCTTTAAGCGGCAATTGGATAGGTACATGGTTGGGTGCTTAAGCTAGGACAAATGTTCGGCACAACATCATGGGCCGAAGGACCTGTTCTGTGCTGTATTGTTCTATGTTCTATGTTCTATTATATGTTTTAAACACTTTTAATTTAAGCATGAAAATCCCAATGAGTAATGCCCCATTGTCTTGATATTCCCTCCATCCAAAGGCTCTCCTTTACTTTGCAGAATCTTAAGGTTCCTTCACACCAAGTTATGTCACAACTCGGAGGAATGCACTTTGATTCCCCTCAGTTCTCCTGCTATTTGCTAAAATGCATGATTCCTTTGGGTCTTTCCACTAGCAACCAGCCAGGTGCCTCTTTCTCATTTCCCCAACTGTGAACAACTCAGCTCAAGCATGGATGCATTGTTTTCTTGTTCAGTGTGATCAAAATAATCAGAAGACCCCCTTTTGTTTCTGGTTTCAGCTGCTTTAAGCACGAATTGCCCACAGTTTTCTCTCTCTCTCTTTTTCCAAGCTGTTACAGCAACAAGTGAAAACTACTCAGCTCAAGCATGGATGCATTGTTTTCTTGTTCAGTGTGATCAAAATAATCAGAAGACCCCCTTTTGTTTCTGGTTTCAGCTACTTTAAGCACGAATTGCCCACAGTTTTCTCTCTCTCTCTCTTTTTCCAAGCTGTTACAGCAACAAGTGAAAACTATTTGCGTCAAAATGAAAGGAAATTCCCTTCTGCAAACTAACCCATAGAAACAACACTTTGAATTTCCCAGATAGAGGCTTGAATTAATTATCTTTACCTTCCAAACAACCTTTTGAATTTTGAATCCGCGTGAATACTTTAAACTCATATGCGAACAATTATAAACATTTCTTCCTGATCAAGGCTCCAAATGGAGACATTTATTATTGAATGCTTTTCATTTTTACACTGACCTTATGAAATAAACCCAGACCAATAGCTGTTACTGTTTATCAGCTTCCCACCAGGTGCTTTTGCAATCTTGTTTTCATGTAGTCACTTTGATCCCCAAGTAAAAAACATTTTTCGCACAACATAAAATTAGACATTTTTGTATCAATCTGTCCCATCCTGTTGAACTAACAAGGGTTAAACAGAACAGCAGCTTGTGAAAAAGAGGAATAAATGAAGGGATTCCTACAACCTATTATTGTCTGTTCACTCTGAAAGTCATGATGTGGAGGTGCCGGTGTTGGACTGAGGTGGACAAAGTTACAAACCATACAACACCAGGTTCTAGTCCAACTGGTTTATTTGGAACCACTAGCAAAGAGCATATTAAGAGATATCATCGATGTCACTGACTGGAATGACCCTATAGCAGTAAAGTCACACAAAATTCATGACAGTCTAATTTAAACAGTGATCAATTAGATTGATGTATGTCCCAGTACTAATTAAAACTCAATTTGTGCTGTACATTCTGCTTGATCACCTAAACTGGGTTTTAAGGTAATCAGCATATGCAATTTAGCTCTTAAAAGGGAAAATGAAATACCTTTTGAATTTCATTTAATTTCACTTTTATCATTATCGTTCTTGTGCTTGTCTTCATTTCTATTTATTTCGTAAATATAAAGTGTTAATTTGTGCCTATAACTTTCCTGTTTAAATGAAAATAAAGCATTTGAAAAATCACCAGCAGGCTGTTTGCAAATTGTTGAATTAACAAGGGTTAAATAGAACAGCAACTTGTAAAAAAAAGAAATAAATAAAAGGATTCTTCCAACTTATTTTCACAAGAACTCTGAGACCAACCAACAAAGCAATGTACAAGTTGCTCCTGGCACTGTTGTTAACTCAAGTTAAAGTTAATGATGAAATTTGGGTTAAATCCCCAAAGGCATTATTTAATGATCAAACTGAAATGCAGAAGCATGCCAGCGATCAGAGCTGACTATCCTTATTGGCTATTCACCCTCCATCAATAATAGGTACAAACTGGCTCATCTGTCTGACAATGATAGAAGACAACTAACTGTTCAGGTTCTAGATCAATGCAGAGCTAGCTATAGAGCTGTGTCATCAGCCTCAAAGACAGCTGATGCCAACGTACAGCAGAAGAGTGGCTGTCATGTCTACTGACTATCTTGTTTTAACTTCTTTCACATCAACATTGGGATCATCTGCAGCATCAATAAATGTGCTATTATGCCCCTAGCATCGTGTCACTGTAGCTACTCAGCAACTTCACTGTAACTGCAAAAATAAAACTTCAGCCAAAGGTACAACCCAGGATGATAAATAGTGACATCCACCATGTTAGGATTTGCACATAGAGGTAAACCATCGAGTCTAGAGGCTGCAATTTGTGAATGTCTTGCATTTTGTAGCTGGGTTTATCATGTCACAAAAAACAAAGTATAAATCTATTGGATGTAAATCCATTTTACATCAACTGCACTCATCCAAAGTCAGAAAATACATTTATATTGGCTTGAATATTAGGTACAACATGGAAATAATAGACATCCGGTGAATTTTTAGGAAGCTTACCCAGGTGTTTCTCTGATGTTTAGCACAACTCAACATTCACAGGCACAAATCTGTTGTAACATTTGGGTGTTTGTGTACCCAGAGAAACATTCTCACAAAAGCTGGAGTCCTGTGTGTGTAACCTGTATGTCACAAATGCAAGTGAACAATTCACACTCATACCAGTTAATAAGGTCATGGAATTCCAGGTTACAAGATGGGTCAAGCCTTTCTCTTACAAACCTTATTAAAAGTGGAGTTGCAGGTAGATAGGATAGTGAAGAAGGCATTTGGTATGCTTTCTTTTATTGGTCAGAGTATGAAGTACAGGAGTTGGGAGGTCATGTTGCGGCTCTACAGGACATTGGTTAGGCCACTGTTGGAATATTGTGCACAGTTCTGGTCTCTTTCCTATTGGAAAGGTGTTGTGAAACTTGAAACGATTTACAAAGATGTTGCCAGGATTGGTGGGTTTGAGCTACAAGGAGAGGTTGGAATAGGCTGGGGCTGTTTGCCCTGGAGCCGCAGAGGCCGAGGAGTGACCTTGTTGAGGTTTATAAAGTCATGAGGGGCATGGATTGGATAAATAGAAAGAGTCTCTTCCCTGGGTGAGGGAATCCAGAACTAGCGGGCATAGGTTTAGGGTGAGAGGGGAAAGATATAAAAGAGACCTAAGGGGCAACTTTTTCACAGAGGGTAGTACGTGTATAGAATGAGCTGCCAGAGGGTGTGGTGACACTTAGATGAGTCTAATATTTCATTAGCGACACTTCGATGAGTCTAATATTTCATTACATCAGTTATTTGTTCCCCAGCACATTGTGAAAATGTAAGTCATAGCAATAGCTAACTTAAAACTTTAATCTGAATTTTAGTAGGTTCAATCAAACATGTGTATTATGTTTAGCAAAGGAAAGGTTTGCATTTATATAGCATTTTCACAGCCACTTACAAAAATCCAGTATTCAATTTGTTTTGCCATTTTTTGCCCTGAGTATCATGGGCTTATGGAGATAGTTTCATAGTCTAAATTTTTCTTTATGCTCATTGGACATTTGGTTCATGGGCCTAAATTAATGGTCTATGGGAATGCATTCCAAATTCCACCTGGGCAGCTGACAAAATTTACATTCAATTCATAAAAAAAGTGCATTTGTAAGTTAACAATCTTGTAGTATCATTTATTAGAGATTGCACTCTTAGTGAGACCTCTCTTCTTATTTCCCTCATTGAAAATTGCTTTAATATTTCCCTGATAATGAACTTCAATTGAATTTTCCACAAAAGAGTGCCACATAATATTTCACATTTATAGCTTCAAATATCACGCTTATTTTATTTGAGAAGCAATAGATGCCATGAAGGTAGATTCTTCATGAAGAATGGATTAACAGCCAGGTTTCTAGTATCAAGACTGGCTCAAATGTAATGAAAGGTACATCGGGGTCCAAGCGATTGATTGTGATAGAACATAAAACAGAGAACATAGAAGAATACAGGGCAGTACAGGCCCTTTGGCCCTCGATGTTGCGCCGATCCAAGCCCACCTAACCTACACTTAGCCCACTATCCTCCATATGCCTATCCAACGCCCGCTTAAATGCCCATAAAGAGGGAGAGTCCACCACTGCTACTGGCAGTGCAGTCCATGAACTCATGACTCGCTGAGTAAAGAACCTACCCCTAACATCTGTCCTATACCTACCACCCCTTAATTTAAAGCTATGCCCCCTCGTAATAGCTGACTCCATACGTGGAAAAAGGTTCTCATGATCAACCCTATCTAAACCCCTAATCATCTTGTGCACCTCTATCAAGTCACCCCTAAACCTTCTTTTCTCCAATGAAAACAACCCAAGTGCCTCAGCCTTTCCTCATACGATCTTCCTACCATACCAGGCAACATCCTGGTAAACCTCCTCTGAACCCATTCCAGTGCCTCCACATCCTTCCTATAGCATAGCGACCAAAACTGCACACAATACTCCAGATGAGGCTGCACCAGAGTCTTATAAAACTGCAACATGACCTCAGGGTTCCGGAACTCAATTCCTCTACCAATAAAAGCCAGTACGCCATATGCCTTCCAACCGCACTATCTACCTGGGTGGCAACTTTCAAAGATCTGAGTACATGGACACCAAGATCCCTCTGCTCATCCACACTACCAAGTATCCGACCATTAGCCCAGTACCCCATCTTTTTGTTATTCTTCCCAAAGTGAATCACCTCACACTTAGCTACATTGAACTCCATATT
>NC_057729.1:41525759-41528381 GCF_004010195.1 Chiloscyllium plagiosum | reverse complement strand
AAAAATCAGAATGGTGTGTTCCCTCCCTGGTGCCAGGATCAAGGATATCTCAGAGACGGTGCAGAATGTTCTCAAGGGGGAGAGGGGCAGTAGGAGGTCATTATACACTTTGGAACTTACAACATCGGAAGGGAAAAGGATGAGATTCTGAAGGCAGAATATAGAAAGTTAGGCAGGAATTTAAAAAGGAGGTCCTCGAAGGTAGTAGTATCTGGATTACTCCCACTGCTATGAACTAGTGAGGATAGGAATTGGAGGAGAGAGCAGATAAATGTGTGACTGAGGAGCTGATGCAAGGAGAACGGTCCTCATTTCTGGATCATTCGAATATCTTCTGGGATAGAAGTGACCGAAGGATAGATTGCACCTAAATTGGAAAGGGACTAATATACTGGCAGGGAGATGTGCTGGACATGCTCAAGAGGATTTAACTAGTAAGGTGGGGGAGTGGGATCCATGGAAATAATGAGGAAAGAGATCAATCTGAGTCTGGTACAGTTGGGAAAAGGAATGAGTCAAACAGTCAGCGCAGGCAGAAACAAAGAAGAGAACTAGGCAGGATTGATAAATTAAACTGCATATACTTTAATGCAAGAGGTCTAACAGGGTAGGCAAATTAACTCAGGGCATGGTTAGGAACATGGGACTGGGATATCATAGCAATTACAAAATATGGCTCAGGGATGGACAGGACTGGCAGCTTAGTGTTCCAGGATACAAATGCTACAGAAAGGATAGAAAGGGAGGCAAGAGAGGAGGGGAGGAGGGGTGGCGTTTTTGATAAGGGATAGTATTACTTAGAGAGGATATACCTTGGAATGCATCCAGGGAAGTTATTTGGGTGGAAAGGAGAAATAAGAAAGGGATGATCACCTTATTACTGTTGTATTATAGACCTACTAATAGTCAGCAGGAAATTGAGAAACAAACTTGTAAAGAGATTTCAGTTATTTGTAAGAATAATAGGGTGGTTATGGTAGGGAATTTTAAATTTATGAATATAGAATGGGACTGCCATAGTGTTAAGGGTTTAGATGGAGAGGAATTTTTTAAGTGTGTACAAGAAAATTTCTGATTACATGGATGTGCCTCCCAGAGAAGGTGAGAAACTTGACCTATTCTTGGGAAATAAGGCTGGGCAGGTGACTGACGTGTCAGTGGGGGAGCACTTTGGAGCCAACGACCATAATTCTATTAGTTTTAAAATGGTGATGGAAAAGTTGAAGTTCTAAATTGGAGGAAGGCCAATTTTGATGGTATTAGGCAAAAACTTTCAAAAGCTGATTGGGGGCAGATGTTCACAGGTGGAGGGATGACTGGAAAATAGGAAACCTTCAGAAATGAGATAACAAGAGCCCAGAGACAGTACATTCCAGTTAGGGTGAAAGGAAAGACTTGTAGGTGTAGATAATGCTGGATGACTAGAGAAATTGAGGTTTTGGTTAAGAAAAAGAAGGAAGCATATGTCAGGTATAAAAGGAGAGATTGAGTGGATCCTTAGAAGTGTATAAAGGCAGTAGGTGTACACTTAAGAGGGAAATAAGGAGGGCAAAAAGAGAACATAAGAGAGCTTTGGCAAATATGGTTAAGGAGAATCCAAAGGAATTCTTTAAATGCATTAAGGACTAGCAAGGATAACAAGGGATAGAATAGGCCCCCTCAAAGATCAGAAAGGCAGCCTTTGTGTGGAGCCACAGGAGAGGGGGGAGATATTAAATGAGTATTTTGCATCAGTGTTTACTGTGGAGAAGAACATGGAAAATAAAGATTATGGGGAAATAGATGGCGACATTTTGAAAAATGTCCATATTACAGAGGAGGAGGTCTTGGGTTTCTTGAAATGTATAAAAGTGAATAAATCCCCAGGACCTGATCAGGTGTACCGTAGAACTCTGTGGGAAGCTAGGGAAGTGATTGCTGGGCCCCTTGCTGAGATATTTGTATCATCAATAGTCACAGGTAATGTGCTGGAAGACTGGAGGTTGGCTAACGTGGTGTCACTATTTAAGAAAGGTCACAAGGAAAAGTCAGGGAACTATAGACCGGTGAGCCTGACGTCGGTGGTGGGTAAGTTGTTCGAGGGAATCCTAAGGGACAGGATTTACATGTATTTGGAAAGGCAAGGACTGATTAGGGATAGTCAACATGGCTTTGTGCATGGGAAATCATGTGTCACGAACTTGATTGAATTTTTTGAAGAAGTAACAAAGAGGATTGATGAGGGCAGAGCAGTGGACGTGATCTATATGGACTCCAGTAAGGCACTCAACAAGGTTCCTCATGGTAGACTGGTTAGCAAGGTTAGATCTCATGGAACAGAGGGAGAACTAGCCATTTGGATATAGAACTATCTCAAAGGTAGAAGACAGAGGGTGGTGGTGGAGGGTTGCTTTTCAGACTGGAAGCCTGTGACGAGTGGTGTGCCACAAGGATTGTTACTGGGTCCACTGCTTTTCGTCATTTATATAAATTATTTGGATGTGAGCTTAGGAGGTTTAGTTAGTAAGTTTGCAGTTGACACCAAAATTAGAGGTGTAGTGGACAGCGAAAAAGGTTACCACAGAGTACAATGGGATTTTGACCAGATGGGTCAATGGGCTGAGGAGTGGCAGAGAGAGTTTA
>NC_057729.1:41478698-41525632 GCF_004010195.1 Chiloscyllium plagiosum | reverse complement strand
CTGAGGGGGTGACCTTATAGAGGTTTACAAAATTATGAGGGGCATGGATAGGATAAATAGACAAAGTCTTTTCCCTGGGGTGGGGAGTCCAAAACTAGAGGGCATAGGTTTAGGGTGAGAGGGGAAAGATATAAAAGAGACCTAAGAGGCAACTTTTTCACACAAAAGGTGGTACGTGTATCGAATGAGCTGCCAGAGGAAATGGTTTAGGCTGGTACAATTACAGCATTTAAGAGGCATTTGGATGGGTATATGAATAGGAAGGGTTTAGAGGGATATGGGCCAAGTGCTGGCAAATGGCACTAAATTAAGGTTCAGATATCTAGTCAGCATGAACGAGTTGGACTGAAGTGTCTATTTCTGTGCTGTACACCTCTATGACTTTCTAACTCTAAGTGGTTTTAAATCTACAAAAGACAGTCTCAATTTGCTTCCTTCCTAAATGTCCTGTTAAAATTAATAACTAATATAGGAAGATAGTGGGCATCTGTTTCCTGACGATGAAATGTCCAAAGCTAACTAAATGCACACAGAGAGTCAATGACGCACATAATAAAGAACTTCGACATATTAAAAGACAAAATGAATGAATGCTACTGTTTTTCCTAGCACCACAGACCAATTAAAATGTGGAATATTATTAATTGAAACCATTAATAAAATTCTGCTTTGCTCAGACAGTACTTATTAATATTTGAAGGAGAAAACTGAATGTCCAGCTTTGGAAAAGTGGTCTCCTACTGGAATTCACATTAGTCACCGATAGTACCGTTGTCAGTAAAAAATTGGATATTTGCAGTTTGCTAGCAGGAACAATAAGCATTTTGTTTCTGCGTCTGTCTGTGAGCATAGTCCACTTCCACGTTGTCTTTGTCAACATTACATATGTTCTCCGTTTGTTTTAGTGATGTTCATTTGTTTTCATGATGTTAGTTTGTTTTAGTGATGTTCTTTACTTGCCAAACATCTCCATCTCCTGAGGCCATTGACTCCTTGCTCAGGTACAGCGCCAAGAGACCAGGCATCTCTAATACTGTGTCCAAATGACCATTTTCATGTGACTACAGACAGGAAGTAATAGGCTACTTATTGTGGGTCTACATAGCAAAGTCAGATTCAGTCTTCTTCACATGCTTCCTGCAATTAAAAGTGATAACAGTGTGTGACCAAACATCACAGAAGCCAAATGTTGTAGCAATTCTGGCAAAAAGACCTGGAAAAATTGGCTAATGTACAGAGATATGAAAATACAAATTAGGACCAGGAGGAGGCAATTCAGCCATTCAATAAAGTAATGGCCAATCAGTTTGTGGCCTCAAATCCATTTTCCTGACTATTTCCAATAGCCTTTGACTCTCTTGTTAGTCAAGATCCTACTGATCTCTGTCTTAAAAATATTAAATGCTGTTCTCTGAGCAAGCGAGTTCCACAAACACATGACACGAGAACAAGCAAAGGTAAAAAGGGGTAAGGAAATTGAATACTGGATTTTTGTCAAGCAGCTGTGAAAAGTGCAAGCCTCTCTTTGTAAAATATAATCTGTATGCTTGTTTGGATTTAAACTCTGATTTAATTTCGCAATACGCTGGGAGAAAGCTGATGTTATGCAGCACGATGTCTGTAGCTGAACAAGATTGACAAAACTTAATCTCATAAGGAATAACAAATCTTAAGAGATCTAGCAACAAGTCAAGGGGTGTAATTTGTGAAAATTGCAAATAGGTAGAATTATTTTTAAGTGTGAGAATTTTACAAAATAATTTCTTACAATTGTCAACAACTACTTAAGTATGTTGGCCTTGGCCTTCTGACTACCCTTGGAAAAATTCTGACCAATGGTAATCCTGTTAAGGATTGCTTGTTTACCTGTGTGTGATTGTCATGAGTCTGGACCAATCCAGATGTCTCCAGCCTGGGAAACCAGCAACAACTCCATTGAGCTCAGCGGCCAAAATACACACCCTTTTGATGTGCCAACACCTGGCTCCATCTTAGGTACAGAAAATAGAGAAAATAAAGAAAAACATTACACTACATTACAGAGTCTATTATAAGTCAGGAAAATAAGAAATAAAGCTAAACTGATAGACTTTACAGTCTTTTTCTAGGGGCTTCCACATGGTCTGACTGAGCATCATTGGTTCTCCACTAGTAATCATCTTGGAACCACGTCCACTGGCCAACATCCCCGCTCCAAGCTGATGGCCGTCCCCCCTCTGCTCCAGGCTGCTGGCTATCTTTGCTTCACTCCAGGTCCACTGGCTGCTGCCCTCACTTCAGACTGCTGGCCGCTGCACCCACTCTAGGCCAACTATCTGCTTCGCCCACCCTAGGCCCACTGGCCATTGCCGCCCATTCCAGACCCCTGGCCGCTGACCCCACTCCAGACCGTTGGTCACCATGTCCAGTCCAGGTCATTGGTCACTGCTCCTAATCCAGACCCACTGGCCATTGGTCCCATTCCAGACCCCCGATCGCTGCCCCCACTCCAGACCCACTGTCTATTGTCTGCTTCTCCAGACCCCTGGCAGCTGCGCCCCTGTCCAGTCCAGGCCATTGGTCACTGCCCCTACTCCAGACACCTGATCGCTGCCCTCACTCAGACCACTGGCCATTGCCACCTATTCCAGACCACTGGCCATTGCCCCCATTCCAGTCTCCTGGCCATTGCCCCCACTCCAGACTCCTGGCCATTGCCCCCACTCCAGACTCCTGGCCATTAGACAATAGACAATAGGTGCAGGAGTAGGCCATTCTGCCCTTTGAGCCAGCACCACCATTCATTATGATCATGTCTGATCATCCTCAATCAGTATCCTGTTCCTGCCTTATCCCCATTACCCTTGATTCCACTATTCTTAAGAGTTCTATCCAACTCTTTCTTGAAAGTATCCAGAGACTTGGCCTCCACAGCCTTCTGGGGCAGAGCATTCCATACACTCACCACCCTCTGGTTGAAGATGTTTCTCCTCAACTCGCTTTCTGAAGGTCCAGGTATATTATATCCACTGGATCTCCCTTGTCCATCTTCAGAGTTACATCCTCAAAAAATTCCAGAAGATTAGTCAAGCATGATTTCTCCTTCATAAATCCATGTTGACTCTGACCTATCCTGTTACTGCTATCCAGATGTGTCGTAATTTCATCCTTTATAATTGACTCCAGCATTTTTCCCACCACTGAGGTCAAACTAACTGGTCTATAATTCTCTGTTTTCTCTCTCTCTCCTTTCTTAAAAAGTGGGACAACATTAGCCACCCTCCAATCCGCAGGAACTGATCCTGAATCTATAGAACATTGGAAAATGATCACCAATGCATCCACGATTTCTAGAGCCACCTCCTTCATACCCTGGATGCAGACCATTGCCCCCACTCCCTCTCCTGGCCATCGCCCCCACTCCAGACTGCTGGCCATCGCCCCCATTCCAGACCACTGGCCACTGCCCCCACTGCAGACCACTGGCCACAGCCCCTACTCCATACCCACTGACCACCGTGTCTAGTCCAGGCCATTGGCTGCTGCCCCCACTCCAGACCACTGGCCACACCTGCCGTCCTGGGCTGCTGGCAGAAGAGAAAAGACAGAAGAGAAATAAAAACACAAGATACAGATAAAAAGAGAGAGAGAAAAAAGAAATGAACAGATGGAGTGGACAAGCTCCAGCTGGAGAATCTTTGTCTGCCACCCACTGTATCACCATCTTGATTAACTCTGATGTTCCTCTTGGGTTGAGAGAGAGGTGGATATTAAAGGACATGAAAAGGACAAGAAGCACAGCTGCTTCTTTCTGTGCTGATGGGGAGGTGCCCTGACTGAATGAATAGGCAGAGCAGAGGGTCAGTCATACCAGGGTTTGGGGTTGATGACAGGGAGTGAGGGGAGATGTTGCAGACGTTATTGAGAGTGGTAGAGCATGAGTCTTGTTGAGAGGTGGATACAAGATATCAGAGAAAATAGTGGCACTTGACACCGGCAGAGCAGAGAAGATCATTGAACTTCTTCCTAATGTCCTGGATAATCCTCCAAATTGCCAAGACTGCACTGGTCAGCATGGTCTGGGGTTGGAGCCTTCACTTCCTGGTCCTGGGCAAGGAGAAATCCCCCAACCAGCGAAGCATCAATCTCCCCTCTTGGCTACATTGGGGAATACAGGCAGAGGACTTTGGGGCTGATTGTACTGGCCCAGGTAGCTGCACAATGAACTTTTAAAATGGTGCAGTTGCAAGGGATGCTACTGAATTCTGACATGTCTGCTGATTGGCAAGTTGTTCTGGGAATTGTATATGGGAAGATGGCACCGGAATCTAACATGAGAAACACCACAGAGAGGATGTAGTTAAATAATGTGATGAATTTGGTAAGATATGGCTGGAGAACTCACGAGACATTACAGCAACTAACCCTTCAGAAAAGTCAATGCAACTCAGACTTAGCCAAAAGAAAACATAAGATTCAGGCCAAAGACAAAATCTAATGAAATAATACTCATATTGCAAATATTATGAAAAAAATCAAAATCATCTCATTCAGTCAGCATTGCAGTGATCTCAATAGTACATTGTGTTGGCCTTAAAAACCTACAGTACAAATTAAGCCATAGCATGTGGCTTAGCTTCTATGAGAAGCCATAGCTTCTCGTTCTTCTCTTGAAGATGATGATATTATTATTTTCCTTTCTCATTGAGAGAAAGAACATGGGATTTCGACAACACTTTTCATATCCACACCAAAAAATGTTCCATAGCTACTTCACAATCCATAAATTACTGAAGAAGTGCGGTCACTAGTGTCATTTAGGCAAACATGATAGCTAATTTGCTCACAGTTTGATTCCGCAACCCGTAATACAGAAACCAAGGCAGAATTTTCCTCTTTTCAATTAAAGCATTTTATCAAAATGACAACTATGGATGCTGTGGCTCAGTGGGGTTTTTCTCACACAGTCTTCATATTATTGACTATGCAACTGGGCTCTTCAGCATCTACCGCGTGGAAACGTGTGGCAGGAGAGGTCGAAGCTCTCACCAACTGCTGGGAGCTTCAGCGTTTATATTGCAGGAACCACATTTAAAATCCAGCGGCTAACCATTTCAGACACTGCAAACCAGGAACTACCCCGCTCACCAAGGAAATGCAAGTTAGATCGCCACTTTGTGCATGGGGACACGAAGCTGGTTGGTGACAGGTTGGCAACCACCATGGAGACCTAGGTCCAGCACACAATTTCTCCTGGATATGTGCTTGGACCTGCATCAATCTACCTATAAATTCTCAGCGTCAATGACAATATGAGATGGGGACCAGGGCTTATGACCTTATTCCAGATGCCTCTTCTTCTCAACAGAGCCCATTTGATGCCAGCAGGTACCTACAGGGAGGACCCTCAGAAGTGCCTGGAATCTCCATACCATTCCTGCATCTGATGCAAAGTCTGTAGGGGTCTAGGCCAAGGCAGTAAGAGATGGACACTCTGAGTGAGCTGAGGCTCTCTCAGTCCAAGTTCTGGCAAGACAACGAGCTAAGTCTTCCAGGTCAACTAGGCCAAAGACAGAGCAGTCTCTCTCCACCCCAGCTGCAGAAAGCAGGATTGCAATTAGATGTCATTAGAGGAAAGAAATGAAAAAGTACTGAAGGCATATAAATGGCATGGGTCACACATGGTTGATAAAGCATTTTGTAAATTTTTGTAAATATATTCTCACTTGCATTCATAAAGTTCTACTCTAGTGTAATTTTCATTGGTTAAATTACAGCAATGTGATTTGAGAAATAAGCAGCAACTCAGACTCCCTTAGAATGAATGATGCTTTAATGGTTAAGCATTGCTTATCTCTCACAAGCAATCAAATTCTTAACTGCAGATGGCCTCAGCTGACAAGGATCCCGAAACTGTGCCATTAATGGCTGTAGCCAAGCCATTGCACTTTGATGTGACAGGATTTTTGTTGAATGTCACATCCAAAGGCAGCACAGAATACAGCACTCCCACACGGTAATTTGAAAATCATCAATTATGTGCTCGAGTCCTAGCAGTTGGGATTGAATCCATGATCAGAGGAAGACAATTTTGCTATTGAGCCAAACTAACATTTCAAATCCCTGGTTTCAGGAAACTGAATGATGAGGCAAGCCAAGATAATGGCATCTTATTGAGGTATGTAAAGTACAAAATGGTGGAGAAACCGTTCTCCTTGAGTTTTATGTCGAGCCACCTTAAGATTGCAGAGCAAGAGAACAAATTGGTCAATGACAAATTTAGGACTATTGTTCAGTAATTTTGTTCATGTGAAAGGTGATAAACATCTGGAATGATTTCTCAGATGGATTAATAGAAACACAAATTTCAGAATTACTCAGGGACAGCTAAATACTGTGTATAAGACAATCATATCTTTTACAGAAGGATAAGCCAGAAATGCTGAATGGCCTCTGACATCACTGCACTAAAAACATTGCAGAAATTGAGGGAGGCAGTAGTGTTGTGGCAATGAAACAGGACTAGTAATAAAGACTCTGGCGAATGTTCTGGGAATGAAAATAGAAAGTGCTAGAGCGACACAGCCAGTCTGGAAGCATCTGAGGAAACAGAAGTTTTAAGTCCAATATGACTTTTTCAGAGACAAGAGTTTGAATCTCACCATGGCAGATGGTGAATTTTGAATTCAATTAAAAATCTGGAATTAAACGTTGGTCTAATTGTGATTGCTGCTGCAAAATCCCAGCTGCTTCACTAGTGTCCTTTAGGGAAGAAAATCTGTCATCCTTAGCTGTCTGACCTACACGTGGCTCCAGATTTGCAGCAACGTGGTTGATTCTTAATGGTCCTCTGACGTAGCCCAGCAAGAATAATTACGGATGGCAATAGATGCTAGCAACACCCACAACCCATGTATGAATAAATAAATAAATGCAAGTAATTGTTATCATCACATCTGGTTCTCCCCATCCTGACTGTGTTGACTTCTCGCTGGAGTACAGTTCCACAAACATTGCTGACCTACCAATACCTTGTCCAGATGACCACCATTACATGAAAGTATTATTATTGACTGCCAAGATCCTGTTCTCCCTCTGTGACCACGCTGCTTTACTTCTGGGTTCATAAGTATTAAGTATGGTAATCACCTATCTAACTTTTCTTTCTAGTGAATCAATAAGCTCAAATCAATCGTCAATTTCTGGTTGATTCTGGTTCAGATAAGTTGTTAGCCACGACAGAGGTGAGTGTCCAACAATAAAAAGCTTTTTTTAAAATTGTGTATTCCTTTAAATTCCCTCTTTTTCAGACCTTAGCTAAACTGAGGCTAGATGCAGTACAATGCACAATTCAGGAGGGATGAAGACAGCATGTGGTACATCAAAAGTGACAGTGTGAAAAACATGGGATAGAAAGAGTAAAACAAGAGGAAAGGTGAATGTTGAACTGCCTGCCGTTCTGTTTATTCGCCGTAGAAGAGGGCAGCTGTCGTGGGCGCTAGGGAGAGTTGATGTAATGTGTTGCTGAAGCTATTGCTTGACTAGGCTGTTGGATGGACATGCTCCCCCTGCTGGAGTGCAGAGAAGTCTGTGTCCCGACTGCTAACATGGTGCAGGGTAGGGGCAAGCTGGTGTGTTACTTATTGGGGTTAACGTTAATTTGTTCTATGCAAATGGGAGAATTTGAGGGTCACTTCTCAACCCACCCTTTTATGATCCTCTGTTAGGTTTTTAAGGGACCTGAAACACTGTAGAATTTTGTTTCTACGTATGATATTTTTTCCGTGTTAGAAGTGGATGTAACGTACATAACAGTTTTCTTTTCCTAAATGGGCCATAATCACAAGTTATTACTTTATTTGGTGCATTTTGTTGCAGACTCAATATAGGTCTGAATCATCATTGATTTTTAAGTATGTTAACATTTCTGTTGAAGTGACAATACAAGCTGTGTGAACGTAATTTTACCACCATAATTTCGAGACTGAAGTTCAGTGATATTGTAGAATATAATGTCGCCCTTCATTATGGTATCAGTTGTAAACGTTTGTCAGAAGATGGCTGCTTATGTTGTCTTGGCCTTATCCATTTGTTATCCTCTATTTTGTGGGCTTGAACCTATACTGAGTATATTAATTCCATACAATTCTGACTAAATATTTGCAAACAACCTGTGGAGATGTATTACAAAAAACCTCTAAAGTAATTGGGACTTGAAACCGAGCCTTCTGGCTCAAAAACTGGGATACTACCTCCTTGCCACTGGAGCACTTCCATAATCCTGATTACAATAAAAAAATAGAACTCTAAGCATGCGAGTATACTTAGTGAGCCCTGTGCTAACTTATTAGTGTTGAAGTACCTAATTAAAATAGTTATGCCATCTAACTGTCAGGTTAGATTTGCCTTATTCTGAAGCTTGCCACATTTCCATGTTCAATTTGTCCATAAAGTATTTTCAGATTCTGACTGATTAAGCTTAACTGTTAACATTTAAAGCTCTGAAAATTAGTTCGTTTGTACAATTAACCTCCTATTCGTGGGCTGTACCTGTATTCTGTAATTCCATGGGAGGTTTTCCTTGTATGTCAAGAAATATAAATAAGTTACCATTATGTTGATAGCTGGAATGACCTTGCATATCTTGTGACCAAATGTGGCACTTAGATGCAGGTTCTTGTACCTTAATAATTCTGCTATTAACAATATAAAATTATTCACACACAACTTTTTAATCTTCTGAGCGAGTTAGAAAATTTGACTGATCAAAGGGCAGGCATTGGCCTTGTGGTATTAGAGATAAACTATTAATGATTTGGGAATCGGGGTTTGAATCCTGCTATGGCAGATGGTGGAAATTGGATTCAATTAAAATTCTGAAATTAATAGACTAATGACGAAATGCAGGCAAGTGGAATTAGCTTAGTTTGGAAAACGTGGTTGGCATGGATGAGTTGGATTGAAGGATCTGTTTCCTTGTTGTATAACTCCATCAATCATTTCATTGGCAACTGCAATTTAACGTGAGAAAATAAATTGGTTCCACAATCAGGCACAGGAACAAATAGCATTTTTGTTAGTTTGCAGAAAAATGCCATGATATCACCAAAAGGTTTAATCATATCTGTTTAATTGCACAATAAAAGGAACATGGACTTGCAAAATGAATTTCCTCCCCGCCCTTCCCAAAATTACAAAAAAGACTCCATTCTGAACATGAGATTTATACACAGCAGAAATGTGTGCAACTACATACAAATGTGAGTTTTATTAAGGTTTTCAAAATGCAAAGATTGCAAGTTCTTTTATAAAAAAATAAGAACAAAACAAAAGCAGAGCTAGAAATCATTATATTCTCTGCTTAGGTTGTGGGAATGTATACACCATGTCAAAAGTACCACAGTAACCAAAGCATTACATACACGATTCATTCATTTTAAAATGGAAAAAAAAGATGGTTTTTGAATATATAATAGGCAATAGAAAACCAGAGATTCAAAGGAAGAGAATTATTAAAGTTATCACTTCAGCGGATGTTTTGTTGGTTTACCCTGCCCAAAATTTAAATCTTGAACAGTATGTTATCCATCTAAAATCTTTAATACTGTATAGTATATACAAAGGACTGACTGAACTGATTCCCCTGTTTTGACTCCAGTGTCCTTATATTAATTTACCCACAAATTTGGAATTCTCTTCCAGATCATAGGAAGAATGTTCCAGCCCAATCATTGCAGACTTTATTATTCCTTCTCCTCACACCCTTTCTGTATACCTACCCAAGATTGTGTTGCATTCACAGTCAAGGAAGGTCAAGAGAAACACCTGTGATTGTAAGAGGCATTGCCAAATGCAGTTGGTTGCTGTTAAATAGCAAATTCAGTTTGCACAAAACAATTATTCACACTCGTTAGGAATTCACAGGGTAATATTAACAAGCATTTTCAGTTTCACAATTTCTTGCCCTTCCAAATGTAAACACATGTAATGATTATTGTTCACTCACAGTCAGAAAATGAAATAAGAGCCTTGGAAATATATTATTCATTTAAGTGGTTGTATGCAGTTCAAACTTAAACCCACATTAAAGCATATAAGCTTATGTTCAATTTTAATGTTTAAACACACAAGATTGTTCAGTTGAATATGATGGCAGGTGTAAAGAGGTTTGGCATCTTAAGTTTCAATAAGATCAGCTTTCCATTTCAGCCAAGTCTGTGTGTGCTTCAAACAATGAGCAATCGAACATTGCACTCAAATCAATAGTTAAAAGCAAAGCTTTGTTATGAGAGTGATAAAATATGACTTCTGAATTCCATCAGATGATTCAATACCTGGGATGTTTGATGACTGAAATGTTTTTTTTAAAAAGAACATCAATTTGAAATGGCCAGAGAGGTTAGCTGGTCACAGGCTTGCCAAGTCAGGAAACCAAGTTTATAATAAATAAAGACCATCCAAGCCCCAATTAATATCTTGTCAAAAGGCACTGAAACTCAGTCAGGTGGGAAGAAACCCATTTGTCCGCTTTCTAATTTACTCCTACGCACGAATGCTCATAAATTGGAGATGGGAACTTGGCAATGATTAGCAAACCAAAAGAAACGTAATTTCTGAAGATGAAATTATCCCAAAACAATGTTGTATTTCAAGGAACTGTTTTTTTGGGATTGGAGAATGGATTTGTGACTGGAACCAGGTTTAGGAAAATCCCTCTCTTGGCCTCTTGAAGGATAAAGTGTCCAGTGACAATAACAAACTGGGGAGAAATAGCCAAACAACAAGAACTTAAAATGATCTGCAAAATCTATCACTGTCAAAGATGAAAGACATCAAATTAACAACCATAGTCTCAGGTTAAAGCCTTTACATTTCAAGGACACCGTAACGACTTTAAATTATTTGTGCCTTCCATCTTCCTTCAGCACTGGGCTGTATCTACCTTTATCATTCTACCTATGTAAATCCATACTTTAACACTCCATTTTATTACTTCCTCATATTCATCAGATAATGGAATTGCTCTTTCTTTCACTCAAGTAATGCCTGTACTTGGCTCCATACTGCTAAAACAAACAATGGGCAATGACATTTTTACTACAGATAGATATAGCTTTGTGCTAAACAGAACAATAAATATTTGTTGTTGGCAAATGAGGTGATCAAAAGAACGGAGCCAATCCACCCTCCTTACCTGTTGCAGCTTGTACTCCCCAACCTGCAGTCAAGGTCAATGTCTTCAATGTTCGAGGCAAGGTCTGTTTATGTCAAGAATGTGTCAATATTAATCTACAACTTCATCAATGATAAAAAAAATTATGAGTGGGGGGGATAAATCTCAACACTATTCTTCACGGGAGTTAAATGGAGAAGAATTCAGGAACAAATACAAACAAAATAAGGGAATCAAATAGTTTGTATTGTGGAAAATGGTGTGTATTTTTACTGGGAAGCTCTGGGATATCGTATGTTTTTCTGGATTATCATAACATCCAATAGTAATAAAGCTATAAAATATTACTATAAATGTCATGATACAGCAAGTACCAGAATTAAAGGAGATTTATTAAAGAGATATCAATAAAGTTGATCTCTTCTACATAATTGCATTATAATATTTTGTTGTATTTATAATGCAATCAAAGGCATAACCATCAGTGGCTATAGTCCCTGCATTTTGCCGCACTTTTTTTAATAACAGTGAGTACCGTGAATGCAAATTATTGTTGTTCATCCAGGAGATTCACAATCACAAATAAAACCATTCATAACCACTTCATGAAACATGTGATAGAACATTCTACAGGATATTGGGATAAAACCCAATAAACGACTCTACTAGTGTGTGCAACACAGAGCTTTTGGAAACATATATTAAAATGTAAAAATCCTTGAAACTCCACACTGTAAATATTAGTGCTAACTAATTAATAAATTTATATGGAATTATTTTACCACTGTAACAGCATTAACCAGTTTAAGGTAAAACGGTTAACATTGAACCATATGAATGTCGTACAGACAGTGGAATTTCTATATACTTGTATACATCTGTACACTTGTATACTTCTGTATTCTGCACGCTTGAATATTTACAACATAATTCCAAAGTCCAAAGATTTCAAAAACTTCACTTTTAAAAAAGTAAAATAATTGTTGGAAGATGGATTGTTCAGTTGTAAACCAAATATAACATTTTGTAAATGTCACACATTGTAGTAAGATTGATTTTGTATTGGTAATGTACATCCATATCATCTCAGTAATTCTGTCTGGGAAACAGATTGTTTTTCATATTCAGGATGACCACCAGAGGGAAGTCCTGAGGACAACTAAATACAATTGATTGAGTTAGTATAAGACTGCAGAAGTGAAACAGCGGTGCATGTCTTACAGTTGCAAAATCCATTTGTTATTAACCAAAAAGAACATTACTACCTCAGCTACTGAACTAAATCTGTGTTTTTTTTCCTAAAAAAAAACTTTTCTTTTGCTTGTTCACATTATTGCTATATCAGTGTTTCAGTTCCTCTCATCCAAAGAAATCATTATATACACATCAGGGGAGATACAAAACACTGAAATATTTCTGATTTTACCACCATTTGTTCAGAACTAATTTTCCTCAATTTATATAAAATGGATTAAATATAAATAATATTGAATGGTAACAATAGCAAGTTGTACCACTATTTAAGGAAAAGGAAATGTGCAAAATATCCTAATGCAGTTGCAATTTCCAGTGATGTAAATATGTTTGATTTGAATCTAGATGAACTAACCTAGCACCACATGCACAAGAGATAATTCTGGTTTGTGTTAATCCTAGGTACGGTTAATAGATTTCTCAAGCTACAAGCTGAATTTTTGAAAAAAGTTACTTCTGGAAAGACAAACTTGCATCAATCTTGATTTGTTTCCATTGTTGAAGAATAGAAAGGACAGTCAATAAACCCTTGAGATAACTGAAGAGTAATTATGGAGACAGAATTCCTTGTTTGCTGTTTTGGCTTTGCTTTGCTTGCACCTGGAAACATTTCATTACCTCTTTAGTTAGAATCTTTCAAATCAAAAAGTGAAAATGAAAATTAAATACCTAGAGTGCCTCATCAACAACATTATCTATACAATGTGTGGAACAATATGCAGAAATGAGTTAGTGCACAGTGTACAGGAATTCCAGTTATTAAGCAGATTTAAGGGCTGCGTGCAGCTAGACTTTGTGCAGCTGCAGAATGCAGAAATTCACTATGTCCATGGTGTTGCAAGTATTGGCTGGGCCTATAGATTTTCTCCAGGCTGATACTGAGGTTCCGTGGAAGTAAAATAATCTTCTAGGAAGGACTGTAAATACTCGAAGGTTGGCCTCTCTTCTGGCTCCTTCTTCCAACACTGTATCATGAGATCATGAAGAGAGTCGGGACATTCAGGCGGGCACGGCATTCGATATCCCCGTTCCACCTGATCCAATACCTCCCGATTTACCATTCCTGACAATCAGAACAAATTAACATGAGTAAGAATTCAGAATCCAAACAACCTGCTCTGCAGAAATAATCAGTCATGGAGTGAAGAACAATAGTCATGTGAACTTGCTGTTAATGAGACTTGTGAACTGTTCTAAATTAATTTGTACAGCCCTAAAGAATCAATAAGCCACAATTCCTCTGCCCTCCAACATAGACAGCAATCACCTTGAATCACAATGATTTACTTGAATAGACTGCAGTGTTTATACTAATGCCTAGCCAGATTCAGTTCAGTGCACACTATTAAAGAACTAACCTATCAAAGTGCTTAGTTTTTGTTTCATTCATAAAATAATCAGAAGATGTCCACCAGAGGTTAATACCAGCTGACGTAAATCACCTGCTTTACTGCTCTGGCCATGGACAAAGACAAGACGACAAGTCCTGTTTCCAGGCAATGAGTAGAGAAGAAAAGCATTGGACCCCTATTATAGTTAACCATTTAATCAGGGCCGCAAATTCAACTGTACATCAATTGCCTGATCTGACGATCCAAATAACAGTGATTGCTTTTCAAAATGTAAGTAATTACATACAAAGCAATTTGAGATATCACACGAGGTGTTATAAGGCACAACTTCAACACGGACATTCATATTTTTGTAAACTGGAAGTTAGAAGGGAAAATTTGCATATGTAACAAACTCCTGCCAAGTAAGTGATGTTTTGAACAAGTAGTTGAACAATATCCACTTTTAACTTTAGATAAATTAACTAAATGATAGAGTTGCTTTCAGTCAGCTGTTTAACAAGGCAACATTTTCTTGGTTGAAGCAGTTAGAGCTGAAAATGTGTTGCTGGAAAAGCGCAGCAGGTCAGGCAGCATCCAGGGAACAGGAGAATCGACGTTTCGGGCATAAGCCCTTCTTCAGGAGCAGTTAGAAGAAAGTTTATATATCAAATTCAGAGCTACTCCATTACAGCACAGACATTTACAGAAAATATATAGTTAAAAATCACACAACACTAGGTTATAGTCCAATAGGTTTATTTAGAATCATTAGCTTTCGGAGACGCTGACCCTTCATCAGGTGGTTGTGGAACAGGACCATAACACACAGAATTTATAGCAAAAGGGTTACAGTGTCATGGAGCTGTAATGGTATATTAAATAAATTTTAAAGTAAATCTTTCATCTTTTAGAATGGGATATGTTAGTTTCGGTTCTTTAATATGTAAATCCCAGAACTCCTTTAAAGTTACATTCTCAAGATAGCTTCAGCTTTTCTAACAATAAGTGCCATCTTGTCTGTTTGACTCAACAAACAATCAAGGTATTTTTCAATGTATAATTTCAGTTACATCACACTGTAAATGTTTGCTATAAATTCTGTGCCTCACAACCACCTGATGAAGGAGCAGCGCTCCGAAAGCTAGTGCTTCCAATTAAACCTGTTGGACTATAACCTGGTGTGTGATTTTTAACTTTGTCCCCTCCAGTTTAACACCGGCACCTCCAAATCAGAAAATATACATGCAGCATTTTTGAGCATGTTTAATGAGTCACTTTTGCTTTAATGCTAGACTAAAAGTGCTTAGTAGTTGAAATTCAGTTCAATTATTTCATTGCATTTCAAGTAAATCAAAAATAAGCAGAACTGAGACCGATTCTTACATGTGAACTTTGAGAGTTCTTTACTTATTTCACCAACTGTACAATAGGCTAAACTACCCATTCCACAGTTGGGTAGTTTTGTCCAACACGTGATAAATATATTTGCATTGCTGGTGTGCATAGGTTGCTCAATGGAAATGGGGCAGGATGTGATGTCAGATTATTAGAATTTAGGTGGAACTTGGAGTGGATTACAGCTGAAGAAACATTTTGGCCTGAATCCATGCACTCTATGGTTAGCATCTGCAATTACCTGTCCAGCTTCAAGGATTGGCAATTCAAGCATTCATTACTCTTGAACATTGAAAATCATGGATTGGAAGATTTCAAAATTTACATTAATTCAAAGTAACTTTTCTTTTGATTGATTGCATTCATATGACACCCAAATTAGAAAGAATATTGTACAGCAGCCGCTGTGCTCACAAATGATTATAATTTGACAAATGCAGAACCAGAATTAGCTCATTAGAACTACTGAAGAGTTAGTTCAGTTGAGAGAATGTGAGCTGGTTGTCAGTGGATGGGACCTGCTGTGAAACATGATGTTCAAGTCAGTGTGATGGTGAGGGGCAAGGTCAATGGATTACCCCTCCATCTTTTCCATGCATTGGTTAAATTGCAATCAAAACATTGTTTTAAATAAGTAATTCTCTTCTGAGCAATGTCCCCTCTCTGCACACCTCCCCTGTTTTGACCTCCTTCAGAAAAAGACCATGTCGTTGCTTATGATGACAGGTTGCTTTCCAGCATCATGCCCAAGTTGTCATTATTCATTCAGCCTTGCTTGTTAAGCAGGACATGCTATCATGAAGAGATATTGACTTGCAGGCCAGTTCTGAGCCAGCATTCACACATGCACAGTCCAGCAGGGGTCACCATATCACAGGGTGGTTGTTGGTAGAATAAAAACAAACATGGGAACCCTTGTGACACATTGGTTGTGTTCCCTATCTTTGGGACAGGAACTCTAAATTCAAGTCCCCCACTGGAGGTGTATCATATCATATTGTTTAATTTGTTTTTAATGTAGCAATCAAGATAGGGAAGTCAATCTAAATTTACCTTTCCTGAATTCAGGGAGTTAGTTAGATTCCAGTTTCTCCCCGACTCAGGGCTGAGTTGTTAGCATGGGCTTTGGGTTCAGATGTGGGCAAAAAAGTAGGCCTCAAAGTCCACACATGTTGACAGTAGTAGCCCAGCTTGGCGCTTTCACCATGGGCAGCCTGAGGCCTCCTTATTAGCTACCTGGCAGTTCCTTGACTAAAAGTGGTGGGCATTGCTGGGACTATTCAGAACATTTCAGGGATTCCCAAATGGAGGTGCCCTTAGATAAATAAGTGCAAAATAAAGTTTAGGAGGCCAAGGTTGGTATATTCCACATGGGATGGAGGAGAAACCCCTCTGAAGGGATAGTTGGAGCTCTGGGGACTACCTTGACTATGCCTCTGACTACAAGCATTAATACTGCAAATTATTCTACACCTTTCCATCACAAGGAATGTTGCCCAGCAGTGGGACAATGTTTTTTTAAGAAATTCCCTGCTACTTTTCAAAACCCTGCTGAAGTAACTCCACAGAGGCTGATATCCAGTCATCAAATCCCTCCCATCTGTTATCACCTCCAAGAACCTGGTAAGATTCAGCTCTCTAGCTGCAAACCTTGAGTGAGACCAGCTAATTCAGTACACTAGAGATATATTTTCTACAACTGACCAGAGCCATGGTATAAACAAGAAGGGTATAGAAGTACACTTAGGCAAGATCAACCAATAAACAACTCCTTTCAAATGTTGGAATTCCTGTGCCACTTTCTCAGATTATAAGAATCCAGTGAAGTTAGATAACACTTTATGGAGATACTGGTCCACCACCTACATTGTCCAAGCAGAACACAGAAAGGTGCCTGTATAAAGCAAATAGTGTTAACCTTAGCTGTGACCATCTGAGTCAATTTCAAAGGTGGTGTTTAGAGTAAATATGGCAATTACTTTGGACAGTTCAATGAGTTTTTGGGAGGCACAGTGGCTCAGTAATTAGCACTGCTGCTTCACAGTGCCAGGGATCTGGGTTCGATTCCAGCCTCGGGTGACTGTCTGTGTGGAGTTTGCACATTCTCCCCATGTTTGTGTGGGTTTCCTCCGGGTGCTCCGGTTTCCTCCCACAATTTAAAGATGTGCAGGTTAGGTGCATTGGCCATGCTAAATACCCATAGTGTTCAGGGATGTGTAGTGTTGGGACATTAGTCAGGGATAAATGTAGGGGAATGGGTCTGGGTGGGTTACTCTTCGGAGGGTCAGAGTGGACTTGTTGGGCCGATGGGCCTCTTTCCACACTGTAGGGATTCTGGAGTTTTTACCCTGTACTTGCCAAATTAAAAGGCTGCGCTTATTTCAAAAATAAGTTGTTTTGATTAGCTTGTCAAAGTTAATGATGTGATTCTGTATGCAAATGCTAATGATTAGAAGAGGCAGTCACCAAGTGACATTTCATGACTTATTTTCATAAGCATTTTAGCTTGCTTACGGATGGGTAAATCATGTTTACACCAATACCAATTTCAGTGGTGGAGACTTGTTAAGTATCTTATGCTTTTATCCAGCAAAACTTGCTACTTCTGCTGCTTTCTGAATTATTAACTTTTGCAGAAAAAAAAAGACCATTTAGTATTTTGAAATTTACCTGGATATGGCACTCTTCCCTTTGTAGCTAGTTCAGTCATTAGAATTCCAAATGACCATACGTCTGATTTTATTGTAAAACGCCCATACAGTGCAGCTTCAGGAGCTGTCCACTTGATTGGGAATTTGGCACCTATATCAAGTAAAGACAAATTAATAAAGAAAATTATTTGGAATGCACATGTATTTTCAATATTTTAATATTGACCTGAATAAGTCAGGAGGGCTTTGAGTTAACATTTAATTCAAATTTGTACCTTAGATTTCAGCACCTCACACTGGTCAATTTCACAAAATCACAGAATTTTTACAAAGCAGAAGCAGATGAAGGGTTTTTACCTGAAACGTCGATTTTACTGCTCCTCGGATGCTGCCTGAACTGCTGTGCTTTTCCAGCACCAGTCTAATCTAAACATTTGGCCCATCATGTTATGCAGGTTCTCCAAATGAGCACCTCACTTATTTCTATTATCCTTGCCTTCTCTCTGTAACACTTTACATTGTTCCTTTTCAAATAACCATCAAATTTTCTTTTAGAAATCTTGGTGGAATCTGCCTGCAACAGACTCTGGCAGTGCAATACAGACTCTAACCATTTATTGCATACAAAGGTTTTTCTTCATATCACTTTTCTTTATTTTAGAAATGAGTTTAAATCTGTGCCCTCTTGCTCTTGAACCTTTCACAAGTTGGAATGTTTTCTCCCTATCCACTCTGCCTGAACCTCTGGCGGCTGATTCTCTTTTATTTTGTTCCTGAGACATGGGAGTTACTGACCATACCCAGCTTAATTAGTTTAGACTCTCCCCAATAACACGAGCAGAATGTCCAGCAGGAAATTCAGTTCCAACTCCGTTCAGGTGCAAATGATCCATTACGGGTCCTGTCAACCCCACAGCCAATTTCCAAGAATCTGAAGGCACTTTCCCTGCACCACCTTTATCCACACACTCATGTCTGTGCTACCTGTGTATGTCACTGGGAGTTATGCAGAGGTTACTATATTTGAAGTTCGGCTTGCTAATTTCCTGCCTAGCTCCCTAAAGTTTGACTGCAGGGCTACATCCCTCTTGCTACCTGTGTTGATGTTACCTATGTGAACCATGACTGAATGCTGTTCAGCCTCCCCCTCAGGGTACTCTGATGGGCTCAAGTGCTGGATCAGTGCTTGAACCTATGATTGTCTAGCTTGGGGGTAGCTAATCTGCAGCCCTATTTTCATAAATCTTTTCACTGACTTGTTCTACACCTATATAGTTAATTGTTAATATAGAGCAAAGAAAGAAATGCAGCCCTTTTTTTTCTTATATAGGTCTTTAGAAACTATATTTGTTTTGTTTAACTTTACTAGTTGGATGTATAGATTTTGCATAAAGAAATCAGGGTGTAAAACCAAGGTCCACATCACCAAAGCTGGGGGGTGAGGAAATAATTTGACAATGTTCAAACTCACAACATGTATTTTTGTTTAAATTATTTATTTTTCTTTAATGGACACCAGTATTTCTTTTGCCTTGATTCACATAATACTATTTCATTTTTCCTGCAATCATAAGAATTTTGTTTTGACAGATTCGTTGAGCTAATATGAAATACAGTCGCAGAATCCACAAGGTTTTTAATAATTCATTTCATTTTATGCTGTGAAATCTTGATAAGATCAGGTCATTGGAACAAGATGAAATTGTGGCTTAAAGCAATGTGTGACTTTATCTAGTTTAGCCCTGCTGTAGCCTTGAGGCAAAAGGGAATAAAACTTCAGCTTTTCCATCTGGCATATTAACCAACTTGATCCGATTAAGTACAGTGCAGTCAAAAATGATCATAAAAGAAACTGAGAAAAAGAAATGCAAGAAAGAAAACAATGTGGCACAAGACTGGCTTATGTCATTTTATTTCTGGGGTCAGAGTTGGAATCCAGGCTGAACATATGGAGTGAGTGCATGTTTCCTATTTCCACACTTAAACACAAGATTACATTATAGCCTCACTCAGTAGAGTTGGGAGGACCCAAAGAACAAACAGCCTATTATCAGAAATACATTGGCAATGTCAGACAAAAAGAATACTTGAGCAATAGAACATTCATACTCAATTGAATGAGGGTGATTTTCTGGGACTGGAAGCCAATATCAATGAACCATAATGTGTTATTATGAGATCCTGGAAACAAGTGTCAATGTGAAGGAGATTCTGAACTGAGTACAAAGGAAAACGTCCAAACCCTGAATCTCTAAATTCTATATTAGTTGCACTGCATAAATTCACAATCTTTCAAAATAAAGAACCACAACTACATGATTATGATAGGACATTTCAAAATCCCAATAACTGTAGTCAGTTGTACCAAACACCCAGCACTAACCTTGTCGGGCTGTGTATTCATTGTCTTCAATCAGTCGAGCCAAGCCAAAGTCAGCAACTTTACACACGAGGCTTTCTCCCACAAGAATGTTAGCCGCTCGTAAATCTCTATGAACATAATTCATTCTTTCTACATATGCCATGCCAGCTGCAATCTGTAAATCAGGAGCAACACAGCATTGAATTTAACAAAGAAAATGGAGGAGAATCAAATTTTGCCTTAACAAGTCATTTTCAAAGTTCTGGGAAATGGTACATACTGAAGTATTCTAAAATGTAAAGCATATAAAACCATATGACCCTCTTTTTGGAAACACTGGGAACATGAACAAGAATGTATGCAAATTCTAATGCAAAAAGAACTGTACATGCAAAAGGAACTGTTAGCAAGTTTTGCATGACAGGATTTCATAATACAGAGTCATAGAGATAGACAGCATGAAAACAGACCCTTCAGTTCAACACGCCCATGCCGATCCAATATTCTAAATTAATCTAGTCCCATTTGCTAGCATTTGGCCCATGTCCCAGCAAACTCTTCCTATTCATATACACATCGAGAAGTCTTTTAAATGTTGGTGGTGTATAAGCCTCCACCACCTCCTCTGGCAGCTCATTCCATTCACAAACCACCCACTGCATGAAAAAGTTGCCCCTTAGGTCCCTCTTAAATCTTTCCCCTCTCACCTTAAACCTATGCCCTCTAGTTTAGGTCCCCTCTCGTCTGGGGGAAAAGACCTTGACTATTTCCTGTTTGTTAATATATTACATGCAGTTCATGGTGTGACATATCATAAATAATTATTTGAATATGTATTTAATTACTGCTCCTATCTTTCATTTAGACAACCATCCATGGACATTAACTGGCAAAACAGGGTGACCATTAATCGATTAAGGAGGAAGAAGGAAAAGACATTCTTACATTTAGTTAGCATTAATCAAATATTGGAATGCAAAATACATTTTTGGAAAAAATATAAATATTTCTAGCTTAAAGGGAAAAGGTAGAATGATTTACTGTTGGATGAATACCACTTCTCTTTGAGGGCACAGCAAAAACTGACCTTAAATTATCAATTTTTTTTTTACAATGTACTCTTTTGTGGAATATTCAGTGTGTTTTTTTATTATCCTTGTCCAGGCGCACTTCAGCATTAGTATAACAGCAATGCTAGAGAACCACTTTGCAGATCCACAGTTTATGAAAATATTTAGAATTTAAAGGCCATGGATTCAACAGTAAACAAAGCAAGGCTCTGAAGTGCCATAATGCATCTCATACCACCCTTGAATGGCAGCATTTACCAGGTAAATGTGACCCTTCTGCTTCCCCACTCTCATCTAGTTCATTCTATCAATGCCATCGGTGAATCTGAGGGCAGTTTTACCTTGTAAAATCTCAGAGTGGCACGAGTTCATTTACTTCAGAAAATATGAAATCTAAAGTGCATCCCCAATAGATTTGTATGCAACACCAGGAAGATCATAGTGCCTGCCTTATTCCATATGTTTTAGTGCTATCTACCTGCCAGCAATCCAAAAGATAATAATCAGCAATGATTTATGGAAAACATTAAACAGAAATCTGTTTTCAACAGACTTTTCAATCAATGCCAAAGCAGCTTGAGATGCTATGCTTCCGAATGACTCAGCTCTAGGTTCCGCGTACATGCCAGTTTACGTTTGGAATGGTTTCTCCAATGTTCAACCAATGTTAAACATTACTCTAGCTATATAATTTTCTATTTGAACTCTGGTTTTCTCCCACTGGAAGTCTGTTCAACATTCAGCTGCACTTTGAGATAAACACTCGATGTAACATGTCCAACTACTCAGCTAGATTTTATCACATCAGTTATGACTTAAAACATTTCTTATATCGTAAGTTGAATTAAAAGCAATATCTCTTTTGCCCATATTTAGATTTTTCATTAAGTAGTTGGCACTGGCCAGCGATGAAGGTAATGTTATGAGAAAGAAGTGTATTTTTTTTTATTAAGGAAGAAGATAATATTGTGACACAATATCACTCGCCATAAGATCAGGGCCATAAAAATAATTTGCATTTATATAGCACTTTGCCTAACCACCAGAAACCTCAAAGCACTTTACCACCAGTGAAGTACTTCTGAACCGTAGTTACAGTGGTAACGTTGGAAACACAACCAATTTATGCACAGCAAACTCCCAGATACAACGTTTGCAGTAAAAATGTATAAATAATATCATTTAGGAATTTGGACTTTAAGGTAGAGGTGACTAGATCTGTGCGTGGAAGTTTTTTTGAAAGCAGTCAGAAAGTATTGTGGAACAATGAACTAAAGATTTAAATTTCAAGGTGACATATAACTAGTGCCTAGCAGGCTATTTGTTTAGAGACAAAATAAACTGCAGATGCTGGAATCCAAAGTAGACTGGACAGCTGTTTTGCAATGCAGAGTGACACCACCAGCAAAGGTTCAATTTACATACAGGCTGAAGTCATCAAGGAGTTCCTGCCTTCTCAACCTCACCTCTTACCAGAGGCATGGCGACCCTCAGGTTAAACTGGTACCAGTCATCTCTTACTCTCGCTCTCCATAATGAAATGGTAGCCCTCTGGGACTATGGTAACTTTACATTTACCTTAACTGTGGTGTTCCCAGGAGGTTGGTAAGATTAGTTTATTGGATGTGGAATGTCAGATATGAATTCAAAAAACTGTTTGAATGATGCTAACAGCATGGGTTCATTTTCCGCATTGTGTGAAGTTAACATAAAGGACTTTCCTCCTCAACCTCTCCCCTTGACTGAGGTGGGGTGACCCTCACTTATATCTTCTAATAAGGGAGCAGTCCTATGATCTGGTAGAACAAAGGCAACTTTATCTCTTACCTGTGACATTAACCAATGAAGTGTTTGCAAAGTTGGACCTTTATTACATACAAAGAAAACAGATCGGGGTCAATAATAATTTGAGTTCAATTTGGAATCAGCTTTGAATTCAGAAGAACCTAGCACGTTAGTTTGTGAAGTCTCCAAGCTTTCGCTTTGTGGTAAAAGTTTTCAAATATTTTCTATATTAATCAGTTCAGAGGTGTTGGTGTACACCACTGGAACAGATGGGACTTGAATCTAAGCCTCCAGACTCAAAGATAGGGACATGACCCCCACATCACAAGAGTCCTTGCAGAGTTTAAAAACTATCAGACTGAAAGCAAGTACAGATTATTGGAACTGGAAAATACAATTTTGGCGATCAGAACTGGAATGAGGACTATCATTTAAATAAGGAATTAAAGAGCTAAGATAGGAGAAACATTGCACAGAGACTGAGTATCTCTAAAGGACAGGGAAAGAGGCTAAACCTTTGTTTTAATATTGATGTTAAAATCTTTATAAACTTTTATATGAAAGAGTATACAGATTATATATATATGTACATATGATACAGATATATAATGCATCTTCTTTTACAAACTAAATTTGTGTTGTTTTATGAAAGAACATTGGCAGTGCCATGTAAATGTATTCAGTCCCTAATCACCATAGTAAACAAGTACAAATATTAAAACTTATCAAGTCAAATTTTACTCTAGGATCTGGTTTGTCAAGTATTGCCACCAGCCAGGATCATAACACTATGGACTGAACTTTCCCATTTTTAGGTAACATGTTTTTTTCAAGTAAAATATATGGTATCTGCTCAAAGCCTTCCAGTGGGACTTGAACTTGAACTTAAACATTGTGACTCAGAAATAAAAACACAACATCATCAGCTGTCTTTCAATTTGAAGAGAACATCTATTTAGGGTTGCAAATTTCTGCTATGGTTCTTTATGTAACTCAGCATGCCAGTTCTTGAGCGACATAGCTTTGAGCGCACGGGCCCCACACGATAATGGAATGCAGAGTGAAGAACTTGCTTCCTTTGCTTTACCTTGCTGTCACGTCTCTACCTCACCTTCAAGACTTTGTTACTTGCCAATCCACAATTAGGATTCAAACTATTTTTGAACCCACTGGTTTCACAGATATAAGGTGATAGTTATTGTTCTCTACCAAACTAGGCATTCATTTATCAGAGTTGTTAGTTTCCTGGGATAATAAGATCAAATGCAGGAAAGTCTTACTAATAAAACAAAATTAGATCCTGTCTGACATCAAAGTCTTTTACTTCAAGAGATAATTTGCTTTTAAAGCATTCCTTGACATTTGTATCCATTACAGTTAACTGACAGGTTTAAAATTAGCTAACTATAATTAAATTTTAATTTTATAAACATAAAATGCACAGTAGATACTACAGTAAAATTTACAGCAAAGCTTTCTACTTAACACTGCTTTTGGAGTTCAGGTGTGAATATCATTGGCACATGCATAGATTTGTTTTCCCCTGACCCCAATTAGTGGTTGAGTTGGAGCTACTTCGAATCCAGAGCTGTTCTTTGATGTGTTGTGTGGATATGATTATAGATTGAATGACCACAGATTGTTAAGGTCTATTTTAGGAGATGCTAAATCAATAGATTATCATACCACTGGTAACATAACACATTCAGTAAAACCACAAGAGCCGAAAGGCCCTTTAAAAATCATGCATTTTTTATTAGCAATAAGTTAACACTAACCTGAGCAGCCATATCAACCAGCTGTGGAAGCCTCAAGTACTTTCCCATCTCACCTTTAAGGAAATCCAATAAACTTCCTGTAATAGCAAACCATTCGAAAGATAAGAATGCAGTGACATCTTAGGTTTCAAGTCAATTACTTTCTATGATATTACATTTTAATCCTGTATCTGTGAGATTGACAAAAGTGGGCTATACAGCAACAATACAGATTTTTTGTTTCTTAATACTCAGGGAATGATACAATCAAGCATTCTCAGGTCAAGGTACAGTGCATTAAGATGCAGAGTCAGGTTTCATTCTACCTTGCTGCCAAATATGCCTTAGCCCAGAGGTTTGCAATCAGTCTGCCAAGGTAAGATGAGAAGTGTATACTGTGGACATGGACGCATGGACATTTGTCACTGCACCTGTGGGAAGGTGGGAAATTGGCTCATTACACAGCTTGCTTGCACATGTGCAGACTCAAACATTCAGTTTGAGAATGCACAATAATTGAGGATCATATCTTTGTGATGAGAAGAAATTGCGTTTGAACAGTAATGGGGTGCACAATTGTTGCGAGACTGTTGAAATGGACAGATTTTAAGGTGAATAATTTTAGATAAGCCGCTAATATAAGTTAGAACAGATTCTAAGAAGGAATGGATATATTGTTGTACACTCGTGGGATACACTATGTTGCAAACCTCTTGAGTAAGGCCATGCCATAATAAATACATGTAAATGTGATGCTTATGACTAATTGATTCAGTTGAAAAAGTGAATGTGTCATAGAATGGTTTGTCTCATTGAAGTGTGCCTTGAAACTGAAATGTTTAGGAATCACCGCCTTAATCCTTAACTTCAAAAGCCCTATTGCAACATTTTCTTTTCTACTCGCCACATCAAACATTTTGGTCTCTCAGAATAATGATCATAAATTTGCATTAGTTTAGACAAGCACTAAAGTAAAGAGATATCCCAATTACTGAAATTATTGAATGCAACAAGGTTACTTTGGCTTTGTTTTTAGTGTCTTGAATATCAGAAGCTGAAAATCCAAGTGCCCATTAAAAAGAAAACAAATTATAAATCTTCTTATTCCTTGTTGCACAATTACCATATTTATAAGAAACTGATTCACATTTATAGATACCATACAAATAAAATATGAATTTGGCTAATTTTAAAAGTCTTTCAGCGTGAAAAACATTGCATTGTTACACTCTCCTCTTCAACTTCCTTCCATCAAAGTGGAATAGAAAATGCTTAGTGCCCATGGCCACCATTTCTTGAATAAGTTTGCTCCTTGCTGTGGTGTCAGGATTTTATTCCCAACACATGACAGGGATTCAGACTCTTACGAGTTCACATTTATAGCTCAACCACTCAGCAAACCAACTCGTTTTCACTAACTTTCCTGATATGAATTGAACTTGCTATGCATATTCAGACACAAAATACAATTGGGAAATTTGACTGGTAACACAGAGATGCAACACTTAAAAGAAATTAAAAGCAGGTGACCTTCCCAGAGCAGAACTGAGAGTAAATTGTTAAAGCAAACAGGATTACCATAAATGTTTGTTTTAGCAGGTTTCAAAGATTTTCTATCATGCCACATTTCCACAATGATTATGAGATTTTTTTCAATACACAGGAATACATTTTGCAGGTACTACATGAACCAAAAAACAAAGTGCAAAGTTTCAAAGAATGTTCAGTGGCTCTACACAGCACTCCACTATCATTGATGCTTGTGGATTATTCTCATACAGCAATGAAAACACAATTTGAAAATAAGCTTGAGAGACCATTTTCTCAGCTACCAAGCTAAGTGAATCTGAAGCAGTTTATTTTGACATTGACCAGACCATTGAAACTCAATACCACTAACAAAAAAAGATAATGCAACAACTTAAATTTTTCCTCAGTATTTTACTTCTTAATAGCTTACCTTTTCATAAATGACTTACTTTTTTCTATATATAATTTATAAAACCAGCTTTATTATAGCTGATAGCCAATTAGTTTTATGCAAATACTACTGGTCACTACAAAGGAACACAATTCAAAAGGCGCCAAAGACCAGCTAACCACAAATTTGAATATGTGTTAGTATCAAAACCCATTTGGAATTCATTTAGGAAATCCTTTTCTAAGCCTATTTTCTCAGAACTAAATTTCTCAGAAAGTTGTATAGCATTATGAAGTGCTACTCTCATGAGGAAAAAAAGTATCAATTTATATTTTCGTTTCAAGCTCCATACTAAATCTGGTTTTTACAATTAAAATTTAAAGATGCTAGGTTCTATTCCAGTGAGGTCAAATACATTAGTGTTAAACCTTTCGTGAAGTACATCTCATTCCATGCATAACTACCTTTGCTCATGTACTCTGTTACAATGTAGATTGGTTCTTCGGAGACAACTGCATACAGCTGAACCAGTTTGTCATGCCGTAGCTTTTTCATGATCTGAGCCTCCTGCAGGAAAGCCTCGGGAGACATCGTACCGGGTTTTAAAGTCTTGATTGCTACTTTCGTTGTTCCATTCCAAGTTCCTACAGCAGAGCAGAACACGGGTAAAAGCTTGCCACAAGCTGAACATCAATTAGCGTCATAGAGATGTACAGCATACAAACAGACCCTTCGCTCCAACTTGTCCATTCCGACCAGATATCCAAATCCAATCTAGTCCCACCTACCAGCACCTAGTCCATACCTCTCCAAACCCTTCCTATTCATATACCCATCCAGTTGCCTTTTAAATGCTGCAATTGTACTAGCCTCCACCACTTCGCCTGGCAACCCTTTCTACACATGCACCACCCTCTGCTTGAAAAAGTTGCCCCTTAGGTTTCTTTTATATCTTTCCCTTCTCACCCTAAACCTATGCTCTCTAGGTCTGGACTCCCCCACCTCAGGGACCTTCTCTATTTACCCTATCTATGCCCCTCATGATTTTATAAGCCTTTACAAGGTCACCCCTCAGCCTCCGATGCTCCAAGGAAAACAGCCCTAGCCTATTCAGCCTCTCCCTTTAGTTCAAATCCTCCAACACTGGCAACATCCTTGTAAATCTTTCTGAACCCTTTCAAGTTTCACAACATCCTTCTAATAGGAAGGAGACCAGAATTGCATGCAATATTCCAAAAATGGCCTAGCCAATGTCCTGTACAGCCGCAACATGTCCCCAACTCCGGGACTCAATACTCTGATCAATATAGAAAAGCGTACCAAACACCTTCTTTACTATCCTATCCACATGCGACTCTACTTTCAAGGAACTATGAATCTGCACTCTAAGGTCTCTTTGTTCAGCAACATTCCCTAGGACGTTACCAATAAGTGTATAAGTCCTGCTAAGATTTGCTTTCCCAAAATGCAGGATTTCGCATTTATCTAAATTAAGCTCCATCTGCCAATGCTCAGCCCATTGGCTTATCTGATCAATATCGCACTGTAATCCGAGGTAACTTTAAATCCCCATCTTGCCCTTTGTCTCCTCTCTGTGCTCTCCATCTTCTCATTCCTAAAGCTGTGCAGTACCATATAGCACGTCCTTTTCTCCCCCTCATGCACGATGCTTTCTGTAAGCAGTTCAGAGACTTCTGGTTAATCACTCTAAGTGACTGATCTAATGATTGTCAGAAAGCTAATCACTTTAAATGCCGATATTCAGTGTTTCTGATCCCCAAAATTCTGGGAAAGACAAATCAGAGAATCTCAAATGTCATATTTGGTTATCATACACCCTCTCCTGAAGCAAGTTTAAAGGTGATCTATTTAGTGATCCAGTGAAGTACAGACTGAGCAGAAATAATTGAATTATTAGTCAAATAAAAGCAATGTACTGCAGTCGCTGGAAATCTGAAATAAATATAGAAAGCTCTTAATCTCTTATAAAAGGAGAATATTCTTGTACATTGTGTTGCACACATTTATCTCAGTGTTTAACACTATTAATCTATCCTGAAATGAAGACTTCAGGTTTTCCTGAAGCCAATTAATAAGTAAGGGAACAAAAGAAATACTTCCAATAATGCATACACGAACTAAGAATTTAGCAGATACTTTGAAATTAGGAAAAGGTAATTGGCAAAGATAGAACTGACTGAGACTAAATTTCCAAAATGCTGGAAACAGACTATAGTGGGCCATAATTCTTAAGCATTGGGTACAAGTTCACGTTTTGTGTGTACGTTCATTGCAACTAGAAACCACAGCTGAAGTTCACTTTTTCCTCCACTGTTGTTAATCGATCTGCTGTATATTTCCCTATTGTTATTTCAGGTTTGCAAATCCTTTTTATTTGTGCTGTGAGTCGATGTGAATCATTCAATACAGTCTGAGATAAAGCATAATTCCTACTGGGAACGTGGCAATCACTGCAAAATGTGCAGACATTTTAAGGGATAAATTGCCAATTTCTTAAAAGGTTGTTGCAGTCTAACCCAAAGGTACTCAGAGAGGTAATAACATTGAACTATCCAAACACAAAACAAAACGTGAAAAAGATTACATTATGCTACTCTAAAAGGCAACTTTAATTAAATTCTGTAATTGAGACAGTGATAAGGTTGAAGCAGTTGCTCATATTCCCTGTCAATGTAATCTTTCCAACAATACAGTAACATAAACCATCTCTATCATTAGGCTTAATGTAAGGTCTCTTACCCATCCATACTTCTCCAAAGCAACCTTGTCCAAGCTTCACTTCCAATCTCAAGGATTCCCGTGGGATCTCCCAAGCATCTTTAGCTAATCCCTGGGTCTGTGGTCTAACGGTTGGACAAACAGTTGTCAACCGATGACACAAGCCATCAGCATGCTCTGGAAAGAAAGACCATTATGCAATGTAAACGTCTCATTCGTCTTCAAAATATTTACCCCAGCTACTGCAGTCTGGCTTCCATCACTAAGCATGAATGGATGCACTTATCAACTTTATAATCTGGTTAGGGATATACTGAGAGATTTCACAGGCCACTTGTAAATGCATTGTTCTCAGTAATATCCACATATTAACCATAATTCTTACTTTATCTAACTACAGGAAATTCTAAAATGCAAGGTCCTATTTAACAGGTCAATCTCCCAATCCAGCAGACTCTGCCAAACTTCAAGGCCCACAAATGCAAATGCCACAAGCCTCCAAGTCAGAATGTTAATCTTTCTGATTTGCTGCTGTCTACAGATAGGGTCAATCTCCCAATCCAGCAGACTCTGCCAAACTTCAAGGCTGGCTACAGATAGGGGCTCAAATCTGGAGGGCACTGCTTACAGGCATGTTATTTTCCATTTGTTATTCTTCTTAAAGTAATTCTGTTGCCTAAGACAAAATGTACCAGAGATATATGCACATGGATTGTGAAATAAAATATGTAAATCAGGGCTGCTAACCTCAAGACTAGAATTTCTAATGAATATTCCCAACTATGTGGCTGGAATGCTAATTCAGAACATTTGCTCCACGATCTTGAATCAGAAAAGGATGCCTGAAGTTAAAGAGCTGGATTACCAGCCCTCATATGCTGCATGCCACCCACCATGTTTCACAGCTTGGACATCATTCACTTGGCAGAATGGAAGTTAACGCATCCTTATGAACTAAGAAAAACAAGATGGATTTTTCTGTTCCTTTTCCTGGGTGTTGCATTGGACTTACTCAGTGGGGTATAATAGAGGAAAATTAGGCGGCAAGAAGCCTATGACCAGAATTACTGCACCCAGTCAATCCAACAGGAACTGGAAAATATCTAAAAGATGGAACTGTTGGAGTGTGCAAGTGTTCAAAAAAAGAGATAAGCTGCTGTGCCACTCTTTCTTTTTGTTTGGCAACATTGCTTCCACAACAGATGTACGCACAGTAGGGAGGATTTCCTGGCTTGTAATTCCGACAGGGAGTCTAACCTGCTGGCAGCACATAGCGGAGATTTGGAATGTACACTATGCCACCAAATTTCCATTATTTCCACCCAGAGATCAAAACCTCCTGCCAGAAGAAAGGAACAAAAGGCTATGTTTACAATTTGTGCAATATCCTAGAAAAGAACAGAAGCCTCTTGATATGGAAAGAAGCAAGTTGGCCTTTCAAATCCAAACAGATTACCAGCTAGACTCAGCTCCCCACACCCTTTCCCTATAACCCCACATTTCCCAAGGCTTATCCACCTAGCCTGCAAATCCCTGCACACCTTAGCATAGTCAATCAAGCTAACCTATTCATCTGTGGGCTGTGGAAGGAAACCAGAATACCTGGCAGAAACTAAGACAAAGAGAAAGAACATGTAAACTTCACACAGACAGTCACCCAAGGCTGGATTCGAACCCAGGTCTCCTGGCACTGTGAGACAGCAGTGCTAACTACTGAGTCACCATGCTGCTCATTAAGTAAAACAAAAGAGAATACGTTCCTCTGCCTTGATGGATATTCATGCCCAAATAATAATATCCACTTCTGGCTTTCATTGTCAATGGGTCAGGGAAATGAGGAAATACTTTGTTATTTGTCTGCTGTTTTCTTCAACCAATCAATTGGAAGCTCATGCCAGCTCTCCTTCCACCCCTAGGAGATGCCATTGTTTTTGACCAAAATCTTCTTGCATGGTCTGACTCAAGACAAGAATATTGGCAGTATATTAAACACAAGCTCTCTTACTCTCTCTTATGATGAATGTACAAGTTGCAATATTGTGGGTAGGGGTGAGGTTTTGGGGTAAAAAGATGGACGAGGACAAAGGGGCAAGGGAAGAGTAGGGAAAGAGAAGGGCAGGGAGAGATGAGGGTTCAGGGGTAGAAGAAGGTGGGAGGTGGGAAGGGGCAGGTAATAGGAAGGGCAGGGTAAAGACTCTAAGTAGGTCACAACTTTCCTGATGCCAGGTCTCTCAATCAGGCATTAAGTGCTTCTGAATGAGAGGCACCCCTCTCCCATACATCTGCAAGCAACTCTGCAATTTATTTTATGTGTTCCCTATATATTACGTCCCCATCCAATGCTTTGACAGCAGACCATGTGGGCATTCTTGGGTAGGAAGATGACAGGGCATTAAGTTATGGGTGGGTGGCCATAGGTTCATGGCAGCTCATTTCTCTGCTTTGTTCTACAGATGTCACAGCCACGCGTCCTCAATTAATCTATAGATTCACTCATCAATGTTATGAAATCCTAGAGTTTGGGTTTTATGGTAGTATTAACAATTATTTTCTTGAATGCAAGCTTACGCCATGGTTTTTCTATGAGGTCGGTAAAGGAGGCAGGTGCCAAGTCTACCTCCACTGGTTTGGAGATGCCAGTGTTGGACTAGGGTGTACAAAGTTAAAAATCACACAACACCAGGTTATAGTCCAACAGGTTTAATTGGAAGCACTAGCTTTTGGATCGCTGCTCCTTCAACCACCTGAAGGAGCAGTGCTTCGAAAGCTACTGCTTCCAAATAAACCTGTTGGACTATAACCTGGTGTAGTGTGATTTTTAACTTTCTACCTTCACTGGAACTTTATTCTGAACCACCATGCTAGCTCTCTACAAATTGAGGTAACTGGACTCTTGCAACATAGCTACAATACTGAAAATCATTTCATTCAAAGTTGCTTTGCAGCATGGAAAGGTCTCTATATTTGAACAGTATTTCTTTAGAACTTACTTGAATAGTGCAGTACCAGCTGCTGCAGGTTTTCAAACTGTGTTCGTGAAGTAATGTAGAAGCCACCTTTATCCAGTTTACGAATTTTGTAGTGCTTCACATTCAGTCCTTTTGCATTGTCATAGTCAGACACAGAGAGGCAATAAGCACCTGAATAAAGGGAAGTAAAGACAATACTTTTTGTGCATACAAGAGCTTTTTATCACTACATTTTCCACTACACTATAGTCATCTAAATACTTGTATGAAGTGTGAAGTGAACTTGTGGTTACCAATATTAGCTGAAGCAGATAAAAAAGACCTGATTTGCCCAAATTTCCTGTCTCGCTAAGAATCTGCCAATTTGCAAGAAACTCTGAGATATGTATTGCACTTCCTCAAATCCTTCAGCACTGTTATTTACAGCCCTCATTGCATTTCAAAATTATGCACAGTGTATCAATCATTTAATCTATGTAAACAGCAAACCTTTACTGTGGTTTTCTTGCTTAACTTGATAGGATGCTGCTTGTTGCAGCTGTTCTGCTATAGAAACAATGGATTGCCCATCTATCCCTCACAGTTAGGTCTCAGGCTTCACAAATTGCTATCATTGAAGGAAATATTTATATGAACAAGATAATTACTCTGTGCACTACCTGCAATACAGCATACGATCTTAAGTTTTGCTCAGACAGCCCAACAATCCACATGCCTTGTGTCAATGAAATGTATTTCATGCCAACCTGCAATAAAACCTCAGAACTGATAATACTACATATTGTTAAATTTCCTGAATATAATTAGTCAAGAACAATATGCACACAACTGGGTCATTTTCAACATGTCCGTGCTTGACCTAATTCTAGATTTACTAACCACCTACACAGAGTTTTCTGTTGATCACCTTAAACTTCCTGGAAGTACAACTCTGGATCATTTTCATTTGTAGTTTTTAATTGCCAACAAACTATTTTATTCCCTGTCATGTTCCCTCACTTCTATTTTATAAGGAAGACTATGTCCCATAACTCAACTACTCAATAGTTGAGTGGCATGGGCTCAATGATTAGCACTGCTGCCTCACATCACCAGGGACCTGAGTTCAGTTCCTGCCTTGGGCAACTGTCTGTGTGGAGTTTGCACGTTCTCCCTGTGTCTGCGTGGGTTTCCTCCCACAGTCCAAAGATGTGTGGGTTCAGTCAGCTGGCCATACTAAATTGCCCGTAGTGTTAGTTGGATTAGTCAGGGGTAAATGTTGGGGAATGGATCTGGGTAGGTTGCTTTTCAGAGGGTTGGTGTTGGGCCGAAGGGCCTGCTTCCACACTGTAAGGAATCTAATCTAATCTAATCTAAAATAAAAAAGGTATTACCAGGAATATGCTGTTTTTAAGGAGGAATAATGACATTAGCTGTAATATCAAAGATGACAGTTCATTGTTATGTTGAACAATGCTCTGCTTGAAAAACTGCATTTTCACTGTAGCATGTATTTACAAAGAAGCTGCTCTCAACAGCATTAAATTAGCTTCAGTACAAAAATCACCACAGGCTGAATCTGTCTACTGCCATATTTTATATCGTTCTGTTGATAGCTTTCTTCGGATCATTGCAGAATTCAATTCACAAGCCAAAATTCTTGATAGCACATGGCTTTCAGTACACCGGGTTTGTGATTCCAGACATTTTTTTCAGTACTTTTGTAGTTGTTGTCATTCCACGGATGTTGGATTTTTTTTTAATGAAGACTGAGAGAAAGGCTTGCTTTCAAATAGTCTCGAGCAAAGTTGTCCAAACTTTTATTTCTCCATGCTCAATATTTCATCAAGTGCAGTGGTCCACTAGGAAAATCAAACGGAACAAGGTTTGAGGTTGGACCTATAAGATTCTGTGATATATGGAGGTTTGCGAAAAAAAAAACACTTTAAAGCTGCACAAGTAATGTTTACCTGCAGCATGAAGTGCCAACAGTTTCACTCCATTTCAGTAGTTCCTCTCTTCTCTCATAGGACTTTATATGCTGTTGGGAAAAGGGCCAACATGCTGAGTGTGGGGTCTTTGTCATCAAACGCTCTTTTCCTCAGAGGACTGAAAACTATGCTGGCACACTGGAGGTGATGTTGAGTTCAATTGCTGACATCTGCTGTTGCTGCCATGATACTAGTATTGATGAATATTGCCCAGTGGCTCATTGTGGATCCTAAGAGTCAGCAGGTGGTGTTGTATGACAGGAGGAGGCTGACAGGAGGAAGCTTGTCTTCCGAATGTTTAGCTGCAGACTCATTTTCTCATACACCTCCGCGAATGCATCAATAGTGGTATGAAGCTCAGCCTCTGAGTGTTCACACATGCAAGTGTTGTCTGCACACTGCAGCTCAGCAGCAGAGGCTGAAGTGGTCATAGTTTTGGATGGAGGCGATGTAGCTTAAGTGGGCATTGTTTAGGTATAGGCCTGGATAATGAATACCAGTGTGCTATTTAATTGAAGGATGAGTAACATTACAGACAGGCTAGGTTGTGTACTTAGCCAATGTCCACACAAACACCCTTTCCAGCAAACATTACCACAGAGCAAGCAAAAGCAGTTTTACACCTCCTCTAGACACAACATCTGTTCCTTTACTTCTCCCATTAGCACTCAATTTAGTCTTATACTATGAAATATTTCATCATTTAACTTTTCTTGCCTTCTATCTAATCATAGACTTTCCCTTTTGCTCTTTTTACCAAATCCTTCACTTTTTCAAAATAACACATGCCTGACACTTGTCTGGCAATGACGATCTCCCACAACAGAGAACCTAACCATCTTCCCTTGTCATTCAGTGGATTGGTATCACTGAATCTCGTATATCAGCATCCTGAGGATTACCATTAGCCAGAAACTGAACTGAACAAGCCAAATAAATATGTGGCTTTGATAACAGCTTGAGGATTCTTTGGCAAGTAGTTCACCTCCTGTATCCCCAAAGGATATAACAATTCACAAGATAGGACTGAGATAAAATAGACCCCACTTTCCTGGATGAAAGCAGATCCCACAATACTCAAGAAGATAAGTGCCATGCAGGACAATGCAACCTACTTGACTGATCCATGCATTCAATTCAATATTCATTCTTTCCACCACTGGCATACAGTGGCAGGAGTGTGCACCATCTGTTCTGCAGCATCCCATCAAGGTTCCTTGGACAACACCTTCCAAATCCACAACCTGCATCATCTAGAAAGATAAGGGTAGCAAATACATGGGAACACCATCAGCTGCAAGTATCCCTTCAAACTACACTTCATTCTGATTTGGAACTACATCATCTTTCCTTTACTGTCACTGGGGCAAAATCCTGGAACTCCCTCCCTAACAGCACTGCTGGTCTGCCTTCACAACATGGATTGCAGCAGTTTGAGAAGGCAGCTCACCATCATCTTCTCAAAGCTAATTGGGGATGGGAAGTAAATGCAGTTCTCCAGAAATATGCATATCCTGTGAAAAGTTTTTTTAAAAAAAAATGGACATCAATTTTTTCCTAGTTTGATGTGAGGTCACAGACTTGAAACATTCTGCAGGATCCTCTGGCCTGTATGAAGTTTGAGGGGCAACCTGGGAAATATGACAGGTAGCCCATGAGCAACCTTTCCATTCTGACTTCAGTTAGGAGCCTTGTGTACAATTAGTTGGCTGATTTAAGGAGCACCTAAGGGCCTATTGTCCAGGCTGCTGTTTTCTAGGTTCCAGGTGGGATATGTAATAAGCATTCCAACTGACAAGTAAATGCACTGCCCAGTGCGACGTGGATGGCTGGAGATCCCACAATCCACACTAATTTCTACTTGATCGAGGGCATGGACGTGGGATGGGGAATGCACTTGCTTCTGATCACTAGGGTCCACTCTCCCTACAAGACAGTATCCCCAACACCTACACTGTCCATGATCACTGACCCATCTTGGAAGTCCAGGGATGCTGTGTTGGCAGTAGCCACCACCTCCTCCATTATGCTACAGTCTCTGGAGCTGCTGGCCTTTGGTTGGTTCAATCAGGAGGAAAGCCTGTAGGTGCCCACGTAAGTGCCAGTAGGTACAAGACCTAGCTGTCGTCCTTCCAGAGGTGAGCGCTGGTGTTTCACTGCGTGTGTAGTCAGTGTTCCAGACACAGGGTTGAATCACAGTTATTAAGGTGGAGAAGGATTACTTAGTCACAGAGTCATAGAGATATACAGCATGGAAACAGACCCTTCGTTCCAACTCATCCATGGCTGACTAGATATCCTAACCTAATCTAGTCCCACCTGCCAGCATTTGGCCCATATCCCTCCAATCCATTCCTATTCATATACCCATACAGATGCTTTTTACATGTTGCAATTGTACCAGCCTCCACTACTTCCTCTGGCTGCTCATTCCATACACATACCACCCTCTGCGTGAAAATGTTGCCCCTCTCACCCTCAACCTATGCCCTCTAGTTCTGGACTTCCCCATCAGATGGATAACATCTTTTATCCTATCCACGCCCTCATGATTTTATAAGCCTCTAGAAAATCACCCCTCAACCTCCAATGCTCCAAGGAAAACAGCCCTAGCCTGTTCAACCTCTCCCTATAGTTCAAATCCTACAGCCCTGGCAATATCCTTGTAAATCTTTTCTGAACCCTTTCAAAATTTCACAACATTCTTCTGATAGGAAGGAGACCAGAATTGCTGATCTTTCACTCTTCTAAATGCCAGTGAACAGATGTCCAACCTGTTTAATCTTTGCTTATAAGACAATCCCTCTATGGGGGGGAATCATCGTAGTGAACCTTGTCTGAACTGCGTCGAATTAAGTATCTTTCCTTAAATAAGGGGACCTAAACTGCTCACAGTTGTCCAGATGTGGTCTCACGAGCACCTTATACACTGCAGTAATACGTCCCTGCTCTTATACTCCACCATCCCCGCACCCCCTCCAACTAACTGAGGCCTTGCATACCATTAATATCAGTCAACTGAAAAAATAACTGAGAATTTGGCATTAAAAATCAATCCCTTCCCATCCCCTTTTTTTTTCAGAATGAACAGAAGCCCTGACACTTTTTTTTTGCCATGTGCGTGTAAGCTCGGACACAGTGAAGAACAACAAGTTTCTAAAAAAAAGGTATACATTACAGAACAAATCTGAGACAACCCGAGATGAGACATGAACACACAATTCCTGGTTTAGGAAGTCAGCATCTTATCCATTCAGCCACTGCAGCCACCCCATCCCTTTATATTATGTAAGGGATAGATAGAGACAATTTCTATCCATTAAAGAGGACAACAGAACCTTGAATGTAAACTCCAGACCGAGCATATATCTGGGTCCTGGCCTCATGTGCAATTTTATTATGCACTAGAGTTCCAACAAGAGTATCATAGCAAGATTGGGGATATTGAAAGACATTGATGTCTGTTTTATATTTTAGTGTCATTTCAAAATGTTTTAGAAATGTAAAGAAGACAAATTATATAACTATGTTTTTTCAGTGAATGCTAAACATACGACTACAATATCTAAACCAGTAAAAGAACTTGGTCTACAAAGTAATTATTACATGGAGATCTTGTACATCAGATTAGCTCCTTTTGAACAATACCTATGCAGTCTCTTGAATTACTTGTTTTCACAACTAATGACCATGCAATGTTCTTTCAACTTTGATTGATCTCATTAATATCAACTCATACTTGAATCGAGTTTCAATTTACCTCTACATCGACCGCAATTTTAGCCCAGTCATTTGTGTTCATGTTACATGAGTCCAGAAGAGGTGAATATTCAATTACTGAGTATACAATCCTTCTATTTGACCTACAAAAAGGAAGAGTTCGGTTCCAATCTCCTGACTTTTCCCTATGTCCCTGCACACCACTTCTATTCAAACCATCATCCAATGCCCAAATGAATGCTTCAATTGAACCTGCCTCCCTCCCATTTCCAGGCAGTGCCTTCCATATCCTAACTACTCACTGTGCGAACAACAGTTACCCCACATCACCCATACCTTTTGACACATCTCTTTGTGACACCTGCTTAACAAAGAAGATTCCACCATTGTGCTTTGGTGGTATAAGACCAGCTGAGGGTTTCCAGTATCTTCTGTTTGTATTTCAGAGTTTCAATTCACACAGTATTTTGCTTTTGTAAGAGTAGGATCTGAGCCAGTACGTTCCCTCTGTACCCAAATCTGTTGCTCCTTTAGCTTGAGGCAATCATAGCCTGAGTCATTACCTTCTTTGCTGGCAGCAAAAACATAAGTGAATGGCCCCTGTCTAAGCTGTATCTTTCTGCATTTAAATTGCATCAAGCAGTCAAAAACAACTCTGAAGACCCTCTAAAAATAGTTTAAATTCTTGGACTTTTCAGGCTGCAAAACCAACCAAGTTTGGTGTATTTTGGCTTTTAGGGAACAGAAAACAAAACTCGTAAACATGAGCCATTTTTCTAATACCACCACAAAATAGTATAGGTACAGGAAACACCAAACTCCACAAGACTGCACATGGAAAACTGAGGGTGCATGAATATTGATATGGTTTAAGTTCTGTGAATTAAGCCAAGCCACAAATGTTGATACAAACTCTGTTTAAGCTTTCAGGTGTTTTCTCCATATCTGTCAAATGCTAACCATTAATGGTTTGCGTGCTCTTTCTGCCCTGTCATTCTGCAAATTGTGGTGCTGGGAAACCAGCTTTTCGCAGCCCGAGGCAGATTTTGTCAACACCACCCCAGAATGCATCAAACTTTTAACTTGTGGAGATTTGCATGCAAGTTATCACCATATGCATTGAACTCTACCAATTAAGATTGGGAAATATATAGCCTTTCCTGGTTCATATTTGAAAATGTGTTGCTGGAAAAGCACAGCAGGTCAGGCAGCATCCAAGGGACAGGAGAATCGACGTTTCAGGCATAAGCCCTTCCTCAGGCTTATGCCCGAAACGTCGATTCTCCTGTTCCTTGGATGCTGCCTGACCTGCTGCGCTTTTCCAGCAACACATTTTCAGCTCTGATCTCCAGCATCTGCAGTCCTCACTTTCTCCTGGTTCATATTTGTCAAGAAGAGGATGGGGACTTATATTTTGGGGGTCAAAAAAGATTAATGATTAATACAAAAACATCTTTGTGGCTACTTGTTTCCACCTGTCAGGACTGTGTGACAAGTTTGGATACTGGAGTTAGGAGAATTTAGGTAGACGTTCTTAAAACTGTTAGACAAATTCTACAAATCTTCAAGATTAATGTGTGCTACTGGGTTTACAAAGTACAACCCACTCAAAGAATTAAAAGAAGAATGAAGACCACAGGGATCTTTATATAACCAAGTGAATTGAAGGCTTGAAAAATCAAAAAAATTTAAGAACCAGTGTACAACAGTACTGCACATAATATATCTGAAGCCACAATAATTTTGCAGTGCAACTTACAATCCGTATACCTCTCAATAATTTCTATTCTTTTTGAATGCAGTAAGATGTTACTGTAACTGGAAATATGTATAGTTGTCAATCAGATAATGTTAAGTTAACATCTCCTTCCTAACAGCTCAATATCACAATGCTACTGGACCATACGGAAAGGAATGAACTGGGATGGTAGAGGAGGTATTGTGGGGATAGGGATGTAGGTTCAGGGAGGAGGCTAGAGGTAAACAAGTCATTGGACAACTTGTCTAGTGTCCAATCTTGTAAAGGGCAATTGTAGCTGGTTTCAGCTGTGGTGCCTCCCCTCCATGCTCTCCCAACATTCACTGTCTAAGTTCATAGGTGTAGAATTAGCTGAGCTACTGGAGTTGTTTCCATACCCACGCACCCATATCCCACTGAGATTAACTGATTCAGTAAGGGGAGAAGACAAGGGAAATAACGAGGATACTTAAGAACTACAGGAAACTTTGAATATCTGACCATATTACAGACTAGATTCCTAATCCTGGGGAATTACAGTTGGAATGTTCCAACATCCTTCTGAAAAAATGCAGCCTCAGTGCTGCAATATTATGGGCCATCAATAATGTCAATGCAAGAGTGAAACAAATTTATAGACAGACGTGACTTGCATACAAAAGGACCTACCACACTGCACCATAAAATAAACTGAGACTTGGATAAACTTTTGAATCAGAGTGGGATTTGACTTGCATACAAATTGGCTTCACTCCTGGTTCAAAGATCTCTGCATTCTTTGAGAATTCCAAGGTGTGATATGCTGAATTTCATGCTATATTGATTTGCAGGCTTAACAAATATACTCTAAAAAAATCAATATCTTGCATCAGTGGAACACTTTTCAGTAATCTAAGAATTGTACAGGCTTGCACATGGGTTGTTAAAAAGAAATAGGCGTCCAATTGGTCACCACAAATATTGAGAATCTTACAACATATTAAACTTAAATAGCATATACATTCTTCCCACATTGATGTTACTTCTCACTTTAAGGACTAAATTGTAGGAAGACTGTTAAAATATAGCATGAAGGATCCAATGTGCACCTTGCTTTCTTACTGTATTTGCAGACCTCCCACCACTAGACAGCACCGTTCTGAGAGTCACACAGATATGACTACTGTTGCTGAATTTCAGCTGTTTCAAACAGGTTTTGGGGGGGGCAAATACAACCTCTCGCCATGTGACATGTTTGCCAATAATCCAATCCGAATTTCAGTTTTGACATAACCCTGTCTCATTTTTTTTTCTCTCTCATTAAGAGGACACTCACCTCAGGCCTTATACTTGAGCCCACCGTGTGTGTGATGTGCAGGCCCTCTTGTACTCCATCTTTCTCAGGAGTCATTAAGCCTCAGGCCTATCATACCTGTCTTCTATTCCCATATCCTGGCCCTCAACCTGACCTGAGCAAAATAATTGCATACATTGTGTCTTCCTTCCCCATTGAACCTCTTTGCTAAGCATCCAATCTCTTGTGGTAGTTAAATCGCACTGGACTCTTGGCAAATACTTAATAGTGATTACTGCATCATATCAACTCGCAAAGGGGTCTGAAAGTAAAACGGTTATACTACTCATGTAGTAATCGAAACCACTTGCCTAATGATAATGTTTGAATCTCACTATGGCAGCAAGAGAATCAAACTTCTAGGATGGTATCAGTATTAGTGACCATGAAACTGTTGGATTATCTTATCAACCAGTCTGTTTTGTTTTTATCCTTCAGAGAAGCAGATCCATGTGATTCTTGGCACATGGCAATGTGTTTGACTCTTCAACTGACATGGCCCAGAAAGCCTCTCCATTACACTCAAAAAAGAGGATAATTACTGATGTCTAAAGGACAATCAACAGATGCCAGCCTTGCCAATGATACTACATCCAGTGGATGAATTAAAAGTGTTTCAACATACAAAGCCTGTTTTCATGTCAGTAATCAGATTAAATTAAATCCAATGCAGGAGAACAGTTTAAAACTGTCCATACACAAAAAGCAGGACAATTCCACCCCAGTCAATTATCACTTCAGCGTACTCTCAATCATCAGCAAAGGGACCATTAACAGTGCCATCAAGATGCACTTGAAAGGGAATATCCTGCTCCGCAATGTTCAGTTTGGATTCTGCCACGGCCACTTTCCCCTGACCTCATTACCGTCTTGGTCAAAACACAGAGAGGTGAACTCCAAAGGTGAGATGGAAGTGACTACTGTTAGCATCAAAGCAGCACTTGACTGAGTTTGGCATCAAGTAATCCCAGCAAATAAAAGTCATTAGGAATCCGGGTAGCATTCTCCACTGATTAGTGTCATATTTGGCACAAAAGAAGGTTATTATAGTTTTTGTACTGCGATCACCTAAGACCCAGGACATCTCTGCAGGAGGTTCTTAGGGTAATACCTTCTAACTGACCTGTTCAGAGATGGTATTCCTTATCCCTGGAGCAGGTAGGATCTTGAACCAAGTCTCCTAGCTCAAGGGACACTACTACTACATGACAAAAGCCCTCCATGTTCCTCAGGGTAGTGCCCTAGGCCCGATAACCTTCAGTTGCTTCATCTGTGACCTTCACTCCATCATAATATCATTACCTATAGGAGCAGAATTAGACTAATTGGCCCATCAAATCTATTTTGCCACTTTGTTGTTGATATGTTTCTCAGCCCTATTCCCCTGCCTAATCCCGATAACCCTTGATCGCCTTACCAATGAGCTAAGGTCAGAAGAGGGGATTTTTGTTGATGACTGCAGAATGTTCAGCACATTCATGATGCCTCAGATACTGAAGTACTTCATGTCAATATACAACAATATCTGGTCATATCCACCTGGCTGGTAAGTGCCAAATAGTATTTTCACCAGACAAATACTGGTCAATGACCTTCTCCAACAAGTATATCTAACCATTGCCCCTTAATGCCCAAGCTTAGTTAGAGTCAAAAAACTGCAGATGCTGGAATCCAAAGTAGACAAAGCAGGAGGCTGGAAGAACATAGCAAGCCAGGCAGCATCAAGTCGATGTTTTGGGTATAACCCTTCTTCAGGAAAGGTTATAGAATCATAGAAAGTGACAGTAGAGAGGAGGTCCTTCAGCCCATCAAGAAGGGTTATACCCAAAACATTGAATTCTCCACCTCCTGATGCTGCCTGGCTTGCTGTATTTTTCCAGCCTCCTCCTGTCTACATTACTGGCATGACATTCACTGAATCCTCCAAAATTAACATCCAGTCAGTCATCATTGAGCAGAAACTGAACTGAACTAGCCATATAAATACTTTGATGAGAATAGCAAGTCAGAAGCTCAGGATACTAAGGCAAGTAACTCATCTCCTGTCCCCCAAAGCTAGTTCACCTGCTACAACACATGCGTATGACAGAATATTCCCCAATTGCCTAGATGGTTACAGTTTCAAAAACAGTTTCAATCAGTTTGACATCATCCAGGACAAAGCAACCTAACCACCATCATCACCATTCACTCCCTGCAACATCAATGCACAATGGCCACAGTGTGTACCATCTAAAAGATGCAAAGCAGTAATTCACCAAAGCTCCTTAGATAGCATTGAAATATAAAGTGCAACAAATAAATGGGTACAATTGCAAGTTGTTTCCTTCCAAGTCACACACCATCCTGATGTGGAACTATTGTGCGATTCTTTCATTTTCACTGGATCAAAATCCTGGAACTCCCAGGTTGTATCCCAGACTGATGTGGAAGATAAGGGAGGAAATCACAGTTGCTCTGAGCCAAATTTCTAATTCCTCTCTAGCCAGGGGAAAGGTACCAGAAGGACGTGGTTCCACATTTCAAGAAGGATGGGAGATATAGACCAGGGAACTATAGACCCATGAATCTAATACCAATGGCAGGGAAAACTATTAGAGAAAATTCCGAAGGAGAGAATGAATCTCCATTTGAAGAGGTAAGGTTTAATCAGGGATAATTAGCTTGGCTTTATCAGAGGAAGGTCACATCGAACAAATCTGGTTGAATTGTTGGAGGAGGTGACCAGATGTGTAGATGAGGGCAGTGCAGTTGACATACTTTGAATGGATTTCAGCAAGGTCCACAGGGGAGATTGAAAAAGAAGATAAAAGCCATTGGGATCCAAAATTGGCTTTGTGGTAGGAGTGAAAGAGTGGTGGTAGGAGGATGTTTATGTGACTGGAGACTAGCACTGACAGGGATCAGTGCTGAGCCTCTTATTGTTCATGATAAAAGATATAAACCATGTAGATAAGAATGTGGGGCGGATGGTAAGTTAGTTGTAGATGACATGAAGATTGGCTGGGTGGTTAGCAGTGAGGAACAGGGTGTTAGGTTACAGGAGGATATAAACAGATTGGTCCAATGGGCAGATCAGTGGAGTTTAACCCGGATAAGTGTGAGGTGATACAGTTTGGAAGAAGCAACACAACAAGGGAGTACTCAATATATGGCAAGACACTAGGTAGCTCAGAGGAACTTAGGATGCTTGTCAACAGACACCTGAAGGCAGCAGGGCAGGTTAATATGGCATTTAAGAAGGATTACTGGACATTTGCCTTTATCAGTCACTGCATGGATTGTAAGTGCAGGGAGATTATGTTGGAGCTTTGTACAGATTTTTGGTCAGGCCACAGCTGGAGTACTATGTGCAGTTCTGGCCACCACACTGTAGGAAGGATACAACAACATTAGAGGGAGTACAGAGGAGGTCTTGCCTGTGATGGAGCATATTCATTGTGAAGAGAGGCTGAATAAGCACAGGTTGTTTTCTTTGGAGCAGAGAAGGATGAAGGGACCTGACTGAAGTCTATAAGATTTAAAGACATGGACAGGGTAGATAGAAAGCAACAGTTCCTCTTACGATCAATAACAAAGGGATACACTTATAAGGTAAAAGGCAAGATGTTTAGAGGGATTTCAGGAAATGTCTTTCCACCCAGAAGGTGGTGTAGTTCTGCAGTGCACTGCTTGGGGGGGGGGGGTAATCGAGGTGGGTAACCTCACAACCTTTAAAAACTACTTGGATGAGCACTTGAAGTGTTATAACATTCGAACATATTGGCCAAGTGCTGGAATGTGGGACTAGTATTGATTTAAAGTAACTTTGGCAATACAGAGTTGATGGGCCGAAGGATCTCCTCCAGTAGAAACTGAGTACAACAGCTGCTGGAGATCAAAGTCAAGAGTGTGGTGCTGGAAAAGCACAGCAGGTCAGGCAGCATCCGAGGAGCAGGAAAATCAACGTTTCGGGGATAAGCCCTTCTTCAGGAATCCTTTTGAGGGAGAAGGTGTAGGTCGGAGAGGAGGGTGGAGCGGATAGATGGGAAAGGCGATGGACAGGTCAAGAGGGTGGTACCGAATTGGAGGCTGGGGTCTGGGATAATGTGGAGGGAAGGGGAAATGAGGAAATTGTTGAAATCCACATTGATCCCTTGTGGTTCTCAGCAAAGGCCTCACCTTCCTCTCTCTATGCTCCTAGGTAACTGAGTTTGACACACATCACGACCTTGAACACTTCTTCTGCTGCCTCCGCCTCGGGGCCCACTTTTTCCATCAAGATTCTCATGCATCCACCGAGGACCCCTTCTCTCGCCTCCAACTCACTCCATCCACCTGGACACCCCATGCTGGCGTGTTAACTGCCCTTGACCTCTTCATTTCTAACAGCCGCTGTGACGGAGACTGTCTCAACCGGTCCACCACTTTCATCCACTCCAACCTCCCACCCTCACAATGCACAGCCCTCCATTCCCTCTGCTCCAACCCCAACCTCACCATCAAACCCACAGACAAGGGGCACACAATAGTAGTTTGGCACACTGACCTCTACACCGCTGAAGCCAGGTGCCAACTCGCAGACACCTCCTCCTACTGCCCCCTCGACCATGACCTCAACTCCCATCACCTCTGGAGATCTCCCATCCACAGCTTCCAACCTCATTGTCCGTGAAACTGGCACCAGCTGATTCTACCGCCTACCAAAAATTCACAAACTGGACTTCCCCAGTTAACCCATTGTCTCAACCTGCTCCTGTCCCACTGAACTCATCTCCGCATACCTTGATACCGTCCTGTCCCCCTTAGTCCAGGAACTCCCTACCTAAGTTTGGGACACCACCCATGCCCTTTACCTCCTCCAAGGTTTTCATTTCCCTCCAACATCTCATCTTCACCATAGACATCCAGGCCCTGTACACATCCATCTGTCACAACGAATACCTCCAATTCCTCCATTTCTTCCTCTCCCGCTGACCCAACCAGTACTCTTCCACTGCCACCCTCATCCACCTGGCTGAACTGGTCCTCACCCTTAACAACTTCTCATTCCAATCCTCCCACTTCATCCAAACCAAATGGGTAGCCATGGGGACTCACATTGGACCCAGCTATGCCTACCTCTTTGTCGGGTATGTGGAACAGATAATCTTCCACAGTTACACCGGCACCATCCCCGCACTGTTCCTCCGTTACATCGATGACTATACCGGTGCTATCTCGTGCTCCCACAAGTAGGTCGAACAGTTCATCAACTTCACCAACACTGTTCACTCCAACTTCAAATTCACCTGGATCATCTCGGACACCTTCCTCCCCTTCCTGGACTTCTCCATCTCCATCTCCAGCGACCAACTAATCACAGACATCTACTACAAGCGCACAGACTCCCACAGCTACCTAGACTACACTTCTTTCCACCCCACTTCCTGTGAAAACGCCATCCCTTATTCCCAATTCCTCTGCCTCCACTGCATCTGTTCCCAGGATGACCAGTTCCACCATAGAAAATCCCAGATGGCTTCCTTCTTCCAAGACCTCAGAGGAGGGGAAATTGCGGTCAACAATGCCCTCAAGCGCATCTCCTCCACTTCCTGCACCACCATCATTGAATATCACCTCTCCCAACGCAACAAGGACTGAACCCCCCTGGTCTTCACCTTCCACCCTACCAACATCCGCACATATTGCATCATCCTCTGCCACTCCGCCACCTCCAAACGAACCCGACCACCAAAGATATATTACCCTCCCACCCCAATCAAGCGTTCCAGAGAGACCATTCCCTCCGCGACTCCCTCGACA
>NC_057729.1:41437519-41478411 GCF_004010195.1 Chiloscyllium plagiosum | reverse complement strand
TCCCATCTATCTGTTCCACCCTCCTCTCTGACCTATCACCTTCTCCCTCATCTTCATCTACCTTCCCTCTCGCCCCACCCCCCTCCTATTTATCTCTCAACCCCCCGGCCCACAAGCCTCATTCCTGATGAAGGGCTTATGCCCGAAACGTCAATTCTCCTCTTCCTCTGATGCTGCCTCACCTGCTGCGTTTTTCCAGCATCACAGTCAAAACAAAGAGCCTCCTCTGTTCTGTCTGATTCCATGATTCTATTACTCCTTTTTTAATACTACCATGGCTGTTCCTACACCTGGAGCACTGCAGCAGTTCAGAAAGGCAGCAGTTCATCACCATCTTCTCAAGGGCAATTAGCTATGGATGCCAACATTCCACAAATGAAAAAAAAAGAAAAATCACATAGGTCCTGAAAATGGGCATGTCTCTCACAGTGTGTAATTAACCTCCACCCATTGATTGAAATGCAGCTAACTCTGTGCTGGTTACTTATTAGAATGATTACAATGTATAATCAACACAAACCACACTGTTAATTGGCAGTGTGTATCAGCAAGGATTCCAACATTTAACCCACTGCCAGTTCTTAAAACTAGTCTGCATTTCTTAAAGGGGCGGTGCATTATGACTGGAACACATGCGGAAGGTGATTCTGATGTGGCAAACAATAATAACCATGTGGGAAATAGCATGCTCCCAAGTTGGAGGCTCTTGAGCCTGCTCCACTTTTCAATAAGATTATGGCTGATCTGATTGCGGCTTCAACGCCTCCATTCCCACCCATCTCCAACAAGCTTTGACTTCTTTATTAGTTAAGCATCTATTTCCAACTGCCTCAAAAATATTCCCTGGCTCCACCCATTTTGCTCTCTAAGGAAGAGAATTTCAAAGCCTCGTAATGCTCTTAGATTAAAACACTTCTTGAATGGAATGAGCTGGTGTTTGGTGGCAGAGGTTGGTGAGAAATAGTCACGATCCCCTACATCCGTTATGAGTTTGGAGGCCCATCCAGGCATGTATTCCAAATGCAATGGGTGCAGTTAGACATGGAGGTCAATGTTCCAGTCTAATCCTGATCATTGAGAAGCTGTAACATGAGTTTATTAGCCTCACATGATTTCACACCCTTAATCTCCTTTTCCTACCAGCTATTCCATGGACTGCGGATACTCCTCAAATCACCACACCACCATTATCATGTCTTTCAATCACAACTCATGTGCTACATTCATGTGTCACTTCATCCTCCCACAGTTAACACCATTGCCAGTCCCATAGTCAAATCCCTAGCTGGAACATAATACTACCTATAAGCAACCATTAGCCACATCATGCAAATACACTGCACCTGCACACCGACTCTAACAGCACAGGGTGGGGCACAACAGGAACTTACTTGAGACATGATAGATTCACGTGAATTTCCTGACCTCGACGGATGGAACTGGCTGTTATTAGAAGAAAGATTGCTGAGCCAGAGGTGAGTGAAGTAGCTCAATCAATTGCAGATAACTGTATTCTCACATCTGATCATCTCATTTCCCCCCTATACTACAACCTGCAGAGATGAGCATTGCATGCACTTGGTAGATTCCCTCTTAATATGTCATGAAAAGCTTCGCTATTGTCCCCTTCTCCTTTCAAATATGTGAGAAGAGAACACCCTGATCTGCCTGTGGAGCGAGGAGTTATGCAGATCATACACTGACACTTTGTTTCATACTCGCAGCCACCAGCATTTAGTCTAGGTGAGATAGTGGGAACCAATGGCCTACAGCCAGGGCAGAAGGCAAATTTGGCACAGACGCCAACTAGCCAGAGTCATGATTTTACACAACATCTGCTGCACAGCAATCAGATGAGCACTTTGTTAGATCAGGCTACATATTGATGGGTCTGCACAATGAAATGCTTAACGCATTAAATGGAGACTTCCCAATAGGCGTGTCAACGTCAAAAAGCACCAGTGTTTGGCACCAACTTTCCTTTGTGCAGAGGTAGGAACCTGTCTTTTTCACCATGAGTGTGGTCACCAACAGCCTTGACACTTTTGTTGAACTAACCACAATAGTCAATAGATCAGCTTCCTCTGCAGCTCAAGCAGAAGTCACCTAACACCTGGATGCTGAAGTCAAGCAAACAAGTTCCAACAGCTGCTATCATGGCTGCTGATCCCAGTGCTCAAAGAGGTTTACAATGTGTCTTTCACAGCAGGCCAGTCATCTGTTCTCCAGATGACCACTAGGCACAGCCCAGGGTCAGAGACAGTGACTTTGTAGATTATGAGATTGCTGTTCCCTCACAGGAGGGTACTATTCATCCTCCCACTCCCCGTGCCCTTACTGTTGTTTATGGAAAGCATCAAATGCTTGTAGAAATCTATCAAAGCCAAAAGAAATCAACAGCAACTAATCTAAAAGCAATGAATGATTCCTTTAAATAGCATATGTCGGGGAGGGCTTCTTCCTGTTGCTTAACACACAGTCCGCTGTCTGAGGTTAAGACAAGGTGTTGATTGGACTATTATGCTGTAAATCATTGAGCTCATGATCCACCAACTTTGTGTGCTTCTAGTGAACATTAGCAGTGCATATGCTTCAAAAATACCTTCAAAAATATGGCATGCATCATACTTCCAAACACTTCGGTTATGAATTATCTTGGATACCTTTTTGTTCCCACACGGCACCAATAGCATCCAAATAATGGATGCTTTTGAGTCTCATTCCACAACAGAGTGTCTAACTGGTCTGGGACATGTTCAGGTATTGCTGCAGACTAAGTTTCTGTGTATGCATCCATCACTGCAGCTCAATTCTTTGGCTTTGTGAAAAGAGATTGGGTGGGGGCGGGGGGAGTTCAGTTTTGGAGGGAGGTCCTTTTTCCATTGTGGGATCATGGCTGGTTGCACTATCATTCTGCTCTACGACGCAAACGCTCTTCACCTCCCCTCAACATGCTCCACCAACTCCTACAGGCCTAACAGGCCATCCACCCTCCTTAGCACAAAGCCAGCATCAAATACCACCACTACTCCCTCTTCCTATGGCATCAGCACCAGATGCTTCCCCAGTGATCTCTCAGGAGCAGTCCCACTCCCATTTACCCATACATATCAAAGTGTTCCGTAGTTTATTCCCCAAGACTTGCTTTCCTGGTTCAATGTCCTCTGCAGAAACTCTTGTTCATAATCTTAACATTCTTTGTTCATTCAGCAAGGTATCACCAGCAAGTCAAGTAATCAGCATGAAAACAAATTTCCATTTATTTCTGAAATGCAACATTGAGTACGGGACTGAAAATCTCCCATTTACTTCAGCTGAAGATAAAGCTGCAATGCTACAACCAATTAACTAACTATCTGATTTACTTAGCTATTTTACACAGTGAAGGATTACAATTTCGTGTGTGGTATTTAATGCATTCTGATCATTGAACATACTGCTGGGATCTGAAGCCTGTCTGTTGTGCAGTGCCAAAGAACTAGCTTTTATCTTTTCAGTGACCTACTTTTCACACTGCTCTGCTGCTGGCCACAATGGGATTTCTCATTCTGACGGTATCTCACAATCCCTCTCTCTGAGATACAGATGTCTGACCCTTAACTAACAAGTTCAGCATTTTCATCAATGACCTTGGCCTTTCACTTTTTTATGCTTTTTATGGAATAGAAGAGGCTGTTTAATTTTGATAAAACAAATCCTCTTAATCCAATCCAGGAATGTAGATTTTTTACCCAAGGTTCGATATATAAAAGGCTTCAGTATTGTTACAAGCTCGAGGTGTACTTTTTGTTCCCAATGGATGATATCGTTATTATAATCACCACTCAACTGTAGCATTGTTGCTTCAAACCTTGAGTTTTTCAACTTGAAAATGATACATTTTAATGCAAGGTCTTGCGAAGATCTGTTCAATGCAATGCGATCCTTGTTTCAGCTCCTTGCTCCATCCGACACATACTTTCACTTCAAACATAAGGCCAGCTTTGTTTAGGACACCTCAGCATCAGAACCCATTTAAAAATTTATCTCCATAACTATCCCTTTTGTGTTGCATCAAACGGTAGTGCAATATTGAGAATAGTGTTATTAGGCTTCTCTCCCATGAATTTTGCCCTCATGATACTATGTAGGTAAGCTGCTTATAGTACTACGATATTTCAATGCTCTATCCTGAAGCCAATGGAACATTTCAAGTCTCAGATGATTTTTTTTTGATACAAAAAAAGTATAAGAAACGGGATGCATTCTTTGTCAGAACAGGAGAACTTTTTGTTTCTTCCTGTGAACAGTTTCTGTGTAACATTGTTAATTTAATCACTACATTACGCACATCTATTCTCCACAAAGCAACACTGAAGTAAAAGGAATGCAGTGGACAGAAGCTGTCAACACACAGCCTGAGGGCACCACTTTCCACATCCTACATTCTTGCACACTATTCGGAGGAGCTTGAGAATAAAGAATTCCTGTACACCTTCATTCACTTCAGACAAAACACAATTCAAATTGTTGCTGCAAATTGGAAATGTTTACTTGTGAGTACCAAGGTTGTAAACTACTGAAAGTCAGGCTTATAATTGTTAATAATGGTGAATTGCTATCTACGCTACCTCTGTCACCTTGTTTCACACCAAATCCACCTCCCACGGCAGCTTACAATTATTTTGCAGACCACCCCGGTCCCCCCCCCCCCCCCCCCCCCCCCCCCCCACCTCTCTCTCTCTCTCACTCACTCACTCACTCACTCCATGGCCAAAAACTTCAACTCCTCCTCCCACTCTGCCCAGGACATGCAGGTCCTGGCCCCACTGGATCGCCACTCCATTGCCACCCGATGCCTGGAGGAAGTACGCCTCATCTTCTGCCTCAGGACCCTTCAACCCCATGGCATCAATGTAGCCTCATTCCTGATGAAGAGCTTTTGCCAGAAACGTCAATTTTCCTGCTCCTTGGATGCTGCCTGACCTGCTGTGCTTTTCCGGCAACACACTCTCGACTCAATTCATTTGCAGCCTTCCTTTCTTCCCTTGACCCCTCAACTTCACTGTCAGCTGTTTCACGGAGGTTCTTTCTCTGATCTCAAGTGTTGTTGAGCATTGCTCATTCTTCTGCTGAGAATCCAAGCATGTTCACAAACATCAGCTTGCTGTAGAAAGATTTGTCAAAACACTGACATTATTGGAAATAGAACACCTCTGAATGTAGTCGAAAAGTGCGGGTGCTGGAAAAGTTAAGCCAGCCTGGAAGTAACCGAGGAGCAGGAGAGTCGATGTCTGGAGCATAAGCTCGTCGATTCTCCTGCTCCTCAGATGTTGCCTGACCAGCTGTGCTTTTCCAGCACCACACTTTTCGACTCTGATCTCCAGCATCTGCAGTCCTCACTTTCACCTCTGAATGTAGTACAGATACCACCTCAGGACTATACCGCATCATTTTGTCCTGTTTGGAATGGATTTTATTGCTTCATCACCACTTGGCTGTTTGATCACTAATTTCACCAAATTGTTTTTCTGAAGTTATGACTGGTTCTTCGTGAACATTAAATAGTGAACCCCGCTGTCATTTTATTTTAAATGCTGCCTACTGAAGCCTTCAACTTATGATACTGAATAAAGGCCATGTCTTGGCTTAAGTTGAGAGTCTGAGCCACTGAGAAACCAGACAGCACAACAACCATATTTACTGCTCATTCTTCGATTGCCCCAAGACCATTTCAGAGGCCAAAATGACTTGCTCCAAAGCCTCTTCAGTAGGTCACTCAGTAGTAGATGTACAAGAAAGCCCTTGGGGAAATTTCCCTTCCAATTTCTCAGCTTCTGTGATGAATGGATTTCAACTGACTTCAGTTCAGCTCCCTGAAGGTATTGTTCACACAGAAAGCCCAAAAAGTGGAAAACAACAGATTTAAGCTGACCTGTTCCATTGTACATTAATGCACTGAAACAGTGCATTAGTAAGGGTGCTGCGTACCATGTCGTAGTGAAAATAAAATCAATTGTAACAGCGTGAGCTAGTAGGATGCAGAGATCAGACACCCACTTCATTCAAGTTGTAAAAGGCATTTAATTCACTTAATTCTCAGTCATAATTACCTTTTGTGGTCTCACTCTCCCTGACCAAAAAAGTACCACGAGGATTTTCGGGACTTAGCAACATTCTTTCCGATTCTCTTCGAGTAATCTTCCCAAAATACCATCTGAAACAACAATAGTCAATAAAAATGGCCATCATTTGGAGAACTTAAGTATAACACAAACTTTCCATGCGTTTCCTAAAGCTGACCCACTAGTCAGAACCAAAGGTACGCCCATTTCTCAGAAGAACACTAAAACCAGTTGCCATTCAAACACAGCAGAGGCGTCAGCAGTAACAATGATAAAGCAGGATGAACGATTTTCACTTATCACTATTTCAACCAACCTCCACTCGATTTGGTGCAAATTCAAAAGTATCTCTAAGTGATAAGCAGAAACCATTCAAAGTTTATTTTGAATAATCAATAATTGAATAATCAATTATTCAAAAAAAACACATCATTCTCTAAATTTTAAGATGATACTGGTCTTAGCTCTCACAACTAATTTTTAAATCAGGAAACATTTCTTTTGGATATGAATTTTGTTTCTCTCAGAATGATTAACATTACTTCTGTCCATAACTTTGTCATGTCAACAAATATGTCAACAGCAGTTCTATATAAAACAAGTTGCACTTTATATCGACATTGGTATTTCCAATAACATTGTTATTGGAGAATTTCGTTGCAGAATGTTTCCCAGTCACTACGATACATGCCAGCCAATCCCTTAGTTGATTGGGAAGAGGGAATGGGATAGATGGGCCAAATGGCTTTCTTTCATGATCGTCTGCATGAATTTCAGAGATTGAGCTGAAAATTAGTTGCTGGAAAAGCGCAGCAGGTCAGGCAGCATCCAAGGAGCAGGAGAATCGACGTTTCGGGCATGAGCCCTTCTTCAGGAATGAGGAAAGTGTGTCCAGCAGGCTAAGATAAAAGGTAGGGAGGAGGGACTTGGGGGAGGGGCGTTGGAAATGCAATAGGTGGAAGGAGGTCAAGGTGAGGGTGATAGGCCGGAGTGGGGGTGGGCGCGGAGTGGTCAGGAAGAAGATTGCAGGTTAGGAAGGCGGTGCTGAGTTCGAGGGATTTGACTGAGACAAGGTGGCATTTCCAATGCCCCTCCCCCCAAATCCCTCCTCCCTACCTTTTATCTTAGCCTGCTGGACACACTTTCCTCATTCCTGAAGAAGGGCTCATGCCCGAAACGTCGATTCTCCTGCACCTTGGATGCTGCCTGACCTGCTGCACTTTTCCAGCAACACATTTTCAGCTCTGATCTCCAGCATCTGCAGTCCTCACTTTCTCTGTGAATTTCAGAGATTGCCAAGCTTGGGATGCTTTTAGTCTACTTGGGAAAATTCAGGCTTTCGAGTGTAATTTTTAAAAAAGTCAATATCCCTGCAAACTTTATAATTTTACACTCAAGTCCCTCTCTACATGTAAGCACACGATCTGAGCTGGCATTTAAGCACAGTACTGAAGGACTGTGGTATCTTCAGAGATGTAGTCTTTTAGATGAGTCATTGATCTAGTGCCCATGCCTGTGAGTTTATGGTCAAAAGTCAAGATAAGTGCTATTTGCCGAAGGTCTCGGCCAACATTTAACCTTTAACCCTCTCAATCAACTGGCCATTAATCTTATCACATTTGTGGGTCATTATTGTTCAAGTGTCTGCTGCCATATATACCTACAAAATAAAAATTACTACAGCTTAAAAATAATTCATCAACTCTGAAACACTTTGAGATGTCCCTTAGGATAAAAACAGAGGAAGACAAGTTGACATCCTCTTATGCTATCAAAATCATTTATAATTACTTTTCCTAACATGAATCTATTCTTGATGAGACATCTGAGCTTCTTTCAAATGCCAGCTTTTCCATTCCATCTCCAAGTCAGCTGCAATACCGCAGCCCAATATGATGTGCATTTTCATGAAATGTCCTCAGATCTCCTTGGGTATAGGATTAAGAGTATATCAGAGTGGCAATATCTCTCATTTCAAAATCTGATAATGCTGCAATAATAAAAAGGTGACAGATGTAGAAGTTACTGCTTCTACATCTAGCCCTGTGCTCTCTAATCTGCGCAATTTGGACAAAGTAATCTGATCTGATTAAATTGGGTAAACATCAATAGTTAATGGATTTTGAGCTGCTTATGATAATCATTGAGATGGCAGTGACAGTGTTTGTGTAATAATAGACCCACGTAATCTGTATCATATTTTCATAACTTGGCCATCAACAAGATGAGCTGCCCCTTTAACACTGAAACACATTTAAATTCTTTTTGAATTTTACAGATTGATCTGAACATTCTCAACTCTCTCATCTGTGTGTCAAAATGACCATCGATGCACTACATACAGACCCCACACCATCAATAATGCATATGCCCCCTAGATAGCAACTTCAATAATTCAGGAGGTTGCCTGTCTCTGTGCATAATTTGGAAATACACTGGAGCATACATTTTACTGTCTACAGGTCAGACAATAATGTCTTCACAGTTTCACAGTAATCATTCAATCCTTGCCATTCTGAGGACCTGTGCTGCAGATTCCCTTACCATGTCTCCATAGCATTAACCCTATGGCTAGCTGTTATGTAGGCACCAATAACCGGCTACGTTCATATCACTGAAATACTGCAGCTCACTGAGCGGTGTGTTTAACCTCTGATGTGCCAAAATGTCTTCTCTAGTTTTTTGAAGGACTTTCATTTTTAAATGATCCTCCACATCCTCTAGTTTTCAGCATATATTTTGCTCCACAGCCCCTGCACTTCCTCATATAATAGAAGAAAGAATTATAGACACTGGAGATCTGAATCAGAATCAGAAATTGCTGACAAAACCCAACAAGTCTGACAGCATCTGTGGGAAGATAGCAGAGTTAATGTTTCGAGTTTGGTGACTATTCATCAGAAACATTAGCAGCCAGGAGAAAATGATATTTATACTGAAGCCTTCGTGTGGTTGGTGGTGACGGCCGGGGGTTGTTGAATGTATAGTTGCAGGCAGAGCCCAAAGAAAGTTATGAAAGGAGTACGTAAATAAGAATATAATGGATAGCATGTCAGGACACAAAAGCTGAGTAAGTGATAATAACTGCGAACATTAGAATAAAATGGTTGAGCTAAAAAAATAGGGTGAGCTACACTGAAGGGAACCTACTTAGTGTGATAATGGACCCAGGAGTATATGGGAATGTATGGCTGTGCTAAAAGCAACCCATGTCAGAAAAGGACTGGGTGTGGGGTGGGTAAAAAACATGGAAGGATGAAATCAGGCCCTTAAGTTATTGAACTCATTGTTGAGCCGTAGAGGCTGCAGGGTTCTCAAGCAGAAAATGAGAAGCTTGCACGGTGGCTCACTGGAAGAATGCAGCAGGCCAATGGCAGAAAGGTTGACGTGAGAACATGGTGGTGTGTTGAAATGACAGGTGACTGGAAGCTTGGGGTAATAATCTCCTTATTTAGCTACCCGTTTTATATCTCTTGCTCTCTGGGCTCCATCTCCACCTATCTACTCATCTCTCCACTTGCCCACTCACCCCTCCACTTTGGCTTAAGCATAAGTACCACTTTTTCCCAGCTGTTAACAATTCTAGTTAGATTCACAGCATTAACCCTGCTTTCTTTCCACAGACGCTGCCAGACTTGTTGATTTTCTTCAATAATTTCTATCTGTGCCCCACTACTCCTTACCCTTGTAAAGATACCTGGACGTTATCTTAAGATCACTGGCCCCTTATATTTCCCCTGAGAGCAAACTGGGGCAAGCCAGTTTTTTTTCTATTTGCATGATAGGTAAGATGTTTGGCTTCAGGTGGCCGGGTGTCTTTGCTGTATAAAGCCTCCAGGGCCATTAACATTGTCATTCAAGCTCCTACTAATCTTCAAGTATCTCAGTTTGCCAGGTTACTCACCGATCTCAGTGCTTTCATTAATGGCTTATGCAATAATGAAACAACAAGTCAATGGAAACCATCAGCTCCATAATTTTAAACATGACAAATGGACAAAGAGGATTCGATAGGCGAAAGTAGGACAGCAGATGCTGGAGATCAGAGTCAGGATTAGAGTGGTGCTGGAAAAGCACAGCAGGTCAGGCATCATCAGAGGAGCAGGAAAATCGATGTTTCGGGCAAAGGCCCTTCATCATTCCCCATTCCTGATGAAGGACTTTTGCCCGGAACGTCGATTTTCCTGCTCCTCGAATGCAGCCTGACCTGCTGAGCTTTCCCAGCACCACTCTAAACTTGAAAGAGGACTAGATATTCTGGGTTCAGGTGAATGAATAGAAATCTCAAGCCCTGGTGCTGCTCCTGGCCTGGGGCACTGTCCTCACCCTGAGCACAGTGAGCTCTGGTTATTTGGCTCTGATATACCTGCCTGTCCCAGGCCTCTGGCCTTGGTTTAAAGAGCCTGGCTGGAAAATTCAGCTCCATAACACTGCTGGCTTCATTCAATGAGAACCCAGAGGTAATATGGCAGATGCAATCCACTTTTGACTACTTCCAGTGTGGCTCATGCCAACCACCATCTTGGGGTAGTCGACAGCACAGGCCCCTGTACATGTGGCAACAGCATGCTCAATAGCCAGGTTGTGACATGAGCCAACATCGATGATTTGGTGCCTGACCTGCCATCTGGACCTTGTGATCCGTGTTGGCATTCTCTCTTAAACATACAGTGATTAACATGTGTTCTGCTTCACTGCACCTCTTTCTTCCTTTTGAGAAGTACTTTTTGAGCTATTTCCAACAATGGATGCAACCTGAATCCACCTCCCATTTGAGAGGTGCAGCTGGATCTACGGAATGCAGGTGAACTTCAGTTGGCGTGAATCTGAGCCTCCTACTGAGCAGGATAGCCAACTGGCAGCACATTCACGGCTAGGTTGCAAGGCCAAACCATGGGGTTAACACCTGGCAACACCGCGTTCAGTTGCCTTGCCTGTTCACAGGCAATATCCAGCTCTTAGCCCAGCATAGCGCAGAAGACAGTGGCAAAGCATCACACCTAATTCCAACCTCAGCTGAAGTTCATAAATCCAGCAAAGGTCATGAAATAATGGCCGGGAGGGTGAACCTTGTTTGATTCCTCCACACAGACATTGTTAGCTCCCCAAGAGCTAACATCAGCAAATTCATCCTGGGTAGTGGATTTAATATAGCTCAGCTCCACATTTGATAAAGCCGTTATAAACAGAGCTAACCTTTTAACAAGCTATATTTCATATCAAGAAAAGCAATCTCTATACATTTTCAATGTTGCCAAAGGGCTTAATCAGATTAATGCTATTCAACGTTTGACCTTCACACTATCAAAATAATGCAATCGACGTTAATGTTATGTGGTACATCTGGTAACATATACATGCCTATTCATATTGGTTCCCATTGATTTAGATTCTCAGAGACTCCAGTTGAGCTGGAACCTCTGATTATGCTGTTTCTAAATCCAATCCTTTATTGTACCAGCAGAATCACACACAGGTTTGTTTCTGGACCTGCAAATCTGTCACTCGGATAAAAGAACCAGAAAAGCTGAAAGCCAGTTAAGGAATGCCAGTATTTTGGAATTGGAATATAGATCGATGAGCAAAGGGGGAGGTGATTGAAATCAGCCATGAAAGCCTCTCTTCTCCACCCCTTCCAATTAAGTAACCTACTCACTTGCAGATAAAGACAATTTGGTTGCAGTATCTGATCAGTGGTCATCACCCATGTCTCAGCCTGAACTAGTGCTTTAAAAGAGTTGGGATTGAGATGAAACAAAACTTGACATTCCCCTGTATGTAACTATTTTGTTAAAACTCAGTTAGCGTTGTCTGCTTATATTCACAAAGCAAAGCAATACTGTTTAAAGTGAAATAAATGTGTGGAAATAGTTCCATCAGTCCGAGATGGCTATCTTTTAAAAAGACATCATGATGCAGAATGCGGATTTCATGCTGGAGTATTGCCACTGCAGTCCTGGCAGAATTGATGGAGGGAGACAGGCATCATATAGCTAGTTCAGAATTCAGATAAGCAGAAGAGTCTGGTCTCTGCCAAATGTCTAGCCAGCAGCTGGAGAAGGAGGTGGTGTGGGGGGAACTGCTGACTGCATTATCATATTTTATAATCACAATGGAAACAAAGCAGGATCTAGCCATAAAATATTAACACAAGGTTTCACAAGCATTCTTCTCTTCAGAAGAACGTTGTAACGGATTATCAAAAACACAGTTTATCATTTCTAAAGCAAATTATTTACTCTTCAGCCTGAATGGAGTCAGAAGGTGCAACGTAATTGCTGGGGATATATCCAGTATTTCCTGTAGCGAGGGAACGAGCTAACCACCAATCTCCTTCCCTGTAAGATATAAAAGAGACAAAAAAGCATTATGTTGCGATGAACCATTTCTGTTCAACTTTTAACTGAATGTTAACATGAAAACAGCTGACGATCCAGTCTGAATGATGAATTCATTCATATCAGTACTGCAGGTTTTTAGTAGGCCATTATAAAGAAAGTGTTGAAATTCAGAAAATGCTTGGAAGCTATTTTGTTGAAGTCTGGGGACAGTGAGAGTGTTTTTCTCCTTTCTCCTTTTAAGTTTACATAAAGAAAACATTTCTTTTCCCTCCTTCCAAATAGGGGAGAATCAATTCAGGAAAAATATGAGCATTATCATACAAAAATACATAATTTGCTGAATCTGTTTCCACATCTTTGCACTGAGTACAATATGTAGTTCATTTGACTCTGACTGGATTAATTGTGCTTTGATTAAATTTGAGCAGCTTTCATAAACACCATTATTATTTATTGATTTCACACTATTGACATAAACGGCACTGGCCATATTTGCAACAAGAAAATATTAGCTAACTCAGCCGAAGCTGATGTTGCCAGTGTTTTGACAACATGGAGTTACTTTGGAATTTCTAGAGTAATTTGATTCAGAGCAAGTAACACTTTATTTTTCTGTGACACAGGCATGAACTGAAAAAAAATATAAAATGTACTCAGAGAATTGCCCAGAGGTACTTGTACTCTTAACTGCATTACAATCATTCTTCTAACTCCTCAAACCTTTGAAAAGCACTGCCTTCTTGAAAATAAAATTGGACAAAATATTATATGAACCACAACAACTTCGTGTCAAAGCTATTTTAAATATGAAAATAAATACCCCACATGTTTGTTAGCGATCAGAAACCAAACTCAGTGTGGGCCAGAAAATTGAATTCCATGGGTTGAAGGAGCCACTCTCTTCAGTATTTTATTCTTCCTTTGGGAAGAAAGTAAAGCCAAAAGAGGCCTTGCACCCATTTAAATAATAATGTTCCACCAAAGTGACAGGGTAGCATGTTTCAACTAAATTAGTGTCTTGGCTATGTGCATTTAGCAACAAAACAAAGTCAGAGTGGAAAATCACTCTGTTAGAATGATTCTGGCCCTTAAGTCTTCATTTATTTCATTTCGATACTCAGAAGAAAGAACAGATAGGTTTCCATTAATAATTTGGTGAAAACCCTTTGTACATATCTCAGCAAAACTACATGAGTACACTTTTGCATAACTTGTCTTTGCATTAAGAGTTAACTGCTCAATGTAGTCGTTTATGCATGTTCAAAAAAAAAGAATTAGTTTTACAGTTGGTCCTAAATATACTTAGAATTCTAGTCTTTCCTGGCCTTGGGTCAGTCTGCACAACTGCTTAAGGTTTAATCTCCCTCCTCAGTAACTATCAAATCAGTGTGCTACACATTGCAGGACATTTCCCACATTCAACAATCAGCTTGTCAGATGTAGCTGTAGATATTGGATTTCTTCTGAATGCTAGTGAATAAATGTCATTTACAGCTGCTTTAACACTTTTCCTTTGTAATCTAAAGATGCAATGCAATTGAATGTAGCTATGAGTGAACTTAGTTGCAGAATATGGGGACGCATAATTTATCTGTGCTGTTACTATTCTGTGATTTCTTGCCCTGCCCCATAAAGAGAGATAAGGTCCTATAGCAGCATTCTGGAACAAAAGCAGCTGGGTACACTCAGTTGCTTATATCTGCAGTATAACATATAGCAAACACAATCATTGGCTCAGTGGTTAGCACTGCTGCCTCACAGCACCAGGGTCCCAGGTTCGACTCTAGCTTTGGGCGACTGTCTGTCTGTCTGTGTGGAGTTTGCACATTCTCCCCATGTTTGTGTGGATTTCCTCAGGATGCTCCGGTTTCCTCCCACAGTCCAAAGATGCGTAGGTCACGTGAATTGGCCATTCTAAATTGCCCATAGTGTTAGGTGTATTAGTCAGAGAGAAATGAATCTGGGTGGGTTACTCTTCAGAGGGTTGGTGTGGACTTGTTGGGACGAAGGGCCTGTTTCCACACTGTAGGGAATCTAAAGGAGGAAATAACCTCCACCTATCATTTGTGAAGCTTTATTCTTCATAATATTAGAACTATTCCTTGAATTTTGACAGTAGGAGAGTTAAAAGTAGCTACATGTTCTCACCAGCCAAAGGATTAGTTGAAATTGTAAGGGTACTATCACAATTCGAAAATTGAAATTGTGCATGGAAATTGCCTATTTTTTATTTAAAGTGTTCTATCAAATGAGATCAGTCGGTCTCAAGCTTCAGAACTGTCTGCCATGGCTTGGGGCAACATTTCTCACGTAACCTTCTACTCTTCATCTTGTTAATTATGCAGCCTGCCTCTTGGTTTTCGAGAGGAATCGTTCAGCTAGGGAAGAGGTAGCACTCACTGAGCCTGAGACTTTCCAGCATTCACAACACTGCGCCATTTTTAAAGTCAAGCTGTATATCGCTTTGGATGCTGCAAGCCAGGAACTGTCTTCACACAATAGGACTTGACTATTATCATTGAGAACAAGGCCCACAAGAAAGACAAGCTTGCTCCCTGTTTCATGGACAGATGTGGTGGAGAGGATAATGGTCCTTTCTGCTATGAATCGCCAGAGGAAGCCATGCTATCAAACTCTGCAACCTCACACTGACAAAACCACCACTCATTCCAATTCTGACAGTGCACACACTTTGCACCAAGGCTCATGAACTACAACTTACACTTTTACACATTTTGTGTCCACTCAAAGGCTCCGACCTATCTCATCCTCTCAAATCAGGTACTCTTCCATCCCTCCGCACTTGTTAATCACACAGAGAGTGTGCCCCTCGATCACTTGTACCCTTCCATCTACATCCATTATACTCAACTCCTCTCTTTGTCTTTGTCCACCCTCCAGACTGACGTCCTGTAATCCCTGGACTGATTGCATTTGACCTGCAGAACTGACTGTGTCGCCACCCATGCATTGAGAGGACATGGATCCTGATATCGTGGAAGGACAAAGTGCCTGAATGATCATGGTTAACCCCTTGGATTGGAATAGGACAATCCCCTTGACTGACTGTGGCAGTACCTCCTCACTCACTGTAGACCCCTTCAGCCCACTAAGGACAGTTCCCCTTTGACTTTCACCATATCAGGGATGTACCTATACCCCCTGGTGTGCAACCGTTTTTTAAAAATCAGCTTACCACCACCTCTCAATAGTAGTTAAGGACTGTCAATAAATTCTGGTCTAATCAGCAATACCCAAAAAAATGCATGGTCAGTTGTTTGAAGTACATGCAGTGTGTTTGCCACATAAATTGCTGGCATATGCTTCAGGTCTGACATTGACATAGCACAGTGTCACATAGCGACATATCTGCCCACATGACTGTTCAGCGCTTCCCACCATGACAAGGTGCCTGCAATATGAGTCACACACAGGCTGGTAGCCCATAAGTCAATGCTGACGTTAGTGAGTGTACATTAAGAAACAATGTGAAGTAGGCAGAGGTAATCTCCCAGCAGTTAGGGATATAAGATGCACTCTCTGTCGCTGCACACAATGTGTCCTATAGAAGCACGCATATTATTGGTGTGTCTGAGTGCCAAAGTACAGTACTGAAAGACTGAAATGAAATGAGAGTTGGTCCAAGAAAAGGTGCAATAAGGTGTAAGGCTGGAGGCCACAGAGCATGCTGGGACACTGTCCTGAAGAACCAATTAAATGTCGGCTGAGACACATATTCAGCAGGCACCTGCTCCGAATTAAATGTCAGGAACTTGTGCTGCCTGGTTTGTTTGGGGATGGAGCGGAGAATTGGAAGTGACATTTAAATAAGCTGAGTTAGGGCTTTAATAATATACAGAAGTAGGAGAAGGTGAGGTCTGCAGATGCTGGAGATCAGAGTCGAAAATGTGGTGCTGGAAAAGCACAGCGGGTCAGGCAGCACCTGAAGGGCTCTGGCCTGAAACGCCGATTCTCCTGCTCCTCGGATGCTGCCTGACCTGCTGTGCTTTTCCAGCATCACACTCTCGACAATACACAGAAGTAAGCTAGTCACCACGAAATGGCAAGATTCTAAAGTCGCTATTTAAGGCTTGATGGGAAAATTGGACAAAGTTTTCTTGAATAGCTTATTTTTTTCCATTCTCCCCATCTTTTACTACCTTTCTCACCATGCCGCATCAGGGAGCAGAAAATTCCACCCACACAGAAAGATACTTGACACCTTACCACAGCAAGTCGTTCTCAGCCAAAGGTTCCAGCATTCTCTCACTTTCACCGTTCAACAATTAATCCTATTGTCAGTGCAATACGAAAGTGAAGACATTGAATGCATAGTACATAGGTACACTTGAACCCCCTGATCTGCCCCAGTTAAAAAGAAGCAGCTCACCACCACCACTCAATGGCAATCAGGGACAATCCAGTGAATGCTGTCCAGCCACCAATACCCACATCCTGTGAAGGAATTCAAAGAAATACACCACAAACCAGGCCATTCAGCCCATACCAATTCTTGTGCTTTACCCAATGTTTTTTTTACTCACTCATGAGATGTGGGCAGCTCTGGCCAGGCCAGCATGTATCGCCCACCCCTAATTACCCAGATAGCTATTAAATGCCAACCACATTGCTGGGGGTCTGGAGTCATATGTAGGCCAGACCAGGTAGGGATGGCAGTTTTCTTCCCTGCATGACATTAGTGAACCAGATCAGTTTTTTCAACAATCAACAATTGATTCACAGTCATCATTAGACACATTAGACACTCACTGAGTTCAAATTCCAGCATCTGCCGTGGCAAGATTTGACCCGGGTTCCCAGAACATTAGCTGAGTTTCTGGATTAATAGTCTAGCCAGAAATACCACTTGGCCATTGCCTCCCTGTTTTCCTCCTCTCCTTCCTTGTCTAATTCGATCAGTATTACCTTCTGCTTCCTTCACTCTCATTACCAAACCAGATTCTACTTATATGTCCCTATATTGTTTGCCTCACCCTGCCAGCAGGTCCGAGACGGAGGTGCAGAGAGGAAGCGGCGATCTGGAGTTGCCAGGGATTCTCAGCATCTAGTTTCTATCTGTCTTGTATTACATTAGGAAATTGCACACTGATAAGGCAAGATTCAATGTGGATGAGAGTGAAAATGAGTAAAAATCCCATTAGTAGCTACCTTGCTGCTCAAGGTTTGGAACCCTGTTGGAAAATGTAACTAGTTGTTCCTTTGTTGAGACAAGCCTCCCTTCCCCGGTCATACAATTCTCCTAGATTTCTCACCATAACCCATATCATTTGGGCATTATAAGGTTCTGCTGTACAGGTTTACATGGAGACCCCGAGTGGAATTCTCCCCTCCCTGAAGGTGTTGGTAAGGAGAAATAACTGAGTGAGTTCCCACGATAAGTTACTCGCCTTTTCTTGTCACCTCTGGGTAAGGAGGTTTGCTGGATATTTTTGTGACCTGCCTTCCCAGTGGATGAGGAAGGTGATTGGAAAACCGGAGTGACCCGCTTTCTGAGTTGATGGGGCCTACAATGCCCCTTGAGGGTGGATCAGAGGCAAGGAAGGGGAGGGGCAAGAGGATAGTCTCTGAAAACCATCCTTCTGTGTGAAGGGACATGATAGAATGATGGAATCTCTACAGGGTGGAAAGAAGCCATTCAGCTCGTCGTGTCAGCATCAACCCTTTGCACAGCATCCCACCCAGACCTACAACCCCATATTTACTTTGGCTAATCCAACTAGCCTGCACATCCCTGGACACTGCGGAGTAATTTTGAATGGCCAATTCACCTAATCTGCACATCTTAGGAGTCTGGAAGGAAACCAGAGCATCCAGCAGAAACCCACGCATGCACGGAGAGAATATGCAAGCTCCAGGCAGACGGTCACACATGGCTAGAATCAAATCCGGGTCCCTGGCACTGAGGCAACAGTGCTAACCACTGAGCCAATGTGTCACTGTGATGACCATTTAGAATAAAGATGAATAAGAATTTCTTCAGCTAGAGGGTAGTCAATGTGTGGAACTCAGTGCCACAGACAGTTTTGGAGGTCAAGCCATTGAGTGTCTTGAAGACAGAGATCAATAAGTGCTTGATTAGTAGGAGGATCAAGGGTTACTAGGTGAAGGCAGAAGAATGGGGTTGAAAAACATATCTGCCATGATCGAATTGTGGAGCAGACTCAATGGGCTGATTGGCCTAATTCTGCTGTTATATTTTATGGTCTTAAGGTCACTTGGGAGTTTGGGTCACAAGACAGGGGCAGGATCAGGATTCGACTGCGATTAATACTTTAGATTAGGAACAGGCCTGTGATCACTACCTGTAAACTGCACAATGGCAAAGGGCCAACACGCTGATTTTTTTTTATTTGCTGGGGACCTGAGGTGGGGTGGGGGGAAATGTCCACAATTTCCTGCTGTCATTCGTGTGCCAGTTCCCTATCATGGTTTTGCCTCAGGGCGATTTTCAGGGATGGCAGTGTCAAGTTGGGGAACTGGGTTTGTGTAATAGCTACTCATCAGCGAGGATCTCCGCTGAGACCGAAGGATCAAGGAGGGACTCAGGCTGTCGCCTGGTGGCAGACTAGGATGGCAGCACTCCACCCAGTTAGAAGATCCCTGCCCCCATATACAGCATAGTCAAAGGGTCACAGCCGAAGCTACTGACTGTCCGATGGAGGGATTGCTTACTTGATTATAAAATAAAAGTCCCGCTGAGGGAGTCTCTACCTTAAAGCACATTTCCTTTCTCCCACCGACGCTGACAGCTCCATTTTTTTTTAACAGTGGAGCCATCAATCTCTCCCTGAAAGTTCTTGTACGGGAGGCCACCTTAACTGGACAGGGTCTATGGAAGCAGCAAATTATCAACTGGCTCAGAAATCACCCTCAGCGTATAACCCACCTATCTTCATGATGTTAGGATGAGGATAGATGAGCAATATCTATCCAAAGTTTTCATGTTCAGGAAAGGAAAAAGTAAAACAAAGCTACCATTTACCAGTTAAGTAATAATACAGTGAAAGATGAGGGGTGCTATACATATTGAATTTTTAAAAAATGTAAGACGTGTGATCTTTTAAGTGGAGTGGGCCAGAGGAAGATAACTTCGACAAGGTTTCCCATGGGAGACTTATTAGCAAGGTTAGATCTCACGGAATACAGGGAGAACGAGCCATTTGGAAACAGAACTGGCTCAAAGGTAGAAGACGGAGGGTGGTGGTGGAAGGTTGTTTTTCAGACTGGAGGCCTGTGACCAGTACAGTGCCACAACGATCGGTGCTGGGTTCTCTACTTTTTGTCATTTACATAAATGATTTTCATGCGAGCATAAGAGGTACAGTTAGTAAGTTTGCAGATGACACCAAAATTGGAGGTGTAGTGGACAGCGAAGAGGGTTACCTCAGATTATAACAGGATCTGGACCAGATGGGCCAATGGGCTGAGAAGTGGCAGATGGAGTTTAATTTAGATAAATGCGAGGTGCTGCATTTTGGGAAAGCAAATCTTAGCAGGACATATACACTTAATGGTAAGGTCCTATGGAGTGTTGCTGAACAAAGAGACCTTGGAGTGCAGGTTCATAGCTCCCTGAAAGTGGAGTCACAGGTAGATAGGATAGTGGAGAAGGCGTTTGGTATGCTTTCCTTTATGGTCAGAGTATTGAGTACAGGTAGGATAAATAGACAAAGTCTTTTCCCTGGGGTTGCGGAGTCCAGAACTAGAGGGCATAGGTTTAGGGTGAGAGGGGAAAGATATAAAAGGGATCTAAGGGGCAACGTTTTCACGCAGAGGGTGGTACGTGTATCGAATGAACTTCCAGAGGAAGTGGTGGAGGCTGGTACAATTGCAACACTTAAAAGGCATTTGGATGGGTAAATGAATAGGAAGGGTTTGGAGGAATATGGGCCGGGTGCTAGCCGGTGGGACTAGATTGTGTTGGGATATCATGTAGGCATGGACGGGTTGGACCGAAGGGTCTGTTTCCATGCTGTATATTTCTATGACTCTACAACTCTATAACTTCATAATTTTTGAATGTTTTTAACTGCATGACCTTCAGTTAATCTTTAAGTTATGTAAAAAGCACAGCAAGAGATTTTGCTTCAGCTGCATTAAGCAATTCAAAGGTTTGGCTGTTTTGAAGAGATTGCTTTTTCTCTCGGGGCTATTGCTGAATCTCATATGCATATTGTGAAATCAAAATTTGCCATGATTCTGTACAATCAGGCATCATATTAAAATAGGATTGCTTTTAGGAAAATGATTTTTTTCAAAACATTATGTAATGTTTTCATGAGAGGTAGATAGGTGCAGTTTGCTAATGCTGCTGAATATTAGCAGTATTAAAATAAAGAATAAGCATTTTAGATCACAGTATTAATTCACTCATGTGACTGACTGTAAATGATTGAAGATTACTGTTAACAAATACATAAGACCATTTGTTAGTTATACTAGTGCATGGCAGGTAGTTACTAAGCAATTGTTTTAATTCAAAAGATTTTAAAATGTTTCATTGGTGTCTTTGAATCCAATTTTTAAAGAGTGTTTTTGAAGCCTGAGAAACAAGCAAGGTTGCCAAAAATGTTCAGAGCTACAGTTTTCACAATATTTCGCTTTTTTTTTAAACCTATTATGCCAATAATAACTGGTTCAATCTTGGAGGGTTTTAAATTAGCTCAGAAAAAAATCACACAGACCTGATTATACTGCATACAATTTACATTTAAATTTCAACAATCCCTTACATGGATTACGGCAATCTTGGATGAACTGTTCTGAAGAAACATCACAACAGAGTGAAGATTCTACTCCCAAGAACTTCAAGGGCCTCCGAATCAGTATCAAAAATCTCTCTTTCACCTCTAAATCTTATCAACAATTAATTATATGTCTGGAAATTTTATTCTGGTGAGATGAGAAGAACATGTATCAGAACTGTACTTCTTCCCAGCACAATCCTACCAAGATGTTCATAGTTATCTGATTGTTCCCATGCAAAGAGTCAAAAGACCTTCTGACACCATTTATAAGAAACGCAAGACCATTTGTGAATGTTTCACACAACCTTCAGGATTGTCTCCAAAAGCTGAATCTCAGCTATTTCAGGCAGGCAAGCAGCCACATGCTGTAAGCACAGAAACAGATTAAAGTGGATCTACACAACAGGCTTATTTATCTGCAATAATTCTAAATTACAGCCATAGGCTGGCTTCACTGACATCAAGTACAGCAGAAAGTTTCACTGAAGACTAGCTCAAGACCAATCATCTGTACCTGCCTGAGTAGTGTCACGCATGGAGAGAGAGTGCATATTTGGAGGCACAGTATAGTTGGGCACACTATATCAACAAAAAACAAACTGGTGCTCATTTATGTTTGTTTCCATACTTAATTCACGATAAACACTGCATTCGAATTGTTTTTGTGCAAGATGTTAGTCCTCATTTTTGTCCAGCTTGCTCGACGAATAACTGATAACAGCCATCAGAGTGGCAAAGCATTATGTGCGCATCTCGAGAATCTATGAGTTCAAAGGTATAATCTGGTTCATTCAACAGCACAAGTTTTCAAACAGAAGTCTCTGAGCCCCAAAAGCTCCATATGTCTACAGAATCAGTAGATTCCTGCCCTGTTCTCAGTTTTTCTTTACTTGTTGAGTTGCTAGAACATTTTTGCCATTACAGGACATCAAAAAATATGGTTCACTACAATGATAACATAACAGCTCAAAAGGAAACTTCGGTGGGGTGTACCATGACTTGTCACTAATCAGCATCTTTTGGATCTGGTTATGATCAGTTAGGAGTTAGAAGGTAGGCCAATCCATTATCCTCCTGGTTTACACACTATGTTGAAGTTTGAAAGTTTTGCCAACTCTCTGAAGGAATGCCATGATATCGAGGCACTAGTGTTGGACTGGGATGGACAGTGGGAGAAGTCAGACGACACCAGGTTATTGTCCATTAGGTTTATTTGAAATCACAAGCTTTTGGAACATTGCCCCTTCATGAGGTGAAGGGGTGATGCTCCGAAAGATTGTGATTTCAAACAAACCTGTTGGACTATAATTTGGTGTTGTCTGACTTCTGAAAGGGTGGTTAGAGTAGTGATCATCACAGGAGCTGACACAATATATGCAAGCGATCTCCTGATCTTTAACATTTGAAAACTCTCCCTTCTGGTCCACCATGTATAATTGGAAATATCTTTGCCAACCAAGAGAAAGGCTTTCTACAATGGTCGCACTCAGAGTTGCATAAATTCATAAAGGGACAACATATTAAAAAAGGATAAATATAGATACCAATACAGACCTGCCATCCAATCTCCTAAATTTAATCAATGTTGCATGTGAAAAAAGAAAAGGGCATTAGATTATACCCATGCAGTACAAGTCATGACTTTAAAGAAAAGCAGTAGTTACAATTTATCATTCACTAAAGCAACACACAAGATTAAGAACACTTTTTTTTCTAACAATTCCAATCTAGAAATTTCAAATGTAACAAAAATAATAGACTTGCCATTCACTAAGGATAGTTATTAACAGCAAGAAGTTATAACATTTTCTCAACAAAATGTTGTGTCACATTATTAGAAAATAGAACAAAAAGAGGCCAATTTTGACTCAGGACACCGAAGAAAAGGGTACAATTAAATCAATCGCTCATTGTATATCTCTCAAACTTTTATTTGCACCAACTTCATTGGGGGAATTGCATAAAAGGAGGCTTGCCGCAGCCTGGGTTCAATTCCCAGTCAGGGAATGATGTTCTATTGTTCGGATTCTTGTGGTGCCGTGGCAATGTCCCTGTCTCTGAGTCAGGAATCCTGAATTCAAGTTTCACCTGCAGTGGTTGTTTTATAACATATTTGCACAGTATGATTAAAAATACTATAACAGGCTTCTCAGTCAGCTTAACCATCTGACACTAACACCAAAGTCAAAAAATGCTTTTGTGTTTTTATTAAATTTACATCTAATGTTGCCTTTTCTTTAGTAGGTACAAAAGTATGAAGAGTCAATCTGCTCTCCATCGTAAGTACATTGATGGGTTCAGGGGCTGTGATGGCGTAGGGTAAAAAGTGAACAAAATAAATACAGAATTCCTATAGACTCTCATCCAATTGTGCAGCAGTTAAAAGCATGATAGCAGCTTGGGATGGTCTGACAAAGTTTCCTTAAAGTGGTAGTTTCTCTTCTTATGACACTGCGATTCTGATAAAATGTGGAAAGGCAATTTAAACTAACAACAATACTTAAATGTTGGTAAAGGACTATTGCTTTCAAAAAAGTGAATCGTAAGGCCAATTGTATATATCCTTTCATGGGATGTGGGTCATTGGAAATGCTAACATGTGTTGCCAATCGCTAATTGCCATTGATCTGCTTGGCTTACTAGGGCATTTCAGAGAGCTGTTAAGAGTCAGTCGCAGTGCTGTAGATCTGAAGTCACATGTAGGCCAGACCAGGTTAAGGATAGCAGTCTTCGTTCTCTGAAGGACATTAGTAAATTGGATGGGGTTTTGCAACAATTGATAACAATTTCATGGATACCATTAGTTAGACTGGTTTTATATTCCATATTTATTAGCTGAATTCCATTTCCACCAGCTGTCTCTGGTTTGTGAGTCTATATTACTGCTTCACCACATTCTCCCCTATACACAATATATAACATATGCAAACATACTCCATAACCCTGTTCCAAAAACCTAGATTTAAAGGTCAATTTAAGCCAAATGCAAGTCAAAGTAATATCCATAAAATGTTCCATCCATTACATTCCAACTGAATTTATGCTGAACTAAATCAAAAATCTTGAGGATTTAAAACATGAAGATTATAGAAGCTCAATAATTATCCATGCCCTATCCATTAACTCAGTGGAAGTAATTGACACTGGGAAAAGAGGATTATGAACTGAGCAAACAGTGAAATTCAGACATAATGTGGAAAACTTATCTCACTAATAGTTACTTCCCTAACAGTTATATCTGTTGTTATACAGAAAAATTGATAACAATTATTAAACTAATTTTATCTTATGCAGCCATTTTCCTTTTCTTAAAATTTACCTTCTAAACTGCATTGCCTGCAGTATGATCAACACAAAGTCTTTGAAAACAGAATGCAAAAATGGCTGTAAGAGTGATTCCTCGCCTCTCTACTAAGTTCATACTTGAAATTGCATTTCCATATTGAGGAACTGAGTGGAAGTCACAAGATTCTATTATGGAAGCATAAAAAATCAAATTGAATCATCCACTGGTAACATACTGCTGTAGATGATCAGCAGTATGTTACACACATACCCTTTTGACTACTAAAGAAATATAACTTGTGAGGACATGCTTAGAACTGAAGAAAGTATCCTATCATGCTTACCTACTGACAAATACACAGAATTCCTGACAGCTGCTAAAATGGGTGTTGTTGGCACAGTCTCCCTAAACAGAATACTATCTCCTTTGCTAACTGTTCAAAGAGTACAAGATAAGATCCTTTCCCAGAATGGCTTCCCTCCTGTCTGGTGGTGACCACACCAAGCAAGTCTGGCAAGGCAAATACTGATGCCAAATAATGGACTCAGTGCCCTTACTGTTACATCAATGTGGACTTAGTAGTAATGAGTCAGATGGGGAAACGGGTTCAAATTCTGTTCCAGAGCTTCAGCACTTAATCTTAGCTGACATTTCAATATAGTACTAATCAATGCATTGTTAAAAATCACACAACACCAGGTTATAGTCCAACAGGTTTAATTGGAAGCACACTAGCTTTCGGAGTGACAATCACCTGATGAAGGAGCATCGCTCCGAAAGCTAGTGTGCTTCCAATTAAACCTGGTGTTGTGTGATTTTTAACTTTGTTCACCCCAGTCCAACACCGGCATCTCCAAATCAATCAATGCATTGTATGAGATGAGAACATTAACAGCCACAGTCCCTGCTCAGGGAGATAAAAGACTATTCAAAAGAGAAAAGAAGCTCAGCAATCAGCTGGCACCACCAAAACAGATGAATCATTGGACTGGTGTTTGTGGGATTTTGCTTTAGCCAACTTGGCCGAAACATTCACCTGCAGAGTCTGCATTTCAAAATTGCTTTTTGTGTCATTTTTAAAAGACACTGTTTGGAGGCACGGTAATGTGCTGCACAATTTTAATTCAGCACTAAGCACAATTGTATTTCAGTTGATACGGCCTGACAATATACTATAAAAAAACATAAAGCATGTCCCTTTAATAAAACCTTGCAAGAATGTTAAAAAACTGGATTCAATATGACCCTACCACTCTGTCAAACACTGAAATGGATTTCCCAAATGCTCAACAGTAAATTAAACAGTAATTGATTAGGTTAAAACGACTGAGAAAAGACACCAAGGGATTTTTTTAAAGAATCGTTAAGGATGGCTACTAAGATTAATTCAGCCACTAAAGTTTTGATCAAGTAAAAAATGGTACACTAATTGCAAGGTTAGCAGTGCTTGGGATAAGCTTCTGAGAAGGCAAGTGCAAGGAATGTCAGACACACACACAGTTCATCAAAGGAATGTTTTAGATGCCAAAAGAGCTTTTAAGCAACTTTTATTTGTTCAACAATGTAATGTGCTGTTGGCAGTGCATTGCATTTGCTAATTTGATGGTGTGCATTAAATATTTGACAGACTACTTGTTGAATATTCACAGAGAGGGCAGAATTTGGTAAATAGCCCACTCTGTCTGAACAACACTTTCCCTTAAAATGATGGAATTGTCCATTCAAAGCCACTTAAACCGGCTAAAATGTTGGCACGTAAATTAGTTAAATTCAGATTCAGAATATACCGTTTGGAACTCAATCCTAAATAATTACCTTAATCTAAGAAAGCTGGGCTGGTCAGGAAGATTCATCAGATTAATTGAATCTCCTCGGATAATAATATTAAAAGCAAGTGGAGGAAGGAGGGAAAAAAAACCCTGAAAGAAACGATTCACTGTTGTTCAGCAAATGCTATAGCCACAATAAATTCCAGTGACGTCAACTAATTTCATACTTACGTATTGTTAACAATCTGTAGTCGCTCCCCTTTGTTAAAGGATAGATCACTCGCCGTCCTGGACTCGTAATCATACAATGCCACAAATGTGGTGACTCCACCTGGAAAGAGAGAGAAACATCTGAGAAAATCACACCCTGCAAAACGCTGCAAATGACATCCTTAGTTAGTTCACATTTTGCAGGGAACACAAGCCTGTCTGCTTGCTTTCATGTTGTTTCCCTTGAACTCTCTTTCTGAGTTACTATCTGCTGCTTGAAATACAGGTGCATGTGGCCACTAATGATCAAACAGCAGGGACTAGGAGTGTTTCTTGATCAGATTGCTTTATCATCCTTAGTGAGCTACCATGTTTCATCACCGACTTTATTGCCTCAGTGCTGCTGGATCTATCAAAGGATATTTATCATCAGAATTGTCTGGCTTGCAATTGAAAAATAATGATACATAAAACATGACTGATTTTTTTGGCAATGATGCAGAAAAGCAGCAGACAAGGAAGGAATGCAGACGCAGTGACCTAGAGGTATTACTGTGCCTGAATGTAGGAGGGATAGTGTGATTCCAATGAAAAGGGATAGTGTGATGTCCGTCTACATCATGATGTCAGTGGCTAGATCATCATAAATTGGGCAGTTCAATCCATTACGATTGAAGATATGTTTATATAGCACCTTCAGTACATGAAGAGATTCAGAAACAAAAATTCCATAACCGATGGAGTAATTTTGAAAAGTAATGTTGGATACTGAGCAGCTAATCTGTATCCAGTAAGCTCCCACAAACAGCAAGGTGATATAGAATGGATAATCTGTTCACTTGAGATAAACGTCTCCCACAAATTCCAGGGATAATTCCTTGTTCTCCTTTGAACAGTACCATGGTATCCTTTACATCCACCTGAGACGGTCATGGTTTATGTCTCAGATAAAAGCAAAGCGTAGCACCCTTTCAATATACACTGGGCTGTCAGTTGGTTGGGTTCAACTCAATTGGTTGGATAGTTAGTTTGTGAAGCAGTGTGACGTCAATTGCATGGGTTGAATTCACATCACTGGCCAATGTTATCGTGTGAGACTCTCCCTCTCACCGTCTCCCATTGCCCAAAGTATGGTGGCCCACAGGTTAACACACCACCAGTCATCTCTCTTGAATGAGAGAACAGCCCCATGGTCTGGTAAGACTTTGGCGACTTGATGATGGACTGTCAACCTTGGTGTTTGTGCTCATGGAAGATGAATAACTTTCTGATTTAGCGGGGAGGAGTCACTTTCAAACCACTTCTTATGCCAAGATGATAATGACATGCTGCAGGACCCCACATTCGGGACCCCACAGCACAGTCTTGGGCTGGGTGTTGGACTAATGAAGCACGAAGGTCAGCCTAAACAAAAATGGATGGATTGTATGGTGGGGGGTGTGATGCAGAAAGTAAAGAAAAAGTAGTGAGGAACAGGCTGGGTCTACAATAAGACAAGCAAAAATCCTTGCAAATTACAGTCTTAAGTGGCCCCTTTAAGAACAACTGGTTGAGTTGCTCAGTGGCTGAAGGAGGAGTCCACAGCATAGCTTGTACTACCAGAGTTCGCAAACCTATTAGGAAAAGAGGCTTGAAATTACATAGAAGAATGGGTATGTGTCCTGTACACCTACAGGGCAACGCTAACCAATAAGATGGATAGTGCACATTGGATGCAAAAAGAGGAACTCTGAGATTCAATTTCTAGTACATGTTTCAACATTGTTTGTCAACAACAAAAAAAAGCCAAACACATCATAGATTTAGACCCCATCTTCTCTCAACAAAGCAAATATGCGATTGAGGTCTCAAAGAGCATTCAGGCAATGAAATAACATGACACAAGAAAACTATTTGAAGGAGTTGCTAACAATCTACAAAGGTATGCTTCATTTAAATGAGAAAGCATCAGAAAATGTGAAACATTTTACAGAATTGTTGCAGAAAACAAATTAGCACAATTCCAATGTCTTTTGCCATAAAAATTCATGTGTGTTAACGTGGGAATAAAGTCACCATCATACCAGAGGGCTGCTCTCTCGTCAGAGAGAGATGGCTGGTGGTGGTTTAGCCTGAACGTCACCATTCCTCAGACAAGTAGAGAGATTGAGAAGGAGAGTCGTTCATGGTAGGCTCAACTGATGCAAGAACTGAACCAAAACTGTTGGCATCACTGAGCTATCAGACCCCCTGCATATATGGTGCACATCACAGAAAATGATGTAGGACAGGGTTAAAGTAAAAATTAAAACGTCTTAGACACAGGTGTCACACATCTCAAATTTCCAAATCTTCAATGCTTTTAAATTTTAGTTGTAGTTTCCAAAATGTTTTTAAAAGCGACAGGCTCCGGTCAAAGATGTTGGTTCCTAGCTTGCATTATCCAGTAAAACATTTTTATGAACAATACTAACTAATTTGCTGGTCAAGCACACTGGATACAAATTTCCTTTCAAGCTTGGTGGTAATATTACTTAGTGTAGCTCAGAACAACGCAAGACATCGGTAGGTTTTTGTGAGACCAGCAGAGCTGAAGAAGGAAGTTGCAGGGGACGCTCGAAAATTCCACGTTCAAACTAAAATGATCTCATTTCAGGTCTGCCACTGCCCTGAGGCAAACGAGTTTTGTCCTTCCCTTTTGCGTTTCAATTGTATTTTCAAAGGTAGATTTCTCAGTTTATTGATGAATGAAATGCACTGGAGTAGGGCAAGTTCTTGGCTTCCAATTGTCCCTGACTATGAAATATTAATTCTACCATATTGTGCTGGGAGATGACAATAACCTTTCTGCTCTCCAACAGAAACCACTGCATTGGTTTTCTGTCAGTGCTTTTCCAAGCAACAAAAATCATCATCATGGGAGAAATTGTTTCCCTTCACAAAGGGAATGAGGAGGAGAGGGCATAGATTTAAAGAAATTGGCAAACGAAGCAGAAGTACATGAAAATAAAACGGTTTCATGCAATGAGTGATTAAGTTTGGAATGCACTGCCTGAGATATGGTGGAGACATGTTCAGTTGAGGCATCCAAGTGTGAATTAGATTCTTATCTGGAAAGGAAGATCATTCAGGATTATAAAGAGAAGGTGGTGTAATGGCACTAAGTGAGTTGTTCATTCAGACAGCCAGTGCAGACATGATGGGATGAATGGCTTTCTGTGCTGTAAAAATTCTGTAAATTTCCTGGCACTTATTTGTACATGACAGGAGATATCATTCCACTGGCTTATGCTCGTTTTTCTCATTTAATTAAAAATACGCCGACTGAATCACAGCAGTCTCTGAAAATGCAATTTCATTAGATAAAAAGATAAGCAGGCAACTTTCTTGGACTGCTATGTCTAAATTGTAGCTGCTTTTACCTTGTACCACCAGTTGTCAGTATGTGGGTCTTGCACTGCTGTGTCAATCAAAATATAAATGCTGATTTTTTTTTGGCACTGCAGTCCAGAAGATCCATATTTACGAGATATCCCCACAGGGAACTGCACTTCTTGGAGCTGATACAAAGCACTGATTGATAGCCGAAATACAATTTCTTCAATGGGACGATGAGAAAGGTCAAAAGGACATCACATTTGCACACAGCGATTCCTTGTAGTGGCATTATTCTTCACTTCTACCAGAAATGTGAGTAACCTGAGTCCTGCGGATGGGTGAACTGGCTCCCCTTCTTTATTCACTCGCTCCCTTGGATGGCCACAATGAGGTTAATTTTAAAAAGATCCGTTCCCTTGTGCATACCTTTCTCTCTGACTCAAATGAACTTATGATTTCGAAGCATAGTGCCCATGCGCACACACACACAAATTAAGAGATGTATCCAAAAAGATACATTTTAAAATTAAGGATCAGTTTCTGAATTATTCATGATGAATGAAAAATTGAATATTGCGGGTGTTGCAATGGATTTTTCAGTAATATTGATAGTTGAAGTCCATTTTGAGGTTTTTAAAAATCATTTAAGGGAGGGGGCATTGCTGCCTGGGCCACCATTTATTGGCTATCCCAGAGGGCAATTAGGAGTCAACCACCTTGCTGTGGGTCTGGAGTGATGTGGAGGCAAAATACACTCTAAGTTTAGACCTAGATTGACAGAAAGTACAGACCAGGTTTCTCTACTTAACAAGAACTACATTTTGCGACAAATTAAAAGTTTCCAGTCACAGGTTAAAAACCACCGACGTATAACCACCAGTTAAAACTCTAGCATCCTTGTATTATTCTCTAAACACACATGCAGGCAGATACAGTCAGGTTTTCTTTAAAAATTGATGGTATGTTTGGAAGGAAGTACTAGGAAAGCAGTACAATGGCTCCTGTCTGCATGGTCTGCTGAACATGTGCCTGCCAGGGCTCACTCTTCAATGATCTCTCTCTTCTCCAAGTACTTTCACTTGCTTGTAGGAGACACAGAGTGACTGGTTCACAACATATTACAGTTCTGACTTATTGGTTAAAAGCAACAGCTTGCCTAGATGGAAAATAAACTGTCTTCCTTCAGGCTTTAAAATTGTTTTATTTCAGAGTCCGAGACAACACTTTCTTTTTTGAAAGTCCAAAGGCTCCTGGCGGTCTCATTCACACCCACAAGTTGTTCAATTAACTATGAGCCAATTACAATTTTGTTGGCAGGCAGAAAGCTTCTCATCGACACTTAGTCATCAGTCCACAGACCAATTAGCTACCTGCTGGTGACTAAATCTAATTTTTTTTACACACTCCTTGGCTCCAGTTTGAATTCTGTAACCTCTACCAGTGCTTGAACAAACAACAGTATAAACAGCATTTACAATAAGTGTTGATAACTTGTTTTTTCAAAGTGCAGCAATCCCTTCCATAGTCCTTTGTTTTTAAAATAGTCCTTTTCAGATTTTAGTCTAAAATCAAAAATACAGAAAAATAAAAAGATTTGATCTTTACACCAAATACTTAGTGAATATTTTATTTAAATGTATTGGTATTGCCAAATCATTTGGCTATAATGCACTGTGGACATATTTGCATTCTCTTAAGCAATTATAGCTTGCATTTTATCTCTTTGGCTGATATAGCTTTATAACAAGCAGAAAACTATTACAGTGTCATCTGTTGCATCCATTTACTCTTTCCCAAAGTTAAGCTATTACCATTAAAGTAGGAAAGAACATCTGGGCTAGATATCCAACTCATTTTCAGAATTAGCTGAGTGACTAAAAACAGATGACTACAACTAGAGTAAGACAATGTTCCTGAAAAGGACATTGCATTAAGATCCATTCAATTTGATTATGTAATTCAGTTCTAGCGGAAAAATCTGGAGAATAGCTCTGCATCTTGTCGGAGTCAGATGTGTCTCCCAATAGCTTGAGTAACAATATCGAACTAACTAATGTAACTCGTACCTCATTGCAATCACACATTAACATATAAGTGGAGAAGGTAAGATGCTCCCCTTGTTAAAACTTGATGGTGCTTGTTCCTTTATCACTGTAAACTAAACAGGCTTCTAAATCCATCAGGAACAGAGAAATAGTGGCAGCATCTTTCCAACTACAAATTTCACATAGCCCATCAGCTGTGGGTATCACTATTTAATAACTTAAGAAATCATGGTGAAAAAAAAATAAACTCTACCGCAGAGAAGAGGACCAAGTGAATTTCCAGCTTTAAAGACTACACCACGTTAAGAATTATTCATACAGACAGACAGAGTCAGCAGCTGCAAATGCTTGAACAAACATGCAGTTACTAGGAACCCATGGAACAATCAACATGACAGAAACAGTACTCCAGGCTATTGTCTTTCTTTTCAGACTTGGTAAGAAGAACAGAAAGAAACAATGTGCGCTAGAAAGAGCTTAGAGATGAGTCTCAGCTGACAGCGATAGATTCGATTGGGAAGGGAGGATCTGTCTTGGTTAGAGCTGGAAAACCCTGAATAAATTGTGCAAACATCTCATTGGACATGGGAACAAATTGTGCAAATAAAAATGCCCAAGAAGGCAACAAGTAAATGAAAGAAGTACTTGCAGCTCACAGTGAGCAATGCTGCCGTAGCGAATGGATGCCATAAGACAAGGCCCAAGCAGGGAAAATCAAAGGCCATCAAGATACTTAACACTGAAATTGCAGCACTGGGAATGTTGCAGAGAACAATTAAGGTGACAAAGTGAATAAATTGAAAACCAAAGTAGAGAAAATCTAATAGAAGAATATAGAAGAAGAGCAAAAGATCTATAATATAATTTTTAGGTGGAGAAATTTATTGCAGCTGTAGATACAAAGTTTTATTTGGGAAAATTCAGGAAAAAGCCTCACGTTTTACATTACGCCAGGTAAGGTGGGCAGTTACTCATTTTGATCACAAGAAAGCAGGAAACTTTTATTCTGCTTGTAGAGGGTGGGAAACTTCCATAAGACTACAAAATGTGGGAAAACCCCAGGGATCAGTTTCAATACAAACATTACTGTTAAACAGAATTGGAAGCTTTAAGAGGAAAATAATACTGCATTTTTGTACAGGACCATTTAAAAGCTATGGGACAAGGAAAACAAAACAGCATTGTTATTTACAGAATTAAAAGTCTTCCAAGAAAAAGAAATTACAGCAACATTGAGATTCTGTTGAATTTAAAAACCACAATATAGGAAGAATAAATAATTACATCAAGAAATTGTCACAGGAGAAATAATACAATTTGTAAAATCTAACATTAGCAAATGACAAAAGGGAACATAGGATTGGACATGTTGGAGAAAATAGTTCTTAAGATAGAAACTGCTTCCAACTTAATTGCTAAATCACAAGCTGAGCAAGTACATATACTTTTATCTTCGGTATGACCTAGAACTAATGACTTTATGAATTACTGAAAAAAAGAAGGAACTCATACTTTTAAAAATGTCCAACAAGCTTTTGGAAGTTACATAATCTTGGAAAAAATAAAAGATTTGAAAGAGCAAAATTAAACACGAGTTCAGCATCCAGGATCAATCCATGAGTAACTCCAATAATGATCACTACAGGTTGTTGACAAATCTGACTGTGGAGCTTTGAAATTAGAATTTGAAATTAGAAGAGACAGAATTGTTGTTGGAATCATTGATCCACTCTGACAAACGAAAGCTTCATCTGTAAAATTACATGTCAAATCTAAAGGATGTGCAGAGGTAGGATACAGTTTTTACAGCAGCAATGTGATAGAATCAGCAGCATTAGAAAAAAATACTCAACACATTCCTAAGGAAGTTTAGTGATTCAAACAGCTCAAGTTTTAGAAAATCTGTTAATCTCAATAGACATGTCATTAATTTCAAATGTCAGCATATTCTCTGATCCAATTTTGTGGCTGAAGAAAAGAAAGTTACAGCCTACAGAGAGAAAACCACAAGGTGCAGATGGGTTAACTCTCAATATTGAAATGTATGCTATAAGTCACTGTGCAAGATAAAGAGCATAAAAGTTGTGAAAATATATTAAAATGTATGGTTTAGAACAAACACTGTTCACATTTGAGTCTGCACACTGGCCTTCACAGCTTTGAGGTAGTTTAGCTAGTTCTAGGAGATAACAAACAGGTTAATAAAAGCACATTATTTGAAGAAAAGTTAGCCAGAGGACCATGAGTCCAGGAACAAATTTTTATTGTCCATTTGGTCAACAGGGAATGGTAAAGATTTTCATTGAGCTTCCCAGAGTAATGGCATGACTCAAAAAGAAGCATCTATTGTTGTTATCTATGTTGGAATAAAAGAATTGTTTATATTATAAACGGGAAGAAAATCAGTGATGAAATAAGAATGGTGAAAATGTTTTCTATCACTATCAGCACTGAAGAACCATCAGAAGACAGAAGTCAGGGGAATTTGTGAGCAGATACTAATACTGACAGCAGGAATAAACTGTGCAAGCCTTTCGAGCTCATTGAGAAATCTTTAAGTGAAGTTAAACAACTAAATTATCTGCAAAACAAATTGTTGTCACCGATCTGAATGTCAGAGGTTTCAATGACAGAAGTGCACTGAGAACATTTCAAATCATTTCAAACATTGTGCAAAGGAGAATTATCCATACCAGTTACAACAATCATGCTCAGCAGCAATCTTCCAGTAGCACAACTGAGGAAAATATGTGATGCACCAGTGTAACATCCATGTAGGGAGAATGAAGACATCCAAATGAATAAACCAGTTGAAGGAAAGCATTTACATACTTCAACACGGATCAACAGCAAATTGAGAATAAAGCTGTGTTTATACAAAATGAAGATGAGTTATGTACAACTTCACTGAAACCAGATGAATGCCTACAGATTCAAGACCTGTTCAATAAGAAAAATAAGTCTGACTCAGACATCCAAGATACAGCAAACTAAACAAACATTTTTTCCACCAAGCAGCCATCTTCCATGATGGAAATTTGTGAGATAAAAGATCACTTAGATGTTGTTATGGGAAAGCTACCCAATTCGGCAGGGAAGAGCTCCTTTGTGAGAGACATTCAGAAGGTTAATGGTCCATCAGACAAGATAATGTTTTAGTTAGCAGGAACAATGTCCTCTGAGAAGGACACCTAAAAGATAAATGATCTTATTATGGAGAGAAAGGTTACAGACCAGGCAAGGTCAAGATCAGAATCACAGTCAAGTGTCCACAAGCCAAAGACCCACCAATCTTCCAGGTCTAAAGAGAAAGTGTTCTGAAAGAATTGTGCAACTTCCAGAGCACCTGAATTTGTGAAGTTGGAGACGTGGGGACACATGGAGCAGACACAAATGTAATTGTATCCATAAATGTTTCCATTAGTAGGAGAGACTAGGACCCGGGTGCACAGTATCAGAGTGAAGGTGTGACCTTTTAGAACTGAGATGAGGAAGAATATTTTTCAGCCAGAGAAATGGTTAGTCTGTGAAACCCATTGCCGCAGAAGGATGTGGAAGCTTAGTCATCGTGTGTATTTAAGACAGATATAGATAGGTTCTGGATTAGGAAAGGATCAAGAATTACCAAGAGAAAGGAGGAGAATGGGGTTGGGAAACATATCAGCCATGATTGAATGGCAGAGCAGACTCAATCTGTTGAATGTCCTCATTCGGCTTCTATACCTTGTGGTCTAGTATGGTCTAAATGTACAAATATTAACTGCAAAGGGAGAAGCTTGGGAGAAAGATCACATGATGTCGCCTAGTCAGGTGACAAAACGTTTGCAACAAAAACTTCCAGCTCGGCGAACAGAACCACAATAACTAATGTAACTTTTACCAAATTGCTATCATGCAATATACTATACCTTAGGGAGACAGGAGCCTCTTCTTGTTAAGAATAGTTATTCCTCTACCACTTCAAGAAAAATAAGCCCTCAAACCCAGTCAAAGAAAGAGAAATGTTGCCAGAATCCTTTTACCACAAATACCACAGGCTCCGTCCCCGTGACTCCAATCAATGGCAAGTTAATGAACTATTTCAACAATCCAAAAGTGTTGCTGTTGTGTTCATTGGACAGAGTTCAAAGAACAATCCAACCATGTTTTCCCGATTTATAGTTTGCTCATATGTGCAAGACTTTTTAAATCAATTTAGCCCCGAATGTGAAAGGGCAAAGAACACATCAATTTATTATAATATAAAGAACAGCAACAAAGAGCCAATATTGCATACAGGCCCATCTCACGTGTCTGCCTTTCATTGCATAGTAATTGGTATGTAGTGTATTATGAATATTAATTGTTTGAAGGCAGAATGTGAAAAGAATGGCTTCTCATTAAAACATCTTTCTTGATTTTGCATCACAGCACATCAATGACCTTGGTGCTGACAAAGGTTGTGGATAATCAACAGCTTGGTTATACAAAATAGGAACCTTTAATAAACAGGATTCCGGAATGCTACACAATTGTGACTTAGTCAGTAGGACTCTAGCTTCTGAATTAGAAGATTCAGTGTTCAAGTCCCACACCAGAGCCCATGCATAAAAACAAGACTAATGCAGGACTGAGGCAGCGATATCATTGACACCTTTAAGCCAAGGTTCTGCCAGGCTTCTCAAGCAGATGTCAAACATTCCATGATATAATTTCAAAGAAAAATCAGGGATGTTGTCCCTGCAATCCTGGTCAGTATTTCATCCTCAACCATCATAAAAACAGATTATCACTTTGCTATTGCTTGGGGCATGCTGTGCACAAATTGGCTGCCCTGCTTCCTATGTGACAATAATCAGAGAATCCCTACAGTGCAGACAGAGGCCAGTTGGCCTATCAATACTCTGAAGAGCATCCCATCCTATCCCCATAACCTGGCATTAATTACCTAGCCTGTGTACTATGGGGTAGTTTAGCATGGCTGATCCACCTAACCTGCACATCGTTGGACTGTGGGAGGAAACTGGAGCACCCAGTGGAAACCCGCAGATACAGGGAGAACATGCAAACTCCACACAGTCACCCAAGGCTGGAATCAAATTCAAGACCCTGGCACTGTGAAGCAGCAATGCTAACCGTTGTGCCATCATGCCACCTTGGCTACGCTAGCTATACTTCAGAGGTCACAAGGTGCTTTGGGATATCCAGAGGTCATGAAAAGCCACATGTGAATGTCTGCCTTTCTGTCTGAGTGGCCACTGAATGACAACTTGCACGTATAACAACTGTTGTGTGGTAAAGTGACTCAAGGCACATCACAGGAGTGTTATCAAACAAACACTGGGCTCCATAAGGAGCTATCATGACCAGAAAACCCAAAAGAAAGGTATAATGAGAGAAACTAGGGAAATGCAAAACATTCTGGTGGAGTGGAGTAACTGCCTATTGCAGAAGTGACTCAGTTCATATTTCACTGACGTCAGATGAACATTCAGAAAGGAAGGCAAGCATTGACATCAAAGATCTTGAAATTATATGAAGTTATAAAAAAAAAGTGCTTTGCCCAGCAAAATTGCATTTCTGACATTCAGTAATTGATGTTCAGCTTTGCTGTAACTGAAAAATGTTGGCCGTAAGGCATGGGATGAAGGGATTCAGGAAATGGAGGCATACTGCCTGAATTTGGGATAAATATTCCTGCAGGTAATGCCTGACATTAAGACAGCTTTTCTGAAAACTGCCACATCAGATTTATGCCCCTTGATTTTCAATCATTTTTCTTCGCCTGTTGTCATTGCCCTCATAATTACTTCCAATTCCTGAGTGTCTTTATATCTGGTAAGTCAATTTTGTATGCAAGCTGTAAAGCCACATTAGTGTCTGAAACTCCAAACTGAAAGAAAAGATATAAAATCCCCAGCAAGAACAAGCTGTTCTAGACGCTTGAGCCTAATGTGAAATCACAGACATAACATTGCAACAGAGCCAGAGGGAGGAGAACAAAATCAATATGGAAGCTACTTGCCCGAATTGCTGATGATCTACTAACTCAATGACATGCTCAGCAGCTGCAAATTAATTCTCACTGCATCAAACCTTCAGTACCTGAATGTTCAGTGTGCTCTATCACAGATTGGCTCGATATCCTTCATGCAATCAACATCATTCATTTTAAAACTTTGTTCAGCAATTTATTTTTCTGCCCAGCATTGCTAAAATCAGGTCAAGATGCTCCAGTTATGACCAACATGTGTTCAAGTGTCCTGTGAAGATGGCACGTGCAACTACAATGTACACCTCATCCAAAAGACAGAATTGCAGAAAAGGTTAAAAATCATGTGCACATTCGCCCAAAGCCAGTTTGTGCATGTATTTCTTTCACTCTTAAGTCTTTATGCTCAATGGGTTAGTAGCAGGAATTAGAATATATCTAGATTGTAAGCAATGGTATTAACCAATTTTGGGACACCGATATTAGGAGCTTGGTGTGATGCTTTCTGAAGTATGTCTCAACAACGTGCTTCAACCCAACTCAAAGAAAATCCTCCATTACATGATTGCAGTAATTCCATTTTCTATACTGACTGTCCTTTCCAATGTGAAAATTAAAGATTTAGGGACTTATTAGACTAGATTACAGTGTGGAAACAGGCCCTTCAGCCCAACAAGTCCATACCGACCCGCCAAAGCGCAACCCACCCATACCCCTACATTTATCCCTTACCTATCACTACGGGCAATTTAGTATGGCCAATTCATCTGACCTGCACATCTTTGGACTGTGGATGGAAACCGGAGCACCCGGAGGAAACCCACACAGACACGGTGCGAATGTGCAAACTCCACACAGTCAGTCGCCTGAGGCGGGAATTGAACCCGGGTCTCTGGTGCTGTGAGGCAGCAGTGCTAACCACTGGGCCACCGTGCTGCCCACTTTATGTATAGAATAACATCTAATCATGTCCTTATGATGTTCCAAAACAATTTGCAATTCACAGATTACATTTGCAGTGCAATTATTTTGTAAGCAGATGTGTTAGCCCCTTTGCAAACAGCAAGATTTGATAAACAGCGAGAAAGTAAATGATCAGATAAGATGCTTTCTTTGGAGATGGTTAAGAAATGGTGAAGAAATGGGTACTGAGCTAAACATTGGGAAATGCCATGCTTTTTGTCCCCAAGTAACATTATTATTTCTTTACATTCACTTTGAGCAAGTAAACAAAACCTGAGTCTTCGTTTCATCTTAAAGATAGCATTTCTGACAATTCAGCAGACTCACAGAAGAATGTACTCGAGTCTACAGTAAGGCTTGAACTTTCTGACTATGATGTGAGGGAATTAGCAACTGAGCAAAGCTAACTAGTATGAAATCAGTGTTGATTTTCTCCTGTAAGTTATACTTACCAGAACTGTAAAGGAAGGAGCATTACAGCCCACAGATGATAGGAAGGAAAATTTTCATTTCGTCAGACCTTAGAAGTTGAAAGACCACACTGTGCCAATCAACCATAGCACCCAATCCCTTATTTAATAAGTTATGTTCAATAATTTCTAAAATAAAATCATACCAAAGCTATACACTAGACAGCAAACTTTTTCTAGATATGAAGTAAGGTTACCATTGATGGAGATTATGTGTGCTGTATATTGATCGTTGTACAATTGTGTCATCGATCAAACAGACAAGCATCTTTTGAAATATAAAATCAATTTGATGGGCACAACTCTACATCAGATCTTCATTTGTACAGGTCACATTAGAAAATAAGTGAAACAGAGGGAAATTACTTCTCAGTTTTCATTGCCTGTTATTTCCCAGTACGGCTCATCCAAGCTGCAGTGTTGACTCAGCTGAGCTTTTTCCTGCAAATTCCAAATTCACTTGCTACCACAGGGCAAACTAAATGAGTCACAATTGCTTACACGCAGAGATCAGTTATCACAACCACTGACTCACACTAAGTTTTGCATGGCTGATGGAGTCAGTAATATTAATTTGCACAGTGGCCAGTGAAACAAATGGAATGATAAATAGAAAAAAAAAATAATGAGAGAAATTCATTAAGAATGACAAGTACCAAAGTAATATAGTTTAAAGTGGGGGCATGCTGTCTGATTAACAGGCATGGAGTAATATTGTAGCTGTTCTATGAGTGTTTCATGCTGACACTGGGTATAAAGTGGAGTTATAACTGTCATGTAGTACAGGTAGATCTCAATATTGTACCAGCCCTCAACACATGGACTCAGATTTAAGACTATGGACAATAGATGCTTGAAGAATTTGAGTAAGAACCCTTTTTAACACAGCAAGTGGGAGTGACCTGGCCGTCATTATCCACAAGAATGGTGAAAACAGAAACAATCAATGAATTGTACTAAAATTGGTCAAACATTTGAGGGAAACAAACTGGCAGAACTTTGGATTAGAATGGGGGAATAGGACAGATTGGGTGTCCCAACAGAGAGATGGTAAGGATTTGATTGGTTGATCTCCTACTGTACTGTAATAATGGTTATATCAATTGGTTAACAAATGATACAGACACTTTCTCTACTGTTTAAAAAAAAAATTATTTGGAGATGCCGGTGTTGGACTGGGTGTACAAAGTTAAAAATCACACAACATCAGGTTATAGTCAACAAGTTTAATTGGAAGCACTCACTTTCGGAGCGCCGCTCCTTCATCCGGTGGTTGTGGAGGACACAATTATAAGACACAGAATTTATAGCAAAAGTTTACAGTGTGATGTAACTGAAATTATACAGTGAAAAATACCGTGATTGTTAGTTGAGGCTTTCATCTGTTAGAATGACCACTTCATCTGTTAGAATCACTTCTTTCATATGTAAATCACAGAACATTTTTTTTTAAAAGTTACATTCTCAGATTAACTGTAACAATTGGTGTCAGCCAGATAATATGTTGAAGGTGTTAGCCCCCTGTGTTCCCTGTCTGTGCCATAATGTTTAGACTAATTCTAATCTAAAAAGTGAGTTAACAGAGTCTTACATGGATTCATGCAGTTT
>NC_057729.1:41343477-41437140 GCF_004010195.1 Chiloscyllium plagiosum | reverse complement strand
TAGGAGTGTGTGTGTGTATCTGGGATGGGGGGTTGTGAGTGTCTGTGAGAGTGTATATGTGTGTGTGTATAGTGTAACGTGGTCTAAGTCTGTGAGAGGATGCATGTGTGAGTGTGGGAGTGTGTGAGTCTATAGGAGTGGGTGTGTGTGTCTGTGTATACGTGTGTCTGTGTGTGTATAGGTGTGCCTGTGTGTGTGTCTGTGTGTGTGTATGTAGGAGTGTCTGTGTGTGTGTATTGTAGTCACCTGTAGTGTGACATGACCCCAAGATCCTGGTTGAGGCCCTCCCTATGGGTACGGAACTTAGCTAACAGCCTCTGCTTGGCCACTTTTCACTGCTGCCTGTCCCAACATCCGCCTTGGAGGATGGACACCTGAAGGTCCAAGGTCGAATGTCCTGGACCGCAGGAGTGTTCCCCAACTGGGAGGGAACACACCTGTCTGTTGATTGTTGTGCGGTGCCCATTCATCCGTTGCCATAGCCTTTGCGTGGTATCATGCCTCCGGGCATCCTTGCCTGTAGTGTATGAGATAGACAACGTTGGCTGAGTCACACGAGTACCTGCCACGTACATGGTGGGAGGTGTCCCCACATGTAATGGTGGCATCCATGTCCACATTCTGACACGTCTTGCAGCGCCTACCGTGACAGGATTGTATGGAGTTGTCCTGAAAGCCGGGCAGCTTGCTATGAACAATGATCTGTTTGAGGTTTGGTGGTTGTTTAAAGGCGAGCAGTGGAGGTGTGGGGAAGGTCTTGGCGAGGTGCTCATCCTCACTGATAATGTGTTACAGGCCACAAAGAACATGACATAGTTTTTCAGCTCCTGGGAAGTACTGAACAACGAAGGTTACCCTGTCGGCTGCAACACGTGTCTATCTCCTGAGGAGGTCATTATGGTTCCTTGCTGTGGCACTTTTGAACTGGCGGTCGCTGAGTTGGGCATCATACCCCATACTTATGAGGGATACCTGAGTACTTCCAGGTGCCCATCACGTTCCTTCTCATTTGAGCAGATCCGGTGTATGCATAGGGTTTGTCCATAGGGGATGGCTGTTTTAATATGTTTTGGGTGGAAGCTGGAGAAGTGTAGCATTGTGAGGTTGTCTGTGGGTTTGCGGTAGAGTGTGGTGCTGAGGTGTCCATCCTTGATGGAGATGCATGTATCCAAGAATGAGACAGATAATCGAGAGTTTGATGGTGGGATGAAACGTGTTGATATCACTGTGTAGTTTTATCAGTGACTCCTCGCCGTGGGTCCAGAGGGTCCAGAGGACCGCCAGTTCCGACGTGCCACCGCAAGGAACCGCAATGACCTCCGCACGAGACGGACACATGCTGCAACCGACAGGGTACCCTTCGTTGTTCAGTACTTCCCAGGAGCTGAAAAACTGCGCCATTGTCTTCACGACCTGCAACACATTATCAATGAGGATAAGCACCTCGCCAAGATCTTCCCCAAACCTCCACTGCTCACCTTTAAACAACCGCCAAACCTCAAACAGATCATTGTTCGTAGCAAGCTGCCCGGCTTTCAGGACAACTCCAGACAACCCTGTCACGGAAGGCGCTGCAAGACGTGTCAGAGTGTGGACATGGATACCACCTTTACATGTGGGGACACCTTCCACCATGTACTTGGCAGGTACTCATGTGACTCAGCCAACGTTGTCTATCTTATATGTTGCAGGCAAGGATGCCCTGAGGCATGGTACATTGGGGAAACCGAGCAAAGGCTATGGCAACAGATGAATGGGCACCGCACAACAATCAACAGACAGGAGTGTTCCCTCCCAGTTGGGGAACACTTCAGCGGTCCAGGACATTCGATCTCAGACCTTCAGGTGACCATCCTCCAAGGTGGACTTTGGGACAGGCAGCAGCAAAACGTGGCCGAGCAGAGGCTGATAGCTCAGTTCCGTACCCATAGGGAGGGCCTCAACCGGGGCCTTGGGTTCATGTCACATTATAGGTGACCACCATTGCACTATACACACACGTTACCATAATGAAGACACTTCAAAGTACTTTAATGGCTATCAAATTCTTTTTTTTAACCTCATGAGATCATGCGAGGTGCTGCTTCAATGTAAGTTTTTGTTTCGCTCTGTGAGGTTGCAAGCTCCAACAACCAGGGTACCCCTCGTGTGTGAATGGCACATCCAGGAATTGTTCCTGGCATGCAGCATTTTGAGACTGATGCCCAATAATGGAGGCCCATTCTCCTTATTGCATCTATATTAGAACTCAAAAAACTATCACAGAATTCCATTTCTCCTCCTTTCTTTGTTCAAGTTTTTCTTTTTAAAATAACTCCATTTCATAAAAATAGCGTTATGGCAGGAAATTTCACATTATGGCACAGACAGGGAACATGGGGGCTAACACCTTCAACATATTATCTGGCTGACACCAATTGTTACAGTTAACCTGAGAATATAACTTTATAAAAAAAAGTTCTGTGATTTACATATGAAAGAAGTGAAACTATCATGGTCTGTCTAATAGATGAAAGACTCAACAAACAATCAAGGTATTTTTCAATGTATAATTTCAGTTATGTCACAGTGTAAGTTTTGCTATAAATTCTGTGTCTTATAATTGTGTCCTCCACAACCACCGGATGAAGGAGCGGTGCTCCGAAAGCTAGTGCTCCCAATCAAACCTGTTGGATTATAACCTGATGTTGTGTGATTTTTAATGTTAAAAAAAAATTTTGATGGGTGGGAATAGCTCAGTTTCAGAAACCTGGTCAGCATGGACAAGTTGGGCCGAAGTACCTGTTTCCGTGCTGTATGACTCAATGATTCTACGTTTGGAAAATATACTTGTCGGTGAGCTAGTAACTAAAGGGTATTCACCAATGGATATTAAGAGTATTTACTTTTATGCCAAAAGTGCTTCAGATGTGAAATTTCCTGCCATAACGCTATTTTTATGAAATGGAGTTATTTTAAAAAGAAAAACTTGAACAAAGAAAGGAGGAGAAATGGAATTCTGTGATAGTTTTTTGAGTTCTAATATAGATGCAATAAGGAGAATGGGCCTCCATTATTGGGCATCAGTCTCAAAATGCTGCATGCCAGGAACAATTCCTGGATGTGCCATTCACACACGAGGGGTACCCTGGTTGTTGGAGCTTGCAACCTCACAGAGCGAAACAAAAACTTACATTGAAGCAGCACCTCGCATGATCTCATGAGGTTAAAAAAAAGAATTTGATAGCCATTAAAGTACTTTGAAGTGTCTTCATTATGGTAACACAGGAAACAGTAGCCAATTTGTGCACTGCAAGTTCAAACGTAAACAACAACGGGAAAAGCTGCTTTAAGGATATTGATTTGAATAGTAGTATCAGCCAGGATAGCAGGCCTAAGTTTCATGGACTCCTTTGAAAAAAGTGCCATGGCACTTTTACATTTACCTCAGTCTTGGTTTAACATTTTGTCCTAAGGATGGCACCTCCAATAGTGCAGCATTGCCTCAGTACTTTATTACTTTTTTTTTAGCAGGACTTTAATGTGCAATCTTCTAACTCAGAATTCAGGGAACTTTGAATTGAACTGTGGCCAACCGCTTTTTCTGAGCCTCGTTGGTCTTCTCCCTATTCAGAACAGATCACTTCATTGACAGTTGTGAGAATGACAACATTATAAATTACCTGAAAGCTCTGATCCTGTTAGCAACAGAGAGTGAGACAGAGAACATGACAAAGAGGAGCACAAACTAGGGGAGAAAGGACTGGTCAGAGCATAAAATCTTCGAAGGTGTGCATCTGTGGGGGAGGAATTGTTAGGGGAGAGAAAAAGAGATAGGGAGAGAGAGAAATACAGAGAGAGAGAGAGAGACTGAAACACAAAATGTGGAAAAGAGAGCAACATAAAATTGAGAGAGAGAATGTCACATTAGCCTATGATGAGCTCTTTCACATAATGGGTCTTATTCAGAGAATCATATTCTTTGAAACTGTTATCTAAATTGCCCGTTGTTTTAGGTGCATTAGTCAGATGGAAATGAGTCTGGGTGGGTTACTGTTCGGAGGGTCGGTGTGGACTTTGGGCCGAAGGGCCTGTTTCCACACTGTTGGGAATCTAATCTAATCTAAAAAAAAGGATTGAGTCTCATATCCCCCAAAATTAAAACGTGGTAAGGTAAAGGAATCAGAAAACTGACTTCGGCCTGATTTTAGTTTTTGTAATTGCTGTCTATTGTCAAAAAGTGACAAAACTTTACAAACGTTTCAATTAACAGCTACAATGATTAAGACTTTTGTTCAAACAATGGTATTTGCTTAATTTTTTGCAATGTATTCTATACTGTAGGAACATCACAGAGGCTCTTATACATTTTAGTAACATTTGCAAAAGTATGGAAAATGTCACATGCTGTAACAATGCCACATGGTTAAATCTCCTGGAATTTATTAAACTAGAGTTGATAACTTTATATGCTTCTTTTTAAATGAATGGGTGCTGAGGCTCAGGCATTATTTTATCAAATTGTGCTCCTCCAATATTCCTTTCTTAACCAGGTATTCTTGGATCTTGTGTAAAGTATCTGCTCCATTTCCCAACATAATATGATCCGGAGTTCAGGCAGGTAATAGCTAACTAGCTCATTAAGTCTGCTGCATATTACAATAGCTATGGCATCCTTATTAAATGCTAAGTATGACTCCAATCAATAGAAACCCACACCCCACCCTCCGTTTCCCATCGAAATGAACAACATCAATTCATTGGAACTCTCCTGAGCATAATCTATTTAGCATTTTCCAGCTTGTTCCACCATTTAGATAGATCATGGTTGATCTATATTTTAATTCCATCGACATGCCTTGGTTCCTTAACTCTTAATGCCCTAGTCTAATGTAAACACAGTTTTAAAACTGTCAGCTGACAGTTTGGGGCAGAGTTCCAGATTTCCACTTCCCTTTCAATAACAGAGGACCTTCTGGTAACATCTTAAAATCACTATTAGAGCAACCTTAGTAAAGCTATTCATGGAAATACAAACCTAATGTCTGTAGCAGTCCCCATAGGTTGGCTCTCTTAGCCCCAGTAACAGTCTGGTGAATGGCCTTCAGCATCAGCTTCAAGGTCAGTATGCCTTTCCCCAGTGAGACAAAATTACCTGCTACTTCACAGGATAAATATTTGATGTCAAGCACTCAGAACCGTTGTTCAGGAAAGTTCCCAATTCTCAGCAATCAATATCTTGATGTTGTCAAATTAATTTAGGATTACTAATTAATCAAAACCTTTGTCCCTCTCCCAGGACCATACCACAGCTCCAGTGCCCCGTACTAACCTGCTAGTTGGCCTGTTCGCTGTGATGGTGAAGATGCATTTGATGAAATGACCCCCCCAAATAGTGTTGATTCTGTGGTTCCTCCAAACGGTGTAACATTGGAGCTGTTCTTATCCAGACCTGAAGCTTTTGCAGGTGTTGACTGGGATTCTTGTGTTGGATCAGGTCCATAACGTAGATTCTGTGTGCTGGAGGAAATGCTATTGTCTCCAGCCTTTGGCTTCAGAGAAGGATCTTTCAGCTTGCTCTTACTACTCCCCATAATTAAACCTACAAAAAAGGGATTAAAATTACTAACAGCCAGAACACTGTTTAAGAATAATAAATCACATTTAGATACTTTTTCTTTCTTTCTGGTCAATTGGAAAACCCTTGTCATAATGATAGCTATGATTAAAAATGATTTTAAAAAATTATAGTAGCAGGAGAAATATTGTAAAAGTTTCCATAGCAAGCCATCAGCAAGATCATGAATCATTAGACTTACACATGGGTTATTTGAAGAAAATGAATTATTCAAATATTCATAAAGGAATTGATGACAGTACTGCTCAGGCTAACATTTATGCAGTGTCTTTAACATAGCAAAGGGAAACATAAATTCACCGTAATCCTACAGGATTGCACACTCATTAGAGAGAGACTTATGGTGGTTTAATCTGAGAGTCACCACATCCCAGGCGAGGGGAGACGTTCAGAAGGAGAGACCTTCATGGTTACCTCATCTGGAGCAGGAATTTAACTCACAAAATTGGAGTCACTCTGCAACAGTTCGCAAAGGGTTATCAAACAAAATGTGACAATGATCCGTACAGGATATTTAACAACGGATAAGCTGAGTCAAATAGGTAGGTTAGTCTATGTTAACTTTGAAGGTAAAATCCTGGGGTCAGGATGAGGTAAAAATGATACTTTGTAGCCTAACTACAACATCACGTCACTCTTTATTTGCATTAGCCCAGCCCAGCATAAAAAGTGCAGCATGTACAGCAGTTGTCAGCCCAGAACTTACACAAGCCCAGAGAAAAATTACAAGCTGACAAAGAAGAATCTCGGAGGCCACATTGTTTGCTTCTTGTCAGGGGAGCTCCTATCTCAAAACAGCTGGAGCGAAATTCAGAAAGGGCCATATTCTGATCTATGTTGGAACAAATTATTTGGATAGGAACAGGGATTCCATTCCTGATGAAGGGCTTTTGCCCGAAACGTCGATTTTCCTGCTCCTTTGTGCTGCCTGACCTGCTGTGCTTTTCCAACACCACTCTAATCGAAACTCTGGTTTTTAGCATCTGCAGTCCTCACGTTTGCCTACAGGGAGGCAATCATGTTGAGGGACCAAGAGCTTTGAGGAACTCATTTAATAAGCAGAACCTTGAGAGTAATGATTCCTAGATTTCTTCCCAAAATAGAGACAGACAGATCGGTTGAGTTCTTTCTTGTTCATCCCTTGAGGCAAAAACAACCATGTTTATCAACTGCAGAATTATGGGTACCACAAACAATTTAGTTTGAGATGAGTTGCAGACTCAAAATTTCCTCTGCTTGCATTTGCTCTGTTCCGTAACATGCACTTGTTTTTAAAGAAATCCATACCATGTTTTACATGGTTGAGTTGGTGTAGCAATCTTGGGCAAGCTTATCTCTCGTCTTGAAATCAATATCAAAACTCCGAAATGAAGCCTGGTAGTATTTCCTTCCACAGCCATGTCAGGTGAGTTAATACATGCCTAAAGGACCTGATGTTCAAAATAGAGAGGTTCTTGTTACGAACTACAGAAACCAACCCTAGGGCAGGAAGGAGCTAACCTCTCCAATGTGAAGAGTGAAGTACAACATTTTGGTAAGTAAAATAAGAAAGTCACATGTTAGAAAATACAAACCCAAACAGGATGAAGGAGCAAAGCGATCTCGGAATACAAAACATGGATCGTCCATAGGAGCAACATAGGTCAAAAAGGGTATTAAAATATAGCAAATCAAGTTCCCAGCTTTCTTTTTAAAGGGATAGAATTTTTAAACACAGGTCATTCTGCCATAACGCAAGTTTCCTCAATGCGAATTCGCTGTAATGCCAATGACGAATTGGGAACGTTGTTTCTAAAACACAAACTTTTAAAACATATATTGGTTGTAACGCGCTTACATCACCAACACTTAAGTGCTGTTTCTAAAGCATGATTTTTCTATAACACGGGGTTGCACAAGAACACAGCCATTGTATTATAGAAGAACTCACTGTGGAGAAATTACGCAAATACAAAAGCAAAATACTGGGGCAATAAATGTGCATCAAACTTGAATTAAACAATATGGGAAGACAGAAATTGCTGGAAAAGCTCAGCAGATCTGGAAGTATCTGTGGAGAGAAATCAGAGTTAAGGTTTCGAGTCAAATGATCCCTCCTCAGAACCTCTGACCTCAGACCTGCTGAGGTTTTCCAGCAATTTTTGTTTCTGTTATTGTTTCTGGTTTACAGCATCCACAGTTTTTTTTTCAGTTTTCATTATGGCGAGAAACGTGTGTAGTTCTGGTCATGACCTTTTTTTTGGAAAAGGATTTAGAAGCACTAGAAAAGGTTCAGAAAAGACTAACAAGGAGAATAACCGAGCTATAAAGTTAGGCCCATTGGGAGTGGACCAAAAGGTCTGATTTATGTCTACATTGTAGAATCCATACAATTCTGTGCAATTGCTCATTTCGAACAAGATCGCTGCCCAGTGACTTCATGAAAAAACAGCTGAAGATTAGATATGCAATTTCCAACATAAAATTTCCAGATATTCCCATGTCTCACATGATAAAATAATGGAATTCGTTTTAATCAGTAGACAATCGGTATTCATCAATGATCACTATTTGTAAAATTTTAGGGATTGAGAAATAACAACCATAACTACACTAATTCAAATCCCCAACTGCGCTGAAGTTTTAAAAACATTGATTTATTCAATAACCATAACAAACTCATTTAAAATGTTTTTCAGACTGGAGGCCTGTGACCAGTGGAATGCCACAAGGATCGGTGCTGGGTCCTCTACTTTTTATCATTTACATAAATGATTTGGATGCGAGCATAAGAGGTACAGTTAGTAAGTTTGCAGTTCACACCAAAATTGGTGGTGCAGTGGACAGTGAAGAGGGTTACCTCAGATTACAACAGGATCTGGACCAGATGGGCCAATGGGCTGAGAAGTGGCAGATGGAGTTTAATTCAGATAAATGTGAGGTGCTGCATTTTGGGAAAGCAAATCTTAGCAGGACTTATAAACTTAATGGTAGTGTCCTTGGGAGTGTTGCTGAACAAAGAGACCTTGGAGTGCAGGTTTATAGCTCCTTGAAAGTGGAGTCGCAGGTAGATAGGATAGTGAAGAAGGCGTTTGGTATGCTTTCCTTTATTGATCAGAGTATTGAGTACAGGAGTTGCATAAGGCATAGGGTCCCTCAAGTCTATTCTGCCATTCAACAGGATCATGGCTGATCTTTGACCTGGACACTACTTATCCATCCTTCCCCGTATCCCTTGATTCCCTGAAATCCCAGGCATCCCATTACCCTATGTGTAGAGAATTCTGAAAATTCAGAGCCATCTGAGTGAAGAAATTTCTCCTTGCCTCACTCTTTATTCTATCAGTACATCTTCCACTCCCTTTCATCTACCCTTCAAGCCCTCTCAGAATCTTATGTCTCAAGAAGATCACCTCTCATGCTTCTAAACTAAGCAGTTAATAAATGTTAATTTGTTTGCAGTAGCAAGGTTTCCAATCTTCATCTGTCAAAAGCATCCTTAGTTGTGGTATTTATATTTGTCATAATATCACAAATGCATCTCTGCATTTTAGGAATCTATTCTCACCATCTATGTATTTCAACGGAGAACTGATGTGAATTTAGAGCTCAGCTGTAGCAGCAAGATGAAAATCCATCAACAGTTATTTTCTGATCACCAATGAGATTAAGCATTGCTACTTGTTTTTTGCTTTGTTGATAGGACCTTATAATCTAATGCTCACTATCCTTATGGTTTAGTTGTGTGTGGCTCTATCCCTTGTGTTATTTTATGCTGGAAAAGGGAATAAGAAGAAAGAATTCCAAAAATGTTTATTGTGGAAAAATTATATTTCACTTATTGGCTCAAGTGTGTAAACAGATTACGTAGTGTTTGACATCATTCAGACATTGATTAGTGACTGTTTAAAGATTTCATAGATGTTTATAACCAGAAGGTCTTTGTAACATCAGCCTGAACTGGATTTGAACACAATCCCCAGAGGTGAGACAATGATGTGTTTTTAAAAAATATATTCTATCAGTCTGCACAAAGATGTTATTACACATTTTTTGAGCAGGTAGGAGATGAAGCCACACCGCCTGCCTCAAAGGTAGGGACACTACCACTGTGACACAATAACCCTACAAAATCACACTTAATTTCCAAACTGGACTTTCCAGATGGTCAACACTGCACCAGAATTTGAATCCAACCTTCTGGATTTGCTCACACATGTAAGAGATCATATGAGGGAGATGTGGCACATTAAAGGGAAACAACAAGATAGTAATTTGCGTAATGATAACCAGAACGTGCCAGAAAAGAACAGAGCATCATAATGTAAGAGTGCAGTAGCAGATACAGACTCAACATTGCAAGAAATTGTAAAATGGCAGAGTTAAAGTCCTGAAACTGAATTTGCAAAGTATTTGAAACAGAGTAGATGAAGTATTACCACTAATAAAAATAAATATTTATAACCTGATACGCATTGGACATGGTTCAAAGGTGATCTAAACTCAGTCCTGAATATTTAAGGTCCCCAGCATTTTCTGGCAGGAAGGTAGGAAAGGTGGCAAGATAGCTCTAATACTTAAAAATGAATGATATCAGTACATTACTGAGAGCTAAGAAATAAGAAAGGTCACCTGTGGGTTTAGTTTACAGCATATCCCTTAGTAGTTATATTGTAGGGTAAGGATAAAATCACCATAGTCCTAATTCTCATTAGACAGAGACAACTGGTGGTGGCTTAGCCTGATGGTCTCCACACCTGAGCAATGGGGAGAGATTGAGAAGGAGAGTCCTTCCTGGTAAACTCACCAATACAGGAATTGAGCCCATGCTGCTGCTATTAAACAGCATCGTAATCCTGATGCCAAACAACTACACTAACTAAGCCACTACCGTAGGGCAGTGTATCAAGGACAAAATATGTGTGCTGTATAAGAGACTGCTGCATTCATCACAGGTGACTTTATTCTACATATAGATTGGGTGAATTCGATTGGCGAAGATTGTTTGGGAGTCACAGTTCAAATTAAGAGGTCTATCTTTCAAGACAGAGATGAAGAGAATATTTCACTCAGAGGATCATGAATCCGTGGAATTCTATTCCTTAGAAAATAGTGGAGGCTGAGTCATTAAATTGATTCAACGTTGAGTTCGATACATTTTTGACAGGTAAAGAGGTGAAGAATTATGAGAACAAAGAGAAAAGCTTGAATTGACACTACAATCAGATTGACTACTGTCTTATTGAATAGAAAAGCAGACTCAAAGGACTGACTGGCCTGCTCCTGTTCCTAGTTCGTATGTTCTGATGTAGCTCTTTGACACAGTGAGTGTCATCAACTGAGTCATAGCTGCCAATTTGAATGAAACCTGGAAAGGACACAAAATCAATAACAACCAATACCTGAAAACAACAAATGCTGGAGATCACAGTGGGTCAGACAACAACCATGGAGAGAGAGCAAGCTAACCCTTCAAATTTAGATGATGCTTCAGAGCTCTGATGAAGTGCCATCAAGATTCGAAACATTAACTTGCTCTCTCCCTACGAATGTTGTCTGACTCGCTGTAATCTCCAGCATTTGTTGTCTTCAGTACAGATTCTAGCATCAGCAGTAATTTATTCCATCAACCAATACCTGTTTTCTCCTTTAATGGACAGAACTTGGAACAAAAGGATTTGAGAAACAAATATCTGCAGCAGAGAGAAGGAAGGAGAAGTATTAGTGGAATTCAAGCAGTAAATATGTTCCTACCTGAAATCATGGGTCAGCAGAGGCTTTCAGTTAAGGGAAGTCAATGCAAACAACTCTATAGTGCTGGTGTAATGTTCAATGCAAACAACTCTATAGTGCTGGAGTAGTGTTCAATGCAGACAACTCTATAGTGCTGGAGTAATGTTCAATGCAGACAACTCCCAGATGGCAGTAGCTATACCCAAGATAATCTTGTCAGACTTGCGAAAGCTGATGACTAGGCCTCATCACTTAATACAGAACTTAACTATTTGGCAATGTGCACCAGGATATTATAAAAGCCGTGATATTTCCCCTTACTTCTTTCGTGCATGGAGACCTCAAAATACTGAAGGCGAGACTGCACTTATCAGACCAAGTATTGAGTATGGGACACACCAATAACCCTCATGCAAAGAGGCACAAGCACAGATATTATCTGTTAATGGGCAGCTAGTAATAAGTAAATGAATGCGAGACTTATCACCGTCACAGTGACTCAATGGTTAGCACTGTTGCCTCACAGCACCAGGGACCCAGGTTCGATTCCATTCTCAGACGACTGTCTATGTGGGTTTCCTCTGGTTTCCTCCCACAGTCCAAAGAGCTACAAGTTAGGTGGATTGCCTAATGGAAATGCAGGCTTACAGGGATGGGGTGGGGGGGTGGGAGTGGAATGCTCTTCTGAGGGGCGGTGTGGACTTGATGGCCGGAATGGTCTACTTCCACATAGTAGGGATTCTATGATCCACATCTCATGAATGAACAAGAAAATGGACACAGACCTCTGTTGCTACTTCTCAGTTGGGTACCAATGCAATAGAGGTGGCACGGAGGATGAATCTGTGACAAATGTTTTTTGATTTTCATGATTCGATGCAGAGGAAATGTCACAATGTTTCCAGATGACTCAGCAAGTAAACACAGTGAGCAAGTGATCCATCGAAACTTTGGAGATTTACTGCCTTGCATTGAGTCACTCACTTTGTCCCACCTGGTTGCATTCTTGATTCAAGAAGGCTACATATTCAAGCCTCATTTCAAGACATGTATAAATATTCTACAATGGTTCTTCAGTGCATTCTTACAAATATGATATGGAACTAACATCCCATTTAACTGTTCCAGTGCTTATTAAAAAACGGTAATAATCAGAGAAGTGTAAGAGATCTTCCAGGCACCTTAGTAAAGGTTTCTCCATCAATAACCTCCATCAAAACAGATTAACAAGCTTTTAATCCTGTTTGCTGTTTGTGGGGTAGACTCATGTTTTAATTGGTTCCCTGACTTGCCTACATAGCAGAGGTAAATCGCTACATTCAAAACGAATTAATGGAAGGACTTTGGGATGTTGTAAGGATGTAACATGGAAATATCCAAAAACTGAAGATCTTCCTCTGACCCTCATAGTAATGGAAAGGTCACAGTAAACAAAATGAAAGTGGATGAGCATGAAGGTACTATCCGAGCATGGACTGTGGATCGGCCAACAGGCATAAAGCAAAGAGTAGTAATAAGTAAGTCAATCTCAGGTTGGCAAACCATGATCAATGGGACACTGCAAGGATCATGCTTGGGGCCCCAGCTTTTCACAATCTGCACAAGTGATTTGGATGAAGGGACCACCTTTGATACAGGTCAGGAATCATTTATCCAGTGCTTAGGAATCTACTGGTTTTCGAATAAAGGATATTTTCAGATGTTGGGTGCATCAGAGTTCATTCCTGTCCATTCAAACCCTTTGGATCAACACTCTGCTTAAAGTTAGAATCTGCCTTTCCTGCTGGCAGCCTCTTCTTTGGAGGCTGAAGCTCTTGGATTCAATAGCCCCTCTATTAAACTACCAGCCTCTGCAAACAGCTGAAGTTCAGTCCTTCACCAGAACAATGGCAGTGAGTATGAAAAAGTCATCCCTAATCGAAGATTTAACGACTTCAATTGGCTATCCATCTTCACTGAGTGGCAATCAATCTGACTTGCAGCCCACAATCAGGAAACCTCCCCCTGTGATGGAAACCACATGGGGGAGCTTTCTGCATGTGGCTGCCCATTACTTAACGGATCCTTTCCTGTACTAACTCATCACCCAGGGGCTGAAAAATTTGTCTTATAATTTCTGAGTTTTATCTCTCCGTCACTCGATTCTGTTTGAAACGTACAACTTAAAGCCTGCATTTTTAACAACTGGAATTACAGTTTGTAAGAGTCGAATCAGGCCATTCAAGAGTCTAATCAAAATCAAACTCAGAATCTCAAAATCTGTCAACTTAGGCATGAATGTATTTAACGTTCCAACTTCTACTGCTCAATACTATAGAGAATTACAAAGATTAAAGACTTTGTGACAGCAAAAATTCTACTCCATCTTCTATTCCTTCATTTCCACCTTGAAAAGAGACCCTTCAGCTGAAATTGTATTAATTATATTTTTACTTAGGAAGTAGGCATATCGACTGCCCACGCCTAACTGCCCTTCAGAAGTGGTAGCATGCCTCCTCATTCTAAATTTCTGAACATGTTCGAACATGTTTTTAGCATCTACTCTCTGGAGACCCTTGAGGATCTTAAACATTTCAATAGCTCATCTCATATTCATAGAAATGATACAGAAGGGGGTCATTCGGCCCATCTTGTCCATGCTGACCATTTGTCTGCCCTCCAATAAGTACAGGCCCCACCTGCAAAACCTTCCTGCATAAAACAATCCCCTCAACCCAGCAATCAGCCTAGTGCACCTTCTCTGAACAACTTGCAATGGAAGTACATTGCTCCTTCAATAAGGATTCATAAATTTGGATGTAGGCTGCACGCTAGCTTTCTATGATATCACATATTACCAACTCCTTAGTCACAGTTGCGGGCAAGTGCCCAATAAATATTGGTCTGCTGTCACTGTGCCATGAGATCAGTTTCTGGACTTCACTCAGTTCCAACAACACCAGAAAGGCTGATCGTTTGCTTCCCTTGTTTTAACAGTGTCCAGGACAGCTGACTCTTGTACCATTGCTTCTGCAAAACATTGGTAACCAACGAATAAAAAGAAAACTGAAGATCTGAAGACAGTGACTAAACACACATGAACAGATTAAATTAGACCTCCTTGTGTAATGGAAAAATACTGCAGCACTTTATTTCAGACTCAAGAACTACTGCTGATAAACCCTATGGCATAAACATGCAAGAGAACGAGAAGCAACACAGTGATGCACGATTCTTGCTTCACAATAAATTTGTTGCCGTAACATTTAGAGTTAGCTGCAGCACAGACATACAGATCATAATGTGTGACATATAGTGTGACATATAGTGGGCAGCACGGTGGCCCAGTGGTTAGCACTGCTGCCTCACAGCGCCAGAGACCTGGGTTCAATTTGTTGCCGTAACATTTAGAGTTAGCTGCAGCACAGACATACAGATCATAATGTGTGACATATCCTCAATGATTTCATTTTAAATCAGCGAGCTAGCACTCAGTGAACCACCCAAATGAGCTGAAGTGCCTCAAGCAAGTATATACTTGTCCTGGGAATGGTATTTGTTTTATCGACAAATTGCTATTTTAATGAGCACTGATCATTTTTATCTTCCTCTTTAGTTCCTTCTCCAAAGTTGGTGATGCATGAAATGGACAAAGCAAGTGCATTCCATGACTAGCTTTCCTGGAACAGGTACCAGCCTGTTGGCAGAGGCTCCACATCAGGAAGGGCTGACCAGAACACTCTCCCGCTCTTACTGCCCTCAACGGGCACATCTGAAGGATTTACAAGTTGATGATGAACATGTTTTGCCATCCTATGAAGGCATCTTCTCCAACCATCAAGCCCTGGAGGGAGACTTGAGCTCTGAGTCACTTCAACTGACGAAGGGGCAGTGCTCTAAAAGCTTGTGATTTCTAATAAACCGTTGTTGTGTGACTTCTGATTCTGGCTCAAAAGCAGGGATGATATCCATTACATCACAAGACCATCTAATCATTTCTAAAGCTAACAACAAAAAAAATGGGAGTGAGAGCAGATATTCCTACAGAAATACAGATGTACAATAGGCTTTCAATATAAAGCCAGTAATTTGGGAAGGGTTTTTTTTATTAGATTCCCTTGTGACTGTCCCTCTGTGAAGAAAGATGCATGCAGGGGATGGTCTTTTTTAATGAAGACCATGTGTGCATGTAAGTCTTCAGTCAATGTTTATCTAATTTCCATGAACAGGCAAGAAAGATGTAAAACCTCCTCAATGTGATGGAAACTGTTAATACATAGATTTCTGTAACATGTATCATCACAGAACATCGTACAGTCAAGGAAAAGCCCAAAATAAGAGATGTGTACTTAATGTTGAAATAGCACAGTGTGGCAGAGATACATGCTCTGTTGAGTGCCCTCTTGTTGCTGCTTGTGGACAATGGACATGTACAAACTGCTTTCACTGTTTGTCTTGTGTGTTTCAAAAGTACATAATATCCTGTGTGGGTAGTTTTGGAACATCTTGAGCTTGTGAAAGGCACTATACAAATGTAAGTTATACTGTCATAGAGACATACAGCACCGAAACGGACCCTTCGGTCCAACTCATCCAAGCTGATCAAGTTTCCTAAATAAAATAATGAGGAATTCAAATTGCAAGTAACAGCAGAAAGTTTAGAACCTATTTATTTCCCTCACTTCTGCATTTTTTGCTTCAGGGAAAATGCAATCTAAATCATACTTCATCAAGCATGTCCAGTCAGTGAGTAGATACATTTCATTGTTCTTTCTTCTGAATTATAGAATCTTTTAGAAACCAAATAACTTATACAAGGGCAATGTCCACAATACTCATTAATACATCTAGAATAGTGAATGAAGAAGTTAAGATATTTCTCTTGCAAAAGGACTAGGTATGTGTCTTGAGAATAGGAGTAAGAAGAGGAAGCATACACACTCTGCAGGCCAAATCTCATAAAAATAAGATTCCCAGCTGTAAAGCCATTTCATCAAGTCCATGACAATGTTAAGTGACTATTGCAGGTCTCATCTCTGTTAATTAAAAACTGAAGGGTGTTGACAGGCTGTACAACAATTATATTTTCTTCAAATGACACATTCAGTTGCATCAGTGCTACACAGCACAGCAGTAGACATTTTATATCATCATGGCTACAGCACTGATCGGCATTTGACAGTTCAGTTCAATCACTGCTTGGAAGAACAAGTCTTAATTGTGGTGTTCTGACTAACCTATTTGTTGGCTAGCTTTTTCAGACACTTGACAGGGCTCACATCGCAATCCTTGTTGTGAATTTTACTTCATAGTATACTAATAATCCTACACAGCATTTTCTTATTGTACTAAGCTAATTAGCTACTGAAAACTGAATAAATAGGAAAAGCTAGTAGATATTTTGGAAGGAACTCTAATGGAGCTTAATTTAATCATGTAAAATACAGCCACTTCATTTTTTTTAAACAGATTCTTATGTGATAAAATCACTCTCTTCAGTAAATAGTTAACTTCTTCCTCATCAGTAAAGGTGCATCAATAATAGTTAAGGAATCAATTAGCCCTTAGTTCCACAGTCCTGTTACAAACTGCTAGCCATAAAGATACAATGGATATTTTGTGTATGCGTGTCATTAAAAGATATGCTCCTCTAATAAATTACGTGCAAAAGGCTACAGGTCCAACAGCTTTCTTCCAACTATCTTCAATTCTATCACTGCAAACGTGTTCTACTGTGAATGTCAAGCTACTTTGGCTCACTGTCCAGCAACAAATTGTATTTGTTTGGCATTTTTACCTTAGTAAACCATCTCCAGGCATGTCAAAGAGGAGTATAATCAAATGCAACTTGACAACATCACAAAAGCAGTCAAAACCCTTACTACTGTGAAATATAGATTACATTTAACTGGAGGCACAGTGGCTAGCACTGCTGCCTCACAGCACCAGGGTCCCTGGTTCAATTCCAGCCTCGGGCGACTGCCTGTGTGGAGTTTGCACGTTCTCCCAATGTTTGCTCTGGTTTCCTCCTACAGTCCAAAGATGTGTGGGTCAGGTGATTTGGCCGTGCTAAATTGCCCACAGTGTTAGGTACATTAGTCAGAGGGAAATGGGTCTGGGTGGGTTACTCTTCGGAGGGTCAGCGTGGACTGGTTGGGCCAAAGGGCTTGTTTCGACACTGTAGGGAATCTAATCATATACTCTGGCTGTCTAGATTGATTTTAGAGCCAAACAGTATATAAGTAAATCTTTGAGTTTAGAGCTATGTCTAAAGCTAAAATTTAAAACTTTGAGAGCAAACTAAACCAAACAAGCTCCCTAGGCCTGCATGCAATCCAATGAGCAGAGCACATGGATTAGTATAGATACTTATGATTTACATTTTAAGCTAGACAACTACAAGAAAACAAACACAGAGTCTGTAGTTTATAATAATATTGCATTTAACTTTCAGCTGACATTGCGACAGATTCACTCCACTCTTTTTCCCCATTCTTCAAATCTACTATTGTCCCTCTTCTCAAAATCTACTCTATTTGTAGTGATTGCCCCAATATCTTCTTTTCCACTTCAGATTCTATTGATAACACTTCTGTGAAGCCCCTCAGGGTATATTGCTATATTAAAAAGTGCTATGCAAATGTAGGTTGCCATTACTGCTATTTCTCGATAGACAGTGTGATTACGTTGCTGGAATCTAAAATTCCTAGATACTGAAATGAGCATGAAAAGCAAGTAGATCATAGCAGCCAACTAAGGAGCCAAAATATGCGGTATTGATTATTTTACTGTGCATATTGTTCAATGTAATGACTTCAATACATCAATTGCTCCTCTCTGTATAACTGACAGGAGTTCTCTGCAGTTTGCTTAATCAGCTAAACCTCCTTAATGTGGTTTGCTTCTACCCAGCAGTAGTTAAATTAGAAGGGAAGGAACTGATCAATTCATTCTTCATCCAAACCAATCTGGATTGATGAGAACAGCGTTGGAAGGATCTCATGAGTTATTCATCAAGTATTATGGCAGGGCCGGTGAAAGCCCTCAAGAGAAACATAAAAGGCTATCCCAGGCTTTGACGGTTCCTTTCTTTAACAGAGCGCAAAAGGTATTTAGCAATGTGAAGTGCTCCCAGGGGAGGTGCAATTGTGAAACTTAGGTGGAACAAAATTAATCTCAGGTTTCCTCCCAGTCAACATTAAAAGAAAAGTTACAAGGCAGTCTCACATCTGCTGAAATGCTGGTAGTTTTGCTGTGCTGATCACCAATCTCATATGTAAAAAGCAAAGGTCATTCTGGTCTTTAATCATTGCAGTCACGAGTTTCCTTTACAAATTTCCAGAATATGCACTCTGTTGTTTTCCTTTCAGGCACACTTGCTTTCTCCATACAGATACTTAACATTGTGGAATTGAATGACAGAAGGGCAAGGAACTAGAAGTCTTTTTTTTCTGATTAAATCACTGCTAAATTCAAAATTCCAACCATCAGCTGCATCAGTATGGATAACAATAGATTACAGCAGACTTGGAAATATGCCCAGACATGTTTCAAGTGACATTAAAAACCAAGGACTGTATTGTCTGATTAGTCTCTACTTTAGGGCAAACTATCCCTTGGGCAGATATCACAAATGGAGCCAACAAACATAAATAACTACTGAGATTCTTGATGAAGAATCAAACAATCCAACCACCAATATCAGAGTCTGAAGCACAAGAAATACTATTTAGTTAGCATGCACAGAAAATGAAGTAATCAAGCAGTCTAATAGCATTCAGGGAGCCTTAGGGGCAAAGGAGAAGAGATGCAGCTGGATGTTACCAATATGCATTTGGAAACTGATTTTGTGCCACTACTAATATAGACAAGAACATCACAGATAGAGATGTGGAGACCATGGGCTACTGAGATTGCTCTGCCATTCCTGACAATTATGGCTAATCTTCAGCTCCAACTCTGATACCCCACCGCTACCCAGACGCTGTGATTTCCTGAGCGATCAACTTCAACTATATTTATTTATTGAGGATGCACAACCCTCTGGGGCAGAGAATTCCAAAGACTCTCAACCCTTTAAGTGAAGAAATTTATCTTCATCTTAGTCCCAAACGATTGGCTTCTTATCACAAGACAGTATCCCCACCCAGTGGAAACAATTTCTCAGTGTCTACCTTATCAAGCCTCTTCAGAATCTTTCTTTCAAAGTGTAGGGTGAAGATAGCCTCATTTAGTATCTCCAAACTTAAGCTGTATAAATGGTTACGTTTGACATTCTTAATTCCTGTCCAGTAATACACTGCTCGTGTGGAGATCTTGACAGAAGGTGAGATTGAATTGGACTGTAAGGATTTCAGTAGCTATGTATTGTTTTCCTTGTCCTAATTGGTACCTTATTGGACATAATGTCCTAATTGGCCATTGGTAGCTTTATGTATCTATTATAGATGTATCTATATATCCACATGGGGACTGTGCATTATGAAATAAAGATTGCTCACATCTGAAGTTGATGTTAAAGGAAGAGAAAGAAAGGACACAATGACAGCATTTTCTCAACAGATAATTCACCATTTGCACATACCAATGCCTGAAGGAGATGAAGGTCCAAGTGCATCCACCTGAAGCCAGATGAATACATAATCCAAACTGGGGATGAAGAAGATGCTAATGTGAACAATCTACCGGTGCAAGTTAGAACACCATCAAGTGCAAAGCTGCCAACTGAATTCAGCAAGAAATGAGGCCTTTAACAAAATAATGATAGGCAAGGTACTTTCACTACGTGAACTGAGGATCATGTTGGAGGTGAACTGTGGAGGAGGAAAAGACCACATACAAGGATGCAGGAAATATACTTTAAGACAGCTGTTTGTAGACAACTTTTGTGTTGTCTAATAATGCTTCATACAAAATTAAAATTAAAGGAAGATACAAGGCATAGCACAGAAAGAAAACATTTTCTTCATATCTGTCAAAGGAAGGCTCTTGGTCATTGCCTACTGAGGCTTCCTGCTGAGCCATTTCTTTTGACTGTTTCTTTGACAGTCTTCTTAGTCTTCCACTGACAGGACTGGGGTGGTGAAGCAAATTTACTTCAGCCAGAATCAAAGCTGCACTGTTGGTGTTAACCTGATCCACATCTAGTCAGCTAAAGAAAATATATAACAATAACATCTAATGCACTTTAGTTTAATTCAATAAATGTAATAACATTTGACCTGGTTGGCATACCATCTCAGCCCTGAACCAAAACCGCACTGGAAGCAGAGAACTGGAACTCTTGCCCATGGTATAATACAGAAAACCCCAAATTAGACATGCGACATGAATGGAATTAGACCTTTCAGTGATGACTACCTTCAAAGTGAAATTTTCACCGAGTGGTTACTGAACAAACAGAACTGAAAGAGTCAGATATGACTTAAATGTTAAGCTGTAAGAATTTTCCAAGAATAAAATGACAGGCGATGACTCCTTCGCTAAAAAATGCAACTTATATTAAAATCAATAATCACATAGAGCTGCATTCATTGAAAGAACAGGTTACAGAAGTAGTATTACATTTTGTAGTTCTATATCTAATCCAAATGAACCTGGATCCTGCTGGGATTGCTGAATTCAATTTTCTGCATTCCAGACATGAGAATTAGTAAAACTGCATGCATGAGTTCCTACATTTTCTTCACAATAAACCAACTTTACTGATAAATATCTGAGGCCAGACACACAAACCATGTGCCAAGCAATCTTCAGTTTTTGGCACATCAAATCTTCAACCCTACAACTGTATTCCCGTGTGACTAGATTTAACATGAATAGGTTCATGTTACCACAGCAGGCTTATTACTATAGCACCATAATATGTTCATTACATGTACTTTTCTTTAAAGAAAATTGTGCACTAATGTCTCAGTTAATAATCAGCATGAAAAGAAGCATTTTAGGTCAGAAATATCAAGTTTAATGTTGACAACATAGTTGGCGTTATCACCCTTGGATTTGAGGGCAAAAATGACCAGATTTCCCATCCTTGGCTGAGATGATCATCCAGGGAAGTATATTTACACTCAGTTATACCTTCTGTTCCATAGTTAAATCACACACAATACCCACAGACTAATATGCCATATGAAAAGATGGCTTCTTCAGTGAGGCTGCTTCTTGCAACCAGTTTCGAGCAATAATATTATAATTCAGGAAAGGAGATGGGAAATGTGATTGATTAACATGCAGATACAGCAAGTAATTGGGACAACTATGTTATATTGCAAAGGGAATTGAATGTAAGAGTGGGGAGGTTAGGCTTCAATTATACACAGCATTGTCAGATTGCATCTGGAGTACTGTGTACAATACTGGTCACCATACTTAAGGAAGAATGTTAATGCATGAGAAGTACTCCACTGAAGTTTTATTAGATTACTACCTCGAATGAGTGGAATGTGTTATGAGGAAAGGACTGAAAGGCGAGGCCTGTAACCTCTGTAGTATCAAAGCATCAAAGGTGACTTAATTGAAACATATAAAGATCCTGAGGGACTTGGCTGGGTGATGTTGGAAGAATGTTCCTCTGAAAAGCTAATCCAGAACTAGGGGTCATAGTTTAAAAATAAGTGGTCACCCTTTAAAACAGAGATGAGGATACTTTTTTTTTCTATTAGAGGATTGAAAGTCTTTGGAATTCCCTTCATTAAAAGGTATTGGATGCAGACTCTTTAAATATTTTTCAGGCAGAGGTATGTAGATTCTTGATCACCAAGGGATAAAAAATTATTGTGGATATGCAGAAATGAAGAGTTGAGGTTTAAATCAGAGCAACCACAATCTTATTGAATGGTGCAGCAGGCTCGAAGGGCCGAAGGGCCTATTCTTGTTCCTTGGTTGCATGTTCGTACTTTGTTATTTTAAATAAATCAACAATGTTTACACCACTTAGTTTTTACAGACTAAGTGAAACTTCATTAAGCCCTTTCTCAGCCACCTTCATCATTTTACAGGCAAGGTCAATTTAATTCTTGTAAAACAGGGAATTGTGTAATTGTCAGATTTTCAGAAGGACAGCTCCCTCAGTAAAAGGTCATTGCAATAAAATTCTAGTAAAGCCAAACCAAATGGACTGAATAGCAAACAATACTTTTATCGATTACGATCCTGTTAAAACCAATGACAGACGAAGACGATAGACAGTGAACCTTTACAGTGGAAATACTTAAATCTAACAGAATCTGTCAGGCTGCTGCAGTCTGATAGTCTCAACAGGCAGCTAGGTTACTTACTATTCATTACCAACTAAGGCTGTGATAGCAAGCAAGTTCTTTTACACACAAATTTGCTCACCCTGATATTTAAAACTATCAGAGAGCTCCAATAAATAGTAATATGAGAAAGCTCCAGACTCGATCCATAAAACCGAAAGCTAGCCACAGAGCTCTATCAACAGAGGCGTCAACCTGTTGAAACATATCTGGTAAGAGAAAGGGGAAGAGAACTACAGGTATTAAAGAATTCAGTTGGAATTTCAACATTCGTTCCCTACAGTGTGGAAACAGGCCCTTCAGCCCAACGAGTCCACACCGAACCTCCGAAGAGTAACCCAGACCCACTTCCCTCTGACTAATGCACCTAACACTATGGGCAATTTAGCACAGCCAATTCACCTGACCTGCACATCTTTGGACTGTGGGAGGAAACCAGAGCACCTAGAGGAAACCCACGCAGACAATGGGAGAATGTGCAAACTCCACACAGACAGTCGCCCGAGGCTGGAATTGAACCAGGGACCCTGGTGCTATGAGGCAGCAGTGCTAACCACTGAGCCACCATGCCACCCCTACCGTGCCATTTACTTAGCTACTTTATTTTGAAAATTAATTGGCCAAGTAATTGAATGGTACTTAATCCAGATGTCTAAAAGTACAATTTTTCTGTCTGAATTAACAAACAAAAGCCTCATTTACAATGATTTAGGATCATGACCCAGCCAAATTTACTTTTGCTTTTCCTGTCTCACAAAGCAGCTTTTTCAGATTAGGTCAGAGGATTTTCTGCACCTCTCGTAAAAAGCAACTTGTGAGAGCACACACATCAACTTATACGACATTCACACAGAAATTTAAACATGTTTAAAATACTTTGGAGCTAGGTAAATGCATGGCAAGACATGAAAGGAGTGACTTATTGGTCTGACCATAAGCTTTATGAGTTGAATTTCAGAAGCTTCTTAAAAGGCAGATGAGGGCTGGAAACAAAGCAATGACTTTGACAAGGAGCTCTAAAGAACATAGTCGAGGTGATTAATACTTGCCAGATACCTGAGGTGGAAGGAAAGCCACAAATGGCTAAAAGTGGAGGAACTTTAAAATGTGAAGGAATGTATACAAGGCTAGAAGGATTAAAAAATTGCTTGGGGAACTGGGAGGACGAGAATAAAGACCAAGGTGACCATTTTAAAAAGTAATGTACCTGGTTACAAGAAACGAATGTCTGTTAGCAAGGCCAGGGATAATTGACAACAGGATGGGAGCTGCTGAGATTTAGACAAGTTGAAGTTGGAAAGGTGTGCAGGTCAAGAAGCAGGCAATGGAGTATAAATATAAGAAAAGCATAAAGGTTTTAGTAGAAAAGTGGCTGAGGAAAGGACGGTGAGAGGAAATTATCTGAAGATGAGACTAGGCATACCTTCGTGGTGGGTAAGGCAAAAATTTGAAACTGATCTCTGCTTTCAAAAGCACAGGTTTTATATTGTCTGGTTCAGAAGGTTAGAGAAGGGGATGGGGTGAGGAGAGAAGACATGGACTTTAAGGTAGGGCTCGTAAGGATGGCTTTGTTCTTCTGGATGTTCAGTTGAAGAGAGGGCTAATTCAACTGATTGGTATCAGTCAATAAAAATCCTTGTAGAATTGGAAAGGTGGTATAGAGATAGAATTCTGCATGTTCAGCTGACCCTGCATCTGCAAACCACAATAAGGGACAGCAACCAGCTGATAAACAGCAGGGAGTACAGGAGTGTGAAGACAATTGGTAGTGATATGCATCAGCTATGTTCTCATAGGATGAAAAGGGATTCCAGCAATGACCACCCCACAATCTGTTTTATGGGAGACAGGCATGATGGAAGATATTGTGTTTCACTGCAGTGAGTGTTACAAAGAGCTCCAAGAGAAAGAGGGATAACAATTAGGAATGATGGCCAGAACTGCTAGTGAGAGATGCAACTTTCAAACTCTTCGAAAACTTCTGTAGATTTTACGTATAAAATGCATTTCTGTAAAAGAAGTGCACATTAGTTCTTACATTCCTCTTCTGGCTGCATTTAAAATCTACTAGTGAATATTTTTAAAACTTTCATTTTGAATTCACTAAAGCTATGACACAGTTTGTAGTCAGTGCATGCATTTATTGTCGACAGCAGCTTAACAATTCAGAAGATCTCAAAGCACTTCACACAGTTAATTACTGGTGAGACAGAGTGTTTTTCTTCCCCTCTCACTTCCCTAGTCCTTGCAGCTTTCTAATATTGTTAAATCCAGAATGAACTGATCTGTTGACACCTAGGGAACATGAACGATACAATACTTCCACCTCGTCTTAGCAACAGAATGACCTGAAGCTGCTGTGGGCATTGTATGCAACAGTGATTTTGTCAAGACAAGACACTTCAACAGAAATTTTACTGGAATATCAGAGTGATCTCCAAATACCAAAGTGCAGCTCCCAACATGTTAGTATTTGATCAGGAAAAAGCTTAACTGAACTAGTCACAACATGATTCATAGATTCATACAGCACAGAAAAGGTTCTTCAGCCCATTGAGTCTGCAGAGAGTGGAGTAGAGAGTAACTTTTATTTGTCATTTCTACCATTTTTCATGCAGTAAAAAACAAGACAGCATACCTCCTGGACCAAGATGCTACATGGACAGTACAAATGACACGATTATACAAAGGGTGGCATAAAGTGTATAAGAAGTGCAAAACATGCAAATAACAGTATAATAAAAAGAATGTTAATTAATAGACATTGTTCTCGCAGCAATTCAAAGTCGTGCAAAGAATTTCAGGTGAAAAAGAGTCCTATCATACTGTGTTAAGGAGCCTGATGGCTTGGGGGAAGAAACTGTTGTACAGTCTGGTTGTGAGGGACCGTATGCTCCAGTATCTTCTGCCAGTTGACAGGAGGATGAAGAGTTTGAGTGAGGTGTGTGTGGGGGTCTTTCACAATGCTCTTAGCCTTTTGGATGCAGCGTGTGGTGTAAATGTCTGTAATGGAAGGAAGAGAGACCCCAATGATCTTCTCAGCTGTCCTCATTATCTGTTGTAGGGTCTTAGAATCCGAGATGGTGCAATTCCCGAACTAGGCCGTGACGCAGCAGCTCCAGGTACTCTCAATGTGCTCTCTGCAGAATGTGGTGAGGATGGCGGGGGGCGGGAAGCGTGGGCCTTTCCTCAGTCTATGCAGTAAGTAGAGACTCTGTTGGACTTTCTTGGCTAAGGAGCTGGTGTTGAGAGACCAAGTAAGATTCTCCGCCAGGTGAATGTCAAGAAATTTGGTGCTCTTCACGATCTCCATGGGGGAGCTGTCGATGTGCAGCTGAGCATGGTTACTCCGTGCCCTCCTGAAGTCAACAACCATCTCTTTCATCTTGTCCTCATTCAGAGACAGGTTGCTGATTCTGCACAAGTCCGTTAGCCACTGTACCTCCTCTCTGTATGCTGACTCATTGTTCCTGCTGATGAGGCTCACTACAGTCATCAACGAAACCTAATGGTGTGACTTGAGCTGTGCATCGCTGCACAGTCGTGTGTCAGTAGGGTGGACAGCAGTGGATGAGCACACAGCCCTGGAGCACCCCCGCACTCAGTGAGATGGTGTTGGAAATGTTGTTCCCAATCCGGACTGACTGAGATCTCCCAGTCAGGAAGTCCAGGATCCAGTTACAAAGGGAGGTATTTAGGCCCAGTAGACTCAGCTTTCAATTTAGTGCTGAGGAATGATAGTGTTGAATGCAGAACTGAAGTCTATGAATAGTAATCTGACATAGGTATCCTTCTTCTCCAGATGGGTGAGGGCCAGATGGAGGGTGGTGGAAATTGCATCATCTGTTAAGCAGTTGGGATGATACACAAACTGCGGGGTGTTCAGTGAGGGGGGCAGCAGGATCTTAATATGCCTCATCATGAGCCCCTTGAAACACTTCATGATGATGGGTGTTAGTGCAACCATGCAGTAGTTGTTGAAACAGGACGCTGAAGACTTCTTCAGCACAGGGCCAATGGCAGCAGCCTTGAAGCACATCGGAACTATGACGCAGCTCAAGGAGATGTTGAAGATGTCCATGAGAACATCCGCTAGTATGTCAGACTTTCCGTTAAGCACTCTACCAAGAATATTATCGAGGGTCTTCCTCGCTGCCATATCATTTTGTGCCTCAAACCTGGAAGTTGTTCAACTCATCCGGGAGGCTGTTCTGTGATTGGTGATGGCCTGGATGCCTGTCCACATGCTCCAGGTATTGCTGTGCTCCTGAAAGTGGCTGTGTATTCTCTGTGCGTGTGCACTCTTTGCCTCTTTGATGGCCTGGGTCAGGTTGGCCGTCACTGTTGTTAGGGCTGCCTTGTCATCTGCTATGAAGATGGTATCACAGGTCCTCAGCAGCACGCACACCTTTGTGGTCATCCAAGGCTTCTGGTTTGGGCAAGAAGTGATGATCTTGGACACAGTGATGTCGTCAATACACTTGCTAATGTAGCAAATCACCGACGCTGTGTACTCCTCTAAGTTGGCGGAATTGCCATCGGTTGCTGCCTCCTTGAACATGCGCCAGTCAGTGCACTCAAAACAGTCTTGACGAACAGAAATGGCTCCTGCCAGCCAGGTTTTCACCTGCTTCCGAACCACTGGTTTGACACGTCTGACAAGCGTGTGCTGGGATTAGTACAACAGAGATATAGTCTGAGGAGCCAAGATGGGGCCAGGGCTCTGCCCTTTATGTGATGGGAATGTTTGCATAAACCACATCCAGCGAGTTCCCCCCTCTTGTCGCAAAGTCCACATGTTGATGGAATTTAGGGAGCACAGTCTTGAGATTCGCATTGTTGAAATCTCCAGAACAATAAACAGTCCATCAGGGTGTGCGTTCTGCAGACCACTAATAGCCCCATACAGTTCACAGAGTGCCTCCTTAGCATTAGCACTGGAGTGAATATACATCCTGATTATAAGGACAGAGGTGAATTTCCATGGCAAATAAAATGGCTGCATCTAACAGTCACAAACTCCACCAGTGATGAGCAGTAACTGGAGAGTAGCACGGAGTTTCTGCACCATTTCATGTTGATGTAGACACACAGACCCCCCCCCACCCCGAGCCTTACCGCACCATCACAACTACCACTAAAAATGCAATCACAATTTCCTGCAGTTGTCCCGTATCCTTGAATGTTTTGATATTTGAAGTATTCATCCAAATATTTTCTAAGGGATGTTAGGTTTCCATCATCCACTATCTTCCCAGGCAGGATAGTGCAGGAAGCTGGAACTGAGGCAGTTGATCAGCCATGACTGCATTAGACCCAAATTGGAAGGTGATGGCCCAATGATGTAATCACCGGACTCTAATGCCCTGGGGACCTGGGTTCACAATCCTGCCTCAGCAGATGGTGGGATTTGAATTGAATATAAAAATCTGGAATTATGAGTCTAAAAGATGACCATGAATCCATTGAAGATTGTTAGGAAAAACCCGTCTGGTTCACTATTATCCTTTAGGGAGGGAAACGGCCATCCTTACCCGGTCTAGTCTAAATGTGACTCCATACTCATAGCATTGGGGCACCATGGTGGCTCAGTGGTTAGCACTGCTGCCTCACAGCACCAGGGACCAAGGTTTGATTCTCACCTTGGGTGACTGTCTGTGTGGAGTTTGCACATTCTCCCCGTGTCAGTGTGGGTTTCCTCCAAAGTCCAAAGATGTGCAGGTCAGATGAATTGGCCATGCTAGATTGCCCATAGTGTTAGGTGCATTAGTCAGGGGTAAATGTAGGGGGTGGATTACTCTTCAGAGAGTTGGTGTGGACTTGTTGGGCCAAATGGCCTGTTTCCACATTGTAGAGAATCTAATCTAATCATTGTGATTGACTCTTAACTGCTCTCTGGACAATAAATTCTGGTCTAGCCTGTGACACCCACATCCCATAAATGAATAAAATAAAATGACTGCTCCTATTTTCTATGTTGTTATATTCTTATTTGCCGCAATGGTCTGGGTCAAAAGGACCTATGAGCTGACAAGTCTGGCAAAAACAGTAATATTTTGTTGAAATATATTGGATATGCTGTCCCCTTTTAAGGCGTTTCTTTTCAGGCAGTTACTTTTCAAGGAAGGCACAGCTTGAACTGGGGACGCCAAGCCTCTAGGAGTGTCCTAGAAATTCCAAGAATTAAAAATTAATCTCCCGGCCACTGTTACAAGTGGCCCTCGATAAAATCATAGAGGCATGAAAGAATATTGCCTGTGCATTATCTTTTTTTCAATCTCTTTGAACAATTTGCTCATTCATTGTAAAAGTATTGGCGACAGAAAAAATTGTGGGTGGTCACATGATTCATCTCCCCCATCAACCACCCCCCCCCCCCCCACCCAGAACATGCTCAGATTTTTTTAAATCTCTGATGGACTCATATCCAGGCAGCGACAGTTCAACAGATGAATGACGTGCTACAGGGTGCTGCCTCTTCCAAGGAAAGCTTGCTGAATCTCACAAGGTCAGGCACTGGCAAGGGCATTGGGAATTAAGTGTGCGCGTGTGGGTGTGCACGTGTGTGTATGCACGCATGTGTGTGTGTTTGTGTGTGTGAGTGTGTGTGTGTGTCGCCTCACTTTAGGAAAGATGTGGAAGCTTTGGAGAGGGTGCAGAGAAGATTTACCAGGATGTTGCCTGGAATGGAGAATTACCCAGAGAGTGGTGGGGGCATAGAATGCGCTGTCTTTGGGAGTGGCAGAGTCAGAATCATTGGCGAACTTTAAGTGGCAATTGGATAGGTACATGGATGGGTGCTTAAGCTAGGACAAATGTTCGGCACAACATCGTGGGCCGAAGGGCCTGTTCTGTGCTGTATTGTTCTATGTTCTATGTTCTATGTTTGGTGGTGGGTTGGATGACTTGAAATTAAGACCTCCCCCCAACAACAGAAGTCCCACTTAATGAGAGCTGCAGTCAATCAGAAGCTGACAAGCAGGAGGCTGGAAGAACACAGCAAGCCGAGCAGCATCAGGAGGTGGAGAAGTCGATATTTCGGGTGTAACACTTCTTCAGGGCTAGGCAAAAACGGTGATATTTTGTTGAAGTATGCTGGATATGTCGCCCCCTTTTAAGGTTTTTTCTTCCTCAGGCAGTTACTTTTCATGGAAGACACAGCTTGAACTGGGAATGTCAAGCCTCTAGGAGTGTCTAGAGATTCCAAGAATTCCCAGTCCTGAAAAAAGGGTTATACCCGAAACATCAACTTCTCCACCTCCTGATGCTGCCTGGCTTGCTGTGTTCTTCCAGCCTCCTGCTTGTCTACCTTGGATTCCGGCATCTGCATTTTTTATGTCAGAGGCCAGCAGTTCCTGTATTCAGCCACACAGGAAAGAGTGGGTGCTGCAGGAAGATCCCTTCTGGTAACCCGGAATCACAGAAGACCAAGGGTCCTTTAAAGAGGGCAGAGGAGGGTGGAGAAGGAGGCTTCTGGTTCTGGAAATTGAGGGAGTGGAGAGCAGGGAAGCTCAGAAGTCAAGGGTAGAGGGTGGCTGGGTGGTTTTCAGCTCCATTTCCCACTCCGTCCATCAGTGTGGCCTTGATTGTCTTTGACCAAGGATCAAATCTGCCACTGCTTGGTGATAAGCCCATTTCCGGCTTGCTTGGAGGGCTTGGGTCCTTAAATGGACACTCAGGGGCCTCAATTGGCAGCAAGGTAGGAAAGCAATGGGCTTTCCAATCCAGACTTTAATTCTAGTAGCAAGAAAGCAGCAGAGTTCAGGTACGCCAGCACACTGGCTAGCTCTGGGATCAGAAGTTTCTACCTTTATCTTGTACACCAGCATTTTGTGTGCCAGGGAAGGTTTGCCATGATTTGGGTTTATTATTTGATCAACTTAATTATGGAATATCAGGTGTGATTACCACACCACTAAGCACTCTCACTTCCCAACATGGTGCCAGGCAACAGCGCACTTGTTCATTGTGCTAATCATCCAAACAAGAGCCATTCCACAAGCTTTTACTTTGGAATAGACAGGATTCTCTCATCTCAGGGCATTTTCACTGGTAAAAGCTTTCATGGAAAACTTTTTTTTCTCTAACTGGTTGAACATTTTAATAGAACTCTGCATGCAAGATTATTCTGGCAAATGAAACTCCATCTTCACGAAACAGCCTTGAGCAAATACTTATCGCAGTTCTCTAAGAAACCAAAAGTTAACACCTCGCAATGAATCTACAAGAATGAAATTATGCAACTATTTTCTCGTTGATCTTGATGATTACATATCGAGCTTTTCTGACAGCTTTGTGAAACTGCCCATATACATGGAAATCCTGGAGTTCAATCAATGGTCAGTGTTGTGTCAAGCTGTAGCAAGAAGGATGATACAATGGCAATTAGGTAAGGTTTCCCTCCCTGGTTAAGTGTTAAATCCTAAAATCAACTGTGAAGCTATGAGGACGTGGGTATGAGGACACAATAGGCTCAAGAAGTGGTGGTTCAATGAGAAATTAGCCCATCAATAGACAATGCTGATCAACAACCACTTCGGCACAATATTGAAGGGCAAACCATTAACATATACAATAACGAGTTTGTACTCACTAACTTCATGAAAAGTATCTTCTGTGGCTGAATTTACATCATAAATTATTTAACATGATTATGGAATGGCAAGTATGAGCACCACATCATCCATCATATGGTGAAATTCCCAGGAATACATCCTTTGGCAATCTTAACTCAGTTACAAAAAGCCAAGCCATTTGTGCTTCTCCAATTTACCTAGTTGGAGGATTTTGGGAATAAAGTGGAAACCATTACAAAGCAACACAAGAGCTGCTGGTACAGTAACATTTCATTCAGCTGTGAAGCCTAGATCAGTAACACAGCCCCTCAAATGATCAAAATATCAAAAGCGTGTTATGAGAGTAATATAAATGCCTGCCTTAATTGTTCATTTTTAGCAATAGTTGAAACTGTAGGCATCTTCACAGACTACAAAAAAATGAGGCCTACAGAATATTTAAATAGCTAATTGAAGAAACAATTCGCTCTAACCCCTTGGGAAGAAGATTCAAAGGTGTTAATGTGTGCAGCTTTACAGATTAGAATGATTGAGAAGCCTCTGAAGATGGCTTTGAGCTTTAAAATTTCAAGGCCATTTGTAAAACCACTGCACAGTGCGATTTAGCATCATCATCATCATCATCATCATCATGGTATGAGACACCAGTACAGTTTTAATGATGAATGCTTTGACATTGAAAAGACACTCTTATAAGTCAAGGACCCACTGTTGGTCGTTAGTTCAGTTTTCACTGTGTCAATAATTCATACTGAAGTCCAGTAGGAGCTCTGTGAAAAATCATCCCACTTCAATTATCAAAGATCGTTTTACTAAGGATATCTGCTCGAGTTCAAGATTTCTGTTTTCTTCTCAGTAATCACATCATTGTATAAGTTAATTAATTTTGGTTATTACATTAAATTAGCATTTTATATCGAGTTTAATGCAGGATTTTATCTGTAAGTAGATCTGTGCTCACAGCCTGCATAGACTAACAGAGTGTTTTTTTGTGAGGCAATAGTAATAAATAAAGGCTACCTATCATATTCTGAGTTGTTGCTGTGATTTAGGATTAATTGGTAGACTTGAGGCTATATTATTGCAGGTAGAAAACTGGGGCTCTTTGTGGTGCAGTAGTAGTGTTTGTACCTATAAACCAGACAGCCTAGCTTCATGTTCCACCTGCTCCAGATGGACGAGAAGGCAGAACAACTCAGATTTGGTGCATAATACAAACTCCTAGGTTTGCCTTTAAACCTGTCATTGAGCTATGAAAGTAAAGATGGTGCTGGAAAGCTTATGATTGTAAGACAGGTCTTGATGTGAAATTGCAATCATGTGTCCAACAGCACAGCTTGTAACACAGCTAAAATAGCAGTCTAGATTTTGCATGATATTATAGTTGCAATGAAATTTTGGGAAACAATTATTCTGCGTCCATCTTTCATTCTGCCTTTCTTCTCATTTTTTAACTACCTTTATTCAACTGATTTTTTTTCTAGTAGAGCATTACACCCGTTCGTTAACAATGCTATTCATGGTATTTAGAATAATTGATTCTCATTGAATCATACAGTATGGAAGCAGGCCATTTGGCCCATCAAGTCCACACCAACTGTCTGAAAAGCATCCCACCCAGACCCACCACAGCCTTATATTTCCCACTGCTAATCTACCTAGTCTGCATATTATGATACTATAGGCAATTTAACAGCGCCAATCCACCTAATCCACACATCTTTGGACTGTGGGAGGAAGCAAGAGCACCTGGAGAAAATCCATGCACACACGGGGAGAATGTGCAAACTCCAGACAGGCAGTCATCCAAGGCTGGAATTGAATCTGGGTCCCTGGTGATGTGAGGTTGCAGTGCTAACCACTGAGCTAACATGCCACGTTCATGTTGTTTATGAGAAAATGACTGACTAGCTCAGAGATATTTCCTTACTTGAAACAAACGCATTGTCTGCTAGTTTGGTACCATGTGGAGAAATTGACCAGAAGGGGAAGAGAAAGAAGAACCCTATTCTGACCTTCTCTTGGATAGTTTTCTTTCATTTATTAATTGGATGTGTGCATTTTGGGTAGGTCAGCATTTATTAACCACCCCACAACCACGTTACCCTGAAACAAATACAGAGAATGCTGATGGAACTCAGAAGATCTGGCGGCAGACATGGAGACAGAAACAGAGTTAACGTTTCGAGTTCAGCATGACCTTCGTTCAGCACCCTTATGGATTGGAGCAGGCTACATCTCAGGGATGTTCACTTGCACTCTTCGAGTATGCACACTTTGAATCTGCCTGGATGTGCTTTGTGGTTTCCCACCCACCCCAGACATACTAGACTGTTTTAGTGATGACATGAAGCCAGGAAGCTTGTCATAGTTGTGAGTGGTCCTCAATCGCATCAAGGCACCTTTCACTAAGGTGGTCCTGACATAGTGAGTCAAGGACCACCTGCGATACCAGTCCACGGGCTTTGATATGGTCAGTCAGCAGCTTAGGGCAATCAGAGTCAGGACTGTCTCCTTTGCTATGGGTGAGGAGCCGATGTCCCATCTTGTCTCACCACCTGTCTTAGCTTTTCCTGCCCAATTGTGGGCTATTTGCTCCTGTAAATGAGTGAAAAGGAGGGACTCCTTCTGAAAACATCTGTTGGTACTGGTGCAAGTGGGGAAATGTGGTGATTTGCCCTGACTGATGGAGTAGGCACTACAGAGGGCATGCAGGGCTCATTGTGTCAAGTTGTGGGTTGATTGTGAGTGAGTGAGTGAGTGAAGATGTCGCAGGTAAAATGAGTATGGCAGATAATAAACCATGATGGAAGATGGGTGCAATAGCAGAGATTGGTGACATGGCAGAGAGAAGAAGGTGGCTCTTACCCTTCACTGTACCTTCTTCCTACACAGCTGGGCATTCCTCCAGATGGCTGAGACCACACTGACTGAGTGGCCCAGGGTGGCAGGGTTTGGAGTGGTGGTCTTTTCTGCAGTCCTGGGAAAAGAGGGTAGCCTTCCTCTGCATCACCACCAGAACTTCTAGTTCCCTGTCCACAAAACAAAGTCTCTGCCATATCTTGGGCAAATGTTAGTCACTGTGAAGGCAGCTCTAGACAGACTGTGTTTATCCAGGTGCACAAAGAATTTTTCATGATGGTGCTAGTGTCAGGGATAACAGTCTATTGTGGGATAGATATTCCAGTAGTGGCAAACTGTTCAGGGTTTTGCGAGTGGTAGAATCAAGCTAATCAGACAAGAGTGTCACCATAGAGGAAGGGTAGGTAGTTAATCAGTTGAGTTCGGGATGATATGATAAGAATGTTGCTGGGCTGCTTAGAACGAAATCCACTGTGAAATACAACAAAATTGACACAGCTAAAGTATGACGAGATTCAGTCCTATATGACTGAATCCCACTCAGGGCAATACATGCTGGAGATTTAGACATGGGTAAGAAAATCTCTGATGTAAAACATTGGGAAATAAAAAGTAACAGAAAACTCTGATCTGTAACCCACCCAAAACGTTAATCAGTCACTCACCTCATCATTATGATGAAGACTTTGTACATACAAGTGCGTCATATTTCTGCACATTAACAATCACTGTATTTCAAAGTCACTCATTCTCCATGATTTGAGACCCTTCTGAGAAACATGACCAAAGTCAAAATATTGCTTTATTCAGCAAGTCCTATTGTCTCATTGCGAATGCATCATAAACCATAGAACACAGTTTGTGAAAAGAAAGAATTTGCAGATAGACGAAAACAATTGCTTTTATCTGCCTAAGGCCCAAGCTCTGCAATTTCATCCCTCATACTTTCTGTCTTTCTGGATTTCTCTACTCCTCTCTCCTCCCTAAAACTTTGATTGACTTTGTGGTCACATCTCCAAGTGTTGTCTTGTGCAGTTGTGTATCAAATTTTGTCTGATTGTGTTCCTGCACAGTGCCTTGGGATGTCTTAACACAGCCAGCCAATACACAGTGTTAAGTGAGATGAGATCGACAAATAAACGGACTGTACTTTTCATTCATTTCTTTTGAGACAAATTGCATTTAATTTTGTATGTTTGCTAAGAAATAGGTTTAAAAATCAATTACTTGAGATTGTACAAATTATGCTAAGTTACATGGTAAGTTTGTTTTCAAATACCCTAAAGATTCCTTGATTATTTAAGACCTCTTAATGATTACACTATAAGCCTTCCTCTCATTCACAGTTGCGTCACAAGTCAACTACAAATTGATAATTTAGTAACAAGTTGCATTTAATCTCTTGCATAGATAATGGATTTAAAGCCACAATGTATCATTTAGTCAATTTTCAAATATTCACTTTGCATTACAGTTACTGTCCAACACAGCCTGCATCCAATCATGGGACCCAAGAGAGTAATGTTAACTCAGACGTCTTGGAGGATCGTCAAACTGTGCTGCACAGAGCCAATTTAGAGCATTGCATGTAGATTTTCAATGAAAAAATTTAGCTTTAGTACACTGTAGTCAAATAAATGTGCCTTTCATTTGGTCAAAATCGATTCTATAGCCAATAACACAAAATATGTTCTGAAGAAAGGTCACTGGATCTGAAACGTTAACTCTGCTTTCTCTCCACAGATGTTGCCAGACCTGCTGAGCTTTCCCAGCAATTTCTGATTTTATTACAAAATATGCAACAGACATCAAGGATTTAGGTAATAGTAACAGCGAAGGGGATGAACAAGGATGAGGTGCCCTGGAACAGCAAGTCTCATTCCACTTCGATCTGAAGCACAATGGGCCTCAACCTTGGTTTACATTGAGCAAAACGTTGCTTTGTAAATACATAGAACAAGGCCTCAAGGTGAGTTCACACCAGTTTAAACTTAGGGAAAGGAGTCACAGGGCAAGGCAAATCAGAGGAGACAAGAAAGCAGGATTTAATGTAAGATGTAAGCTGTTGTTCCATGTGGAAAATAAGAGGCCAGTAGGAGTGAGTTGAAATAGAAACATCCAGGAAAGTGAGAAGATGTACCTGGTTTTTATTCGCCTGAGGGGGTGGATCACACCATTTATTTTGGAGTGGAAAGGGGAAAGGAGAGCAAGTCATGAAAAGTAGTGTTCAGAAAGATTACATTTATCCATTCAGTTCTCTCACTGTCAGCTTCGCTGTCATAGAGATGTACAGCACAGAAACAAATCCTTCGTTCCAACTCGTCCATGCCGACCAGATATCCTAACCTAATCTAGTCCCATTTGATAGCACTTAGCCCATATCCCTCTAAACCCAATAAAGGAAAGCTTGCCAAATGCCTTCTTCACTATCCTATCTCCCTGTGACTGCAATTTCAAGGAGCAATGAACCTGCACTCCAAGTTCTCTTTGTTCAGCAACACTCCCTCGGACCTTATCATTAAGTGTATAAATCCTGCTCTGATTTGCTTTTCCAAAATGCAGAAGCTTGCATTTATCTAAAGTAAACTCCATCTGCCACTCCGCAACCCATTGGCTCATCTGATCAAGATCCCGTTTTACTCTGAGGTAAGGTTTTTTGCTGTCCATTACACCTCCAATGTTGGTGTTACCTGCAAACTTATTAACTATACCTCCTCAGTTCACATCCAAATAATTTATATAAATGACGGAAAGTATTCTACCAGATTCCCTTCTGGCTGATAAACACACAGAAGAATTTAGTATATCTAACATAATGTCAAGTGACATTCAAAGCTGCCTAATCAAAAATGCTCAGACTGAAATCTTTCAGAGTTAATGAGAGGCAGAATACAGGTTTCTTTGTTCCAAAGCAGTTCCCAGACAAAGAGAAAATAAAAGCAGTGACAAGTACATTCTCCACAACAACAACATACCTTTATAGAGCACCTATAATATGGTAAAATATCCCAAAACCAGCCTTCATTAGAGCAACAAAAAGAACCCTCCCCCTACCCACCCACCATAACATCAGCTTTCAATTAAATCTGTTGGACTATAACCTGGTGTTGTGTGATTTTTAACTTTGTACACCCCAGTCCAACACCGGCATCTCCAAATCATCAGCTGCCTTGGAATTCAAAAAGAATTGTTCCAAGGATTATTTAACTTTTATAAACCATTCAGTGCAATTCTTTTGCACGGCCCAACTTCCAGATTTCTGTATTTGCAAATTCAGCTTTTAAGTAAGACGACTGCCTGTTTCAGTAGAAACAATGTCAATTGCACCAATTACAACTTATTTTCTGTTTGCAGGACTTTGTCTCACACACAAATTATTTTCAATGGCACTAAAGGGTGAATATGCGCATCTGGTAGAACACTGTGACATTATGGAGAAAGGCAATCATTCCCTCACGACTATCAGGGTTTTGTTTCCATAACATTAACACAACCAATGGCGATTGAGGCAGAAGGAGGAGGAGACCGGAGGAGCAGAGGATGGAAGAGACATGGAAGTCTGCTAATTATTCAGCTGGAATCTCCGCGCATAGACTTAACATTTTAACTGCAATCTGCTGCTGATTAGAATTAGCATTCTTTTGAAACAGGGAGCTTTTCCTGTACAAATAAATCCTTGCTAAGGACTGCAAAAACCTGCCACAAGGAAATCTCTGGAATGCACGCTCTTCTTAAGTCTCCCTGCAATGCGAGGCCAATTTAAATTTCTGGGTGTGTTTTTCTTTCGTAACAACATACACAGTAAATCAGCGCACATTCCTCACAATCCAAGAACTCTAAACTATACTCCTTACTGAGGACACATTAACATTGTTCTTTACCAGCACCCACCACCACCCCTTCACCCTCACTCAAACAACAGTAATACTTTGTTCGTTAACAGCATCCTGAAAGGCATTTATCCTTTAAGATAATTGACATGATAAACATATGAAGGATGGAAATGAAAAATCGTGCGTGAGTAGGTAATTAAATCTAACATTCGGTAAGCTCTTCACAGTATTTTTATTCGGCATGCTGATGACTGCTCTACATATGTTATGACATGTTACTTCCAGCTGGGCGGAAACGAATGATTTAACCCTCTCAATTCTAAAATATTTGAGGCTGCCAGTGCATATGTTGCAAATTCAATGGAAGAATTACTATCTACAAATAGTACGTGAATCAACATATAAAAATTATCCTCAGTTGACTAAAACAAAATTCAATTTAATTCAAAAGGCAGCTTCTGTCAAAATGACAAAACTTTGGGAATAATTATTTTGGGTTCGTGGGGAAAAATCGCATACCTATTACCTCAAAGAGGTTTACAAATGTCTTTGCCAATACTCCTATAAATTATTTCTGGTGTTTATTCATTTTTTAAAAATTGCTATTTTCCTCTGAATTGCTGACAATGTCTGGGTCAATGAGGATTAGGAATATCGGTTTATGCTGATATTTTCAATGGTGGCCCACAAGAAAGAGAAGCTAACTACAAAGAGCTCTGTTCAAAAATGCTCAACTTTCCAATAGAAATTTTCATCTTGCTTCCACAAGGCAAGGAGGCCAAAGTCTGGCTTTTAGCTGAGGTTGGAAACATCGAGCCAGGAAAATTCCCAAATGAACAAATCTTTAAAAGAGCCCCCTCCTTCCACATTTTTGTTCTGGGAAAGTTGGACAGAGTTGGGTCTGCTGCCTCTGAAGAGACCACAGAGGCAAGTGAGTGCCAAGAAAGTACAGTTAAAAGGTGAACCTCAGTTCTCTGGGACTTTGGCTCATTTCTATTAAAGGTTGCAATATCCTCTAGTCCTTATGATTTAACCCCTTCATATGCCATGAATCCACCACATTCCCCATTCCGACCTATTCTCCAGGTGCCTCCATGCCACCCATATAACCTCCTCGGTGCTCAATACTCTCTGCAGGCAGACTTTAGAGTTCATGTGAGATGAAAACATTAAAACTTCAAATAATCTAGTGTTATCACTAAAACATATTTGATACTTAAAAAAAGCTCTCATTCATGAAACTTATTCAAAAATGTGACACCATGTCACTGAAAATCAACTCACACCATCAATTCATAAGCAAGAAGCTTAATTTAATAATTACCTCAACATAACTGTAGCTCACATGTTGGTGCGCCAAACTGATACAGGCATGATATTTAACACATTACTAGTTAGCACGTTTAAAAAAAAATTCAAATTCATCTTTATCTCAGTTGCATGAAACTCAGATGAATTTTACCATGGACAAGCATCCTCGCCACCAAATTGCTGTACAGTGACTCATCTTGGCATCTGGTGTGAAGAGATAATTAGCAGGGCCTGAGTACCTCACCCAAGTGGGATTCTGCATGTTTGCACCTGAACACAGAGTTCTCAATAATTCTCAGTAATTCCGTAGGAAATGAGCCTTACAGTTATGTCTCATTGTGCCAAACAGGAACACTCTTAAAGACACTCGTACAGTTTGTACACTCAATGGAAGGCAACAAATTTCTATCAGATTGCCTGGTGTGGCTGGAAACTTTAATGCCGACTTGCCAATGAGAAGTATCATGCAAAAGAAAGCAATATCTGTGAGCATTATCTATGCTCTCAAAATCCAACTGTGTTTTCTTCAACCAGAGCCGATCTATTTGCTCCTCTTCTTTAGTTGTGCACTTCCAAAAAGCCACGTATGGGGGCAACTTTCCTCCATCAGGATTGACATTCTTTAATTTTTCGCTTTTTATAAAATTCATTCACAGAATGAGGGCACTGCTGGCTGGGCCAACATTTATTGCCCATCCCTAATTAACCAGAAGGCAACTAAGAGCCAACCACGTTGCTGTGGATCTGGAGTCACATGCAGGCCAGATCAGGTAAAGATGGCAGTTTCCCGAAAGGACATTAGTGAACCAGAGGGGTTTTTCTGACAGTCAGCAATGGATTCATGATCATCATTGGACACTTAATTCCAGATTTTTAAAAATCGAATTCAAATTCCACTATCTGCCATGATTGGATTTGAATCTAGGGCCCAATATCCATCATAAAACTACTAGGCCACCATCTTCCCTTTACTGAGCTTACTGACCTTCTCAAGTATAATGGATCAAGCAGCTTTGACACAAGTTCTGGTTGTATGTTTGCTCGCTGACACAAGTCTTTATTCCTTGTTCCACGATCCCAGATGCCAAATGCTTTGTAAGGGGTGAATGCCACTTCCAAGCCCAGGTGATCTCTTCTGAAAATGGCACAGACCTGGCACAGCCTGATCTATCATCATGTTTCAGAGTAGAAATTGGGTGCTTCACTGGTCACTTGCCACAGCCATGGTGATGAATGAGCAGGATCCTCAAGGATTTAGAGCCAGCATGTTCTTTGAGCATGGAAATCTACAATTAGGTACAATGTTGTGTTCAAGCTATAACAGGCACTTTCCAGCAGAAGATGACTGGGGTGAAAACTTTCCACTTCTTTTTAATGTGCCAGGATAATTGTGGAAACCTTACTGCGTTCTCAACTAAGTTCAAATACCACAATGAAAAACCAATTTACACTTGGACTACATCACTTAGAAGATGAATTCGTGGTTAAACTGATTGAAATATTCAGGCACTACAGATTTGTTTCTAATAGTACTTTCAGAATCTCTCTTCCGACAACACAGAACATTGTCTGAATTCACAATGGTCTAAAGTTAGGAGGAAGTGAGGGCTACAGATGCTGGAGAGTCAGTCAAAAAGTGTGGCACTGGAAAAGCACAGCAGGTCAGGCATCATCTGGAGGAGAGTCGATGTTTCAGGTATAAGCCCTTCATTAGGATTCCTTACGAAGAGCTTATGCCCGAAACGTCAAATCTCCTACTCCTCGGACACTGCCTGACCTGCTGTGACTTTCCTGTGCCACACTTTTCGACTAATGGTCTAACAGTGGCATTATTTAGTGTTAACAGTCCGTATGAGTTGTATAATTCAGAATTATTAAATCAGTGTTTTTCTTAATTGTAACCTCTTTGCTAGTCTCAGTCTGCTGAATAGCAAATACTCTTTTCAAAGCCTCTCCTCTGTGCAGCTTAACATGTATTAACCTCATCAATCATGACTTGCGACCAATACTGGCTCCTGAGTTAAGCAGTACTTCACTTCTGAAATTCACCTTCTGGTTTTCAAATTATATCTTGACTTCACACGCTCCCATTTATGTAATCTCCTCTGGCTCCACACTCCTCAATTATCGACACTGCTCCAAATCGTTAATCTCATAAACTTTTGGCAGCTGTGCCTTCAGTTGCCAAGCTCTGCAGTTCTAGAATTCCCTGCCTAAAACACATCACCTCTCTACTTCTCTTCTCTCCTTAAAAGCTACCTCTTTGGCTAAGCTTTTGGTCATCTGCTTTAGCATTTCCTGATGAGGCTCAGTGTGAAATTTTGTTTGACAATAATCTTGTTAAGAACCATGTCTCATTTTACTACATTGAAGGTGTTCTACAAGTCATCATGAGTATTATTCAATTCCAAACAAGAGGCAAATGTACAAGGCGTGTTTTGAGGCCACAATCATAGAATCCTTACAGTGTGAAAGCAGACCATTCAGACCATCGAGTCCAAACTCAGACCCATTTCGCCTCCCCTATCCCTGTAACCCTGCATTTCTCATGGCTAATCCATCTTGCCTGCACATGACACCATGAGCAATTTAACATGGCGAATCCACCGAACCTGCATATATTTGGATTTTCCCAGAGTCTGTGTGGGTTTCCTCCGGGTGCTCCGGTTTCCTCCCACAGTCCAAAGATGTGCAGGTTAGGTGAATTGGCCATTCTAAATTGTCCATTATGTTAGATACATTAATCAGAGGGAAATGGATAAGTTACTCTTCGGAGGGTCGGTGTGGACTTGTTGGGCTGAAGGGTCTGTTTCCACACTGTATGGAATCTATTCTAATCTAATCTAAACCTACCAAGCATAACATGTTGAGTTGCCAAAGCCTCTCCCCAAATATCTGAATTCATGTTTCTACTTGGATTATTTCATTTTGGTTTTCCTTCTTTTTTGGATTTCAAAATACCATAACACACGTTTCATATTCAGATAATATGTACAAACTAAACACTTTGGCATTGTATTTATCTACCACTAAAATACATCACTTTGAAACTGCAGTCTTAAGATTTAGAATGCCACTTTCAGTATGACGGGAAGGACTGGTACTTTGGTTCATTTAGCAGAACTGAAGAGATTGTTCCTAAATAAAGTCAAGAAGGTTCAAGTAATAATTGCAAGAAATAGTATATAAATCAGAATAGAAGAAAATGTAAATGATAAAGCCCCACTCTCAACTGTTCACACAGTTTTTATTTTGTACCCCAACCATGTTCAACAAGACAGCAATACTGTCAAGTTGAGGGAGGGGCACTGTAGAGAAAACGATGGATCAAACCACAATTGTGAATCACATCATAAATATCAGGATAAGAGAGTGAAGGGCACATCACAGGTCAAATTTTGAAGGGCAAAAATGGGAGAATAGGCCAAACCAACCGGAAGCATGGATCACATCACAAGTGTGGGGAAGGCGAGATTGAAAGTACGTGTGGGGATGGAAGAGAGGAGGATGACTCACAGCACAAATATGAAGGAAGAGTGTGTGAATGATTGCTTTCAAGTATCCTCAGTCAATGGTTCAATATTCCATGTTTGCCCAGTTGGTGGATGTGCTATGCAAAGGATTGGAATACATAATGATAATGAGAAAAGTCACGTTCACCACACTGAGAAAGTCTTTTAACAGTTGCCTACAGTGCAGACATTCCACTTGCGCTTTTATCATATTATGTGCAGTAAACAGACATCCTGATTGACAGAAACATTTTGCTGTGTCAGTAAGAAACAACAGTTATTCAACATAAATATGCTGTTACTATAGGTACACCACAAAATAGTGTGATCATAACCCAGTTATGGGATTTTATACTGGTGGCTCCTGGCAAATTCCCAAAAGAACATATATTGCTGTGTTGCTGGCATGGTCACTCAGTGGTTAGCACTGCTGCCTTACAACATCAGGGATCCAGGTCCAATTCCACCCTTGGGCAACTATCAATGTGGAGTTCGCATGTTCTCCCCGTGTTGTGTGGGTTTCTGCTGGGTGCTCTCGTTTCCTCCCACGGTCCAAGTTAGGTGGACTGGCCCCGCTAAATTGCCTATAGTGTCCAGGGATGTGTAGGTTAGGTGTGTTCGATGTGCAGGGGGATGGGTTTGGGTGGGATGTTCTATGGCGGGTTAGTGTGGACTAGTTGGGCTGAATGGCCCGTTCCCCACTGTATGGAATCTATGGCTGATGTACAGTGCCAATGAAAGGAAATTCAATGCATTAAGTTGACATTTTCTCTCATTCATGAACAGTGGCATTACAAGAGCCTTGCGTCTTAAACCTTGTGAGCTATTGACCTTTGGATGGTCTTTGTCCATCTGAAATATTGTATGGCATTATAGCTGCAGCAGAGTGGCCTTTCTCAATCTGGTATGCATTAAAAATATCACAAGATAATTTTTATGGAAAGAGCTGAAGTGTAGAGAGGTTTGCTGTTCTGATAAAGGACAGCCACAAATTTGTATGTTTTTTCTTAGATGTACTTAGTGTTTTGGAGTGGTCATTAATCCAGTACTGAATTAGTATGGATCCAGTTATTCATCAGATGCCCTGCTGCTCTCAAATTACATTGATCATTATAAGCAAACTCCAGGATATCAAGCCCACCAATTATTTTCAAGGGCAGGAGGGGCAGTTTGCAGCTGTAGGGTGTTTGTTTCAATGGATGGTGACAGGCAAAAAAAACGTTGTCCTTACATACAAGTGAATGATACATAAGTGGATGATTATGAGTGTGTTACATAAGTGCTGTGCTTGTTTTCTTGCAGATTCATAGAAAATCTATGTAGTTGGACAAAGAGACTAGTTTCTGCTTGGAGGTTCTTCACACTTGGAGAGGAATTTAAAGGCAGCGGTGTTCTCGTGCGCCTGCTGCAATTGTGTTTCTAGGTGGTAGAGTCACTGGTTAGGAACACTTGATGCGAAGCACTACTGAAGTGAAATAACAACCAGGATATGTACCAACATCAAATGTGGAGATGGAAATCAATGGAAAAGCAAATAAATATTTAATACTAGTCAATCCATACAAAGCACTGGTGGAAACAAGAAAACTTACAACAATAGGATAGCAAGATTGAAAATACACCATTACTTTGCAGTTTATACAATTTGAAACTTTCTAAAAAAAAATTTTAGGGAGTGTGCTCACCCTCAGATGGATATTAAACCATAATCTTCATTTGACCACTGGCTGATACTAAAGATACCATGGCACAATTTGAAGACCACAGGACTTCTCCTTAGTATCCTGGTCAATATTTTTTATCAACCAACAAAATCAAACCAGGTGTTCTGGTCATTAATGTTACTGGGAGCTTGCATTGTGCCATTTGACTACCATGTTTCTTACATCTTATGAATTTGAGATCAAAAGAAATATAACAGAATTGTTTACATGAACACATTTTACTGGTTGGATTGCATTCTAGAATGTCCTGTGACTCAGAAAGATGCTACACAATTGTGTTTGTCTTTCACTCGCATAACAAAAAGCCCAGTTTTCCTCTTTGTGGGATTCCAAGCTTTGCAAACACTGACATTATGGTCAGTGCAATTTCCTTGTGAAAGGAAAACAGCGTGTCAGACATTCTTAAAACAGTTTTGTGAGCTGTCTTAGATATAAATGCCCTTGCAACTATATGTTGACAATATGTTGCAGAGAGTCAGGGCATCAAGATAATCCTCCACTGGATTAAATGGATGTATGCACATCTTTTAACATTTATACAATGTGCAAAACAAGGCACTTTTCAGTGGTAGGGCTTTATATTTTCCAGTATTCGTTATCATGGGAGCACACTGCTTCCTCTGCTTCACTGAGAGGAAAAAAAAGTACTTTTATCAGTTTATTTATAATTTTGTAATACAATACCCCAATGACTGGAAACGTTGAAAGTCTTTACATTGTTTTGTTAAGAAATATAAACACCTTGCCATCTAAATTAATCACCAATGGATTTTGTTTTTCAAAATAATTGTCTTCAGACCATAAATTTAATTAAGCTTCAAATTATGGATCAGATCCCAATTTAATCCAGTGTACGAATAAGCAAATATTCATTTCATAGTACAGAACTTAATTATTGCTGAAGGATGACATTTTGTTAAAGCTTTTCATTTTGCGCTCATCACAACAATTGGTAAGAATTACCAATGTAAAGGAAAACAATATTTATATTGAATGAGAGGAGACTGCTGATTGGTTGGACAGTGGACCATTGGTAGAGGTGAAACCATGAGAGCGCACCAGTTAAATGATGACAGTGAACCACCAAGCTTTTTTTAAATTTTAAAGTAGGTGGATTGACTCTGTTTGGTCAAGACATTGCCCTGAGAAATCAATCATAGCATGGCCGTCACCTATTTAGTTCAATCAAGGCAGGTGCAGCATGTGCACATGTTTTAGAAAGTTTCAAATTGTATAAACTGCAAAGTAATGGTGTATTTTCAATCTTGCTATCCTATTGTTGTAAGTTTTCTTGATTCCACCAGTGCTTTGTATGGATTGACTAGTATTAAATATTTATTTACTTTTCCATTGATTTCCATCTCCACTATGTGCCCATTTGATGTTGGCACATATCCTGGTTGTTATTTCACTTCAGTAGTGCTTCGTATCATGTGTTCCTAACCAGTGACTCTACCACCTAGAAACACAATTGCAGCAGGCACACGGGAACACCGCTGCCTTTAAATTCCTCTCCAAGTGTGAAGAACCTCCAAGCAGAAACTAGTCTCTTTGTCCAACTGCATGGATTTTCTATGTATCTGCAAAGAACATAGCCCTGTGTATAAATCTATGTCACTTCCAGCGTATGTAAGCATGCCGTCCTTTGAGCCCAAATGACCATTGTAAATTGATTATCCTCACAAATTCAGAACTTTTTAGAAAATGTTGCTTAATCATGGATACAGATTCAATATTGAATTGTACTAATGAGTGCAAGATGAGAAGTTTCAACTAGACATGTCTTTTTCAGCAAAACCCAAGTTTTCCAAAAAGTAATTACTTTAATTCTTGTTTATTAGGAGATTAAATATTCCTTCCTCTCTAAAACAATTCTTATCATGCATCTTTCATGTATTCACTCTTATAATTCCATTACAGACTGAAGATTCAGTCTCTTGGATTCCCATTTCAAGGTCATCTCTGGTGAGCTTAACAACTCCTTCTTTATACATGTAACTATCTCTAGGCAGCACTTTCTCTTTGGGACTAAATCTCCCTGAACAGCTCTGGCCTTTTCTTTTTATTCCATATTTACATTACAAAGGATCAAATATTCTCAGAATCATTGGTCTATTATCTCGAGGGAAAAAAGTGCAAAGAGCCCAAGAACCTAATTCACTTTGGCATCTCTTTCCGATATATGTAAATATTGTTAGCTATTTAATGAGCTAAGCATCTCTCAGAAGCCTGAAAAATGTTTTATCAACTTACTATTGCTACTTTATGAATCAGCTCTCCAAGGTAAGTTGCTATTCCCCCACTAAGTGAGCAAGGAGGCAATATGTCAGTGCAGACACCCTTACAAAAACCGAGAAAGACCTGGGTGACCTTTCACCAAACTATGTCCTCTCCGACTGTGCATGTTTAGTAATCAATTCAAGATCACAATGCAAGGAAACTGGGAGGAAAACAATGCCTGATCGTGTTTTGCCAGCCCACATTATTGAACAGCTTTGAGTAATCACACAAATTTAACTAAGCGAAACATTTTCTTGGATCCGCAATGTCACTGTAAAAGAAACTGAAGTATACAGAGCCCTCATGTAACTGGCTTCCTGTCTCTTTTATAAATTAATATCACTCTGTCAATCCTGGTTTCAAGATTCCCAATCAATATATAACATTTGAAACCATAACTAACAATAGTGGCAGGCAGAAGGTTCCTTTTATGTAGTTTACCCTTTGATCAACATCTACAGGTGACACTCTACCGCCTACCAACAGTAGGGAAAATCATTTTTGTGAAAAAAGGACTGTCAAAGAATTGTGATAGAACTACTGAGAAGTTTGACTGCTATAGATTATTGCCAAATCACACCAGGTACAAACATAGGAAAGGAAAATCTCAGCAAAATAATAAGTTGCACCTCATATTTGCTGAACTCAAGGTCTGTAAGATCCTAAACAAAGCTCACTTGTAACAAAACTGCACCCAAAGCATTTTTCTTAGCATTGGATTTTTATGCTTCTTTGCATATAACAAATAATGTGAAAATTCAAGCAAGTCAAAACTTGCCAGTTTTAAAAGTAACAACTGGAAACAAATTCCAATGAAATTTGAGGATTAATCTTCTGCAGACTCTATCAAATTTGCCATATGTTACAGCCCAATGGGTCTGCTGCTATCCTTCCCTTGCAGAAAATAGTTGCTGTAAAACTTCCTTGAATGTAATACAAGTGTCTTTGATACATATGTGACTTTACTATATATAGAATAATGGATGGTTAGAATGAATTGCAGATAGCTATAATGTTTCAAGTTTGCTTTGATTGGCAGTTGCTTCCTCCCACACCAGTTCACTTGTGTAATTGTGTACCATCTACAAGATTCAATGCAGCAAGTTACCCGGGTTCCTTCAAAACTATCTTTCAAATTCACAAGGGAATAACAAGGACATCAACATATGGAAGTTGGACCTCCTGCATGTTGTCCTCTCTGCGCATCCTGATATCAAATTATCTCATCATTACTTGACTGTCACTGGGTCAAAATATTGAAATGATCACCACCTAACTGTACTGTACCTACTCACGAACAGCATTAGTTTAAAAAGGTAGCTCACCATCATCTTTTCATGTGAATCATGTGTTGGCCTTGCCAACAATATCTGTATTCTTTAAACAAAAGTCATTTCTGTATATTAGTTAACACTAATCAATGTGGCACTCCACTCAGTAGCATCACCACTCTAAAAAGAGATCCACAAACAAATTGCATTGTTTTCTATCCTTCAGCCGTTAATGAACCAGTTCTGAGATTTACTTGGATCTCCAAAGATTTGTGTGTGGATCCCTTTCAAAAGCTTTTTGGAATTTATGGTAGTCTGTTTTGCACACTTTTCCATATCTTAGTTCAGATGTTTAATTCACAAAGTGAGCAAGGTGGTTTACCAGAAACAATCACCTCTTTTTGAATACATATTGATATTTTTGTATTGGTTCTTTACATAAGTTAATCTCATAGAAATCATTATTTTACAATAAAACTGAAGTGAAATGAATATTTTTAATTGCTACCTTTTTGAATATCTGTACTATGTTAGCAATGTTTCCAACGTACTTGTACCTCAGAAATATCCAGTGGCTATCTACAATAATGTCCAACAAATTTCATTCCAGGTTTCTTTTATGATTTTTGGGATTTTTTTTGAGCTTTTCCTTTAACCTTGTCTCATACTTCTCCTATTCATATCCAAGACATTAACTTTAGCACATAACCCACAGTGCAAGCTAGCAGATGATGACACATCACTCCCAGACCGTCTCAACGCCTTCTATGCTCGCTTTGAGCAGAATTTCGGCGGAGAGGTAACATTATTCCGACAAGTTCACATTATTCCTTAAGTCCAAGCAAGAGTGCATTCCATATTTCAATGCAATTAACATTATTTATGAGCCTCATCCCTGTTCCAATTGCCACTTGATTACAGAAGCACTGATTAAAAAGTACACCACTCTTTTTGCATCCAGAGATAGGTTTCCCCCACCAACTCTCTCTCAATGCCTTTCTGGACTGCATTTTAGTATGTTTTTTCAGGTTGCTATAAATATTCTGATGAATTTCTTTGACTATTTACCCACAGGATTTACAAAGGTTACTTTTCCTCGTTACTTTGTGTTCAACTTAACTTGTTAATCTATTTGAGGTCACGTTTGCGTAGTTTGTTTATTCAAGATACATACTTAGGTTCTAGGTTCAACATTATGTTCTCCGTGAATTCAATCAATTCTCCCCCACCCATCTGCTATCGGTCATTTTGTTTAAGATATTCCCTCACCTTTTAAATATTGGTCTTTCAAAGTAATATAACTGGCTCCTAATTCCAGAATGAATCTCAAAGCATGCATGGGTTTCCAATATCTAAGTTTTACTGTCCCTCACAACCTCCATTTTCTGTATATGAACTGGATCATTTTCACATAAAAGATGAGCTCTACATAGTTATTCGCCTTCCTAGGCAGATCATGGTCGACCAATTTGTGCAGCCGTTCTTCTTTCGCTTGGCTGGCATGGGCAACATTGGCTCAGTGGTTAGCACTGCTGCCTCACAGTCCCAGGGCCAGGGACTTTTCTATAGGTTGGCACTCATAGCAGTTGATACAGTAGTCTCAAATTTTGGCATTTTTGTGTGTGGTGTTCAGGCATCCATGAAATCAAAGAGATTTGCAGCGCCTCATCAGCCTCCACTGCATATTGCTTCCTTGGGAGGAATCTTGTTGAGATGTAGCTGGAGAGCCAGTGAGGAACTCAAGCTGCTGCTTTTGGACAGTCAGCCAAACCAGGAAATGTGAGCTATGGGCGGCAGGGTGGTTCAAGTGATTAGCACTGCTTCCTCACCGTGCCAGGAACCTGGATTTGATTCCAGTCTCGGACAACTGTCTGTGTGGAATTTGTACATTCTCTCCATGTCTGTGTGGGTTTCTTCCACGTGCTCTGATTTCCTCCCACAGTCCAAAAATGTGCAGGTTTGGTGGATTGGCAATGCTAAATTACCCATAGTGTTCAGGGATGTTCTGGCCAGAGGGGTTAATGGGAAATGCAGGGTTACATGGATAGGGTGGGGGGGAGTTGTATCTGGGTAGAATGCCCTTTGGAGGGTCAGTGTGGACGCGATAGGCTGAATGGCTTGCTTCCACTCTATAGGGATTCTATGACCTTCATCAGGCAGTGGTACATTCAGTAGAGGGCTCTTCACCTACTGAAAGCTGCTAAGCATTGAGAGGTTTGCAACTCTTGTGCTCAGCAGCGCCACTGGGAGTCATTGGCTGCTGCCAGAAGGGCAAGTGCCAGAATCATGGGATTGCAGACCAATCCACCTATATAATGAGGATAGGCCCTCACAGAGCAGTGCCACACATTCCCCCATACCTCCTGAAATTAACCTACAGGAGGTGACAAACTGTCCTTGTAGTTTAGCTGCCAAGGGTTTTGGGAAAAAGAGCAGGAAAGTGAGTACTATCAGATCAGCCATGATCCTTTTGGAAGGTGCAGCAGGTTTGAGGGGCTGAATGGCCTACTGCTATTTCTCTGTCTTATGTGACAGGCCCACATGCAGCTGAATTAAAGTGCTTTTATAATCAACCCAGTTGGCTATGTTATGGCACGTGGGACTTGAAGCCAGACCTTCTGACCAAGAGGTACAAACACTACCACTACCACTTTACTACAGCAATAGCAGAAGGCACTTATGTGATCTTTAATTTGACATTTAATACCCTCAATTGTGGCCAAGGAAGATTAACCATCCACCCTGCTGCCCTAACTAAATTCCGATAGAGGTGGGGACGTGGCAGTGATCAGAAACACTAAGATTCACCCTCATCAAATGGCGTCCCACATCCAAGCATAAAATCTCACTTCTCTCTGAGTACCTGTGTCTCCCTAAGCTTCCATGCCCTGTTTGGCCTGAATATTACTTTCTCTCAGCTGCCAAATTTTTATTTTATTTCTTTCAGATACTCTGTTATCAATCCTCCTTACCTCGTGTGTTCCTTTTTAATCCAAACGTTCGGCTTTAATTTACATTTTTTTTGTATTTTCCCGGGTGCCTCATCGCAACTTTGACTCATTTCTCACAGAGGCACCCCCTTTCATTTTAGCATCTATCTGCAGCTCCCCTTTGACTTTTGACATTGACTTCTGTCAGGAATGTTCCTTTCAAACATACTTATGCCTAAACCGCCCTTTTCAAAACGTGTACAGTTAGTGACCCCTTTTTAATTCATTCGCTTCACTTTTAAATTGCCTAGTCTGCTTGAAGCTTCGGGTCATTCGCTAGCCTTTGCAGAAAGAAGCCTTCGCATGGCAAAGTCTTGGACTGTTTTATTCAAAGGGCCACGACACACTGCAGTACACCAGAACTGCAAAAAGAGGAAGAAAAACACCGAGCATTTCCGAACTGACAGCCAGACTACTGCGACCACTAGGACTCATAACAGCACACAAACCAACAGCCACTCTCAGACAACAACTCACCAGGACGAAGGACCTGATACCCAGCATGAGCAAAACCAATGTAGTGTACAAAATCCCATGCAAAACACTACATAGGACAAACAGGAAGACAGCTAACGATCCGCATCCATGAACATCAACTAGCCATGAAACAACATGACCAGCTATCTTTAGTAGCCACACACTCAGATGACAAGCAACATGAGTTCGACTGGGACAACACTTCTATTATAGGACAAGCCAAACACAGAACAGCCAGGGAATTCCTAGAGGCATGGCACTCATCCACAGATTCAATCAATAAGCACATCGACCTGGACCCAATATACCGACCACTGCAGCAGACAGCTGGAACTGACAACCGGAAGTGCAGATTCAAACCACTACAAATGCTGGAGGAAACATCACAGAAGCGCTTCACATGAGGCTCCCAAGCACTGAAGATGTCACCTAGACAGGGGACGAAACATCTGCAACACAAATTCACAGCTCGGCAAACAGAACCACAACAATGACAGCCTTGTGGTTTGATACCTGTGGTCTTTTGATTGAACGATCATGAATGTTCTCCTGAGACTTGAATAAATGGAAGTGTAAGAGTGAACATTGTGGATCTGTTCATAGGGACAGGAGAAGAGACAGGACACAGAGACAAAAATCAAAGAACAGAGCACAGTAACATAAGAGCTTTAGCAAGGATTGAGGAAAAGGTTTTATTTTCATTCCTCTCCCACTAATGAAACCCAGGCTAACTTAATACATCCTAACCAACAGCAATGAATACAGAAAGGTGCACCAACATGCTTTACAAAAGAAATAAAGGATAGACATAAAGATGTGATGGGCTGGAAAAAAACTGACATTAGTTAACTGTTGAAAAGCAAGTAGAAGGCAGGGAGGGTGGAATGGTACTGAGGAAGAAAATCTCCCAGCCTCCAGTGGTGGTAGGAAGAGAAGAGGTAATGTACAACGAGGCTAGAGTTACAAGGTAAGAGTGGATATGTGGGTAATGGCATTCACAAAAATCACAGCTCAGTTAGATAACACAGGAACTTTGAAAGTGGATTATGTTCAACATGCTCCGAGTGTCAGCCCTGGCTCAGTCTCACTCCTGAGCAGCAAAGTCACTTACCCATTCCAGGATCAGACCACAAATTTTAAGGTAACAGTTCTAAGCAGTACTGAGAGAAAAAGAAAGAGAGACAGACAGACAGACAGACAGACAGACAGTCAGTCAGTCAGTCAGACAGACAGACAGACAGGCAAGCAGGCAGGCAGACAGTGACAGAGACAGAGAGGTGAACTGTTTGAGATGCTATCCTTCAGATGATGCCTTAAACCAAGGCTCTATCATTCTCTCAGGTGGATGTATTTGACCCATATCACTAATTTGAATGAGAACAGTGGCATCATGCCTGGTCAACATTTATCCCTCAATCAATATCCTAAAATTATCAGGTTGTCTGGTCATGACCACATTACAGCTTCTGGGAATTTACTCTATGGAAATTAGCTGCTGTATTTCATAACAACGTATTTCATTGTCTGTAAAGTACTTTAAACATCTAGTGGCCAAGAAAGGTGCTACCTACAGACAAATCTTTCTCTCTAAGAAAATGAGTTTGATTACACACTGAGATTGGACACCCTATGGCCAAAGTAAGATGTCAGGAGTAAGCCCTGACTAAGCTTAGTCAGCTCAGCCCACCTTAATTTCTCAGATGGCAGCCCTCTATCCATCTCCAAGAGGAAGTCTTTGCTCATTGAGCTGCCAACCAATGGGCAGTCAGTAGCTCTGCAGACTGGCAGTGCCAGGAGCAGTGTTCACTGCTGTTGAGGCAGATTGACCAAGAAGGCGGCATTCAACAGTACGTCCGGGCATTCAGGTGTATCCCTGGGGCCAGGATGTGGAGATGGAGGAGACAGGTTGGACTGGGTCAGGATTTATGGTGGAGCTGGGAGGAGTTAACAACAGGGAAGATGGATTTGGAAAGGTAAAACCATAACTATATGTCTTTAAACTAGCACCAGAGGCCTAACAAGAGACACCACCCACTTTCACACCCTGACATTAACTAGTCAGCTCCCTACAGCACTAAACCTGCCAGTTGCATGCTCTCTTCCACTGCCTGCCTTCCAATCTGTGGGTAGCCCATAAAAGTCAGCCCATGGCCCCAACATAGATTATTCATATAGCTCAGTCGAGCACCAAAAAAGTGTTACAATTTCACTGGTACTTTATTTCCAATCGAGGTTAAACCTGAATTCTGCCTGGTGTTTGAGAAATGTCCCAAAGTTCTATCACTCCCAAAACACATTAACTCAGTTATCATTTGTAAGTGACCTTACCGTGCATGAATGTGGCCGCTGCATCTACCTATCACAAATCACAAGTAATGTCATAGCTATAAAGCATTGTGGATATGAAAATCACACCATACAAGCTCATTCATTTAATATGTCATTTATTTGTTGCAATATCTATGCTCCCACGTTCATAAGGAAACAACCTTTACTTGATTCTTATGTTGTGGCACAGATTATTCACTCGGGAGATCACAATACAAATGTTGAGACACCCCAGATCTGAAAAGGCAGAACCTAAGAAAGTTGTGAATCCATTCACATATACTGATATAAGTCATTAGCTGGTGCTCATAAGAGCATTTTCAGTTGCTGGAAGAGTTAACCAGAAATTAATTACCTTCTGTTGGTTAAGTTTAAATAATTAATATACAGACTTTTTGCAATTATATTTAAAAATAACAGGGAATCTATCTACTTCGATTAAATTAACACTTGTACTTGATAATATATTAAGAAATCACTACAATTATTCTATATAATTCTTCACCCAGTGTCTCTCATAATTGAGTGCAAAATGAATGTTATCTCTATTTGCTTTGGATTTTCCTCAAAATCATTATTGTCATTGCAACTCATTGAGTGTCACTGTTGACAAAGGGGAACAGAAAATACAAATGCCTGTGACACATCAAACAAAGAATAGTGCTAAAACAAGGTTAACAAGGTTTATTTCAGCTAATTTGCAGCAATTCTGAAGTTTGCTTACAGAAACAGAAAATACTCTGCAAGTCAGGCAGCAACTATGAAGACAAAGTTAATGTTTCAGGTTGATGATCCTCCATTATTGTGTGTTTAGAGGGTGAAGCTCTAAAACAACAGTTGCTGCAGACAGACAGGGCTGAATTTTACTTGTCCCTCCCAGACCTGTTTGCAGCAGAGGTGGAATATGTAAATTATGTCAGGATGCAAGTCCACCACTTCCCTATCTTCTCTTGAGCTCATCTCCACAATACGCTAATGGTCAAGTGCTGAAACCAGCGAACTGTCCATTGCCCATTGGGCAATGAAGGTCAATGCAACCAAAAGTATTTTGGCATGGTCAACGAGGCGGGAGTGTAGGTGCTATTTTTATGGCCTACATTAAGAACAGGTGGGGCAGGGGAGGGGGTTGGACTGTAAGACATGCATCAAGGTCTCCCATCAGATGTTGTCCACCCTATGCTATCCCAGATAAATGAGACTTTATCCACATTAGTAGGAAAAACAAGAAGGCAGATTATTTATCCGCATGGTGATAGATTGGGAAAGGAGGAGATGCAACAAGACCTGGGCCTCTGTGTACACCAGTCTCTGAAAGTAAGCATGAAGGTGCGGCAGACACTGAAGAAAAGCTAATAATATGTTGACTTTATAATGAGAAGATTCAAGAACAGGAAGAAGGAAGTCTTGCTGCAATTTGTACTCGACCTTAGTGAAACCATACCTAGAGTATTGTGCGTAATTTTGGTCTAATTGTTTGAGGAGGGATGTTTAGCTGTGGAGGAGGTGCAATAAAGACTTATCAGACTGATTTCTGGGATGGCAGAACTGATGTAAGATGAGAGACTGGATCGATTAAGACTATATTTACTGGAGTTTAGAAGAATGAAAGTGATCTCTCACTGTGGGAGAACCAAGAATGACAAAAGAAGTAATAACATTCTTTGGTTGAATCAAAACATCAAGAAAACTTTATTATACAAACTTAAACAAAACAACCATGAGCAATAACGACTGATTGGCCTACTGAACAAGTAAGGTTTAATTCTAAACCATACAGATAACACATACAGCTTGAGTTCTAACTTTGAAAATTAACACAAAGTAAATATGAGTTATACAGTTTTAGAGTCATAGAGATGTACAGCACAGAAACAGACAGTTCGGTCCAACTCGACCATGCCAATGTGAAAAGTTACCCCTCGGGTCTTTCAAAATCTTTCCTCTCTCATCTTATACCTACATCCTTTAGTTTTGGACTCTCCTGCCCTGGGAAAAGACCTTGGCTATTCACCTTATCCATGCCCCTTATGATTTTATAAACCTCCATCAGCCATCAGCCTCTGACACTCCAGAGAAAACAACCCCAGCCTCTCCCTCTAGCTTAAATCCTCCAACCCTTTAAGGGCCCTATTCTCTTCCTACATACCCCCTTTATTTTCAAATACTAACATACCTAATGTGGTCAAATACCCAAAAGACTACACTTTAAATGGCTGACTGTTAAGACACATCCCACCCTGATGCCAGTGACTCTGTGGGTTCAACAAATCTCATTAAAACTCTGTGTCCTCTGCAAGGGATACTAATTCTTCACTTTTGAAATTCTTGAGTTGGAACCTCCTTCAACCCTCTTGGACTCAACTGGCTCAATGACTGCTCACGTTTGGGTGGCACGGTGGCACAGTGGTTAACACTGCTGCCTCACAGCGCCAGACACCCGGGTTCAATTCCTGCCTTGGGCAACTGTCTACGTGGAGTTTGCACATTCTCCCAGTGTCTGTGTGGGTGCTCCGGTTTCCTCCCACAGACCAAAGGTGTGCAGGTTAGGTGAATTGGCCATGCTAAATAGTGTTAGGTGAAGGGGTAAATGTAGGGGGATGGGTCTGGGTGGGTTGCTCTTTGGAGGGTCGGTGTGGACTTGTTTGGCCGAAGGGCCTGTTTCCACACTGTAAGTAATCTAATCTCGATAGTTCAATCTCTCCCCTAAAACAGAGTTCTCTACGTTTCTGGCAACTGCTCTCAAATGTCTACTAACAGGCACAATTTCTGCTTTTATTGATAAGTTAGTTTCACTGAGCTACTGCTGAATTTCTCTAATCTCCAACCTCTCTTAACTGCATTAATTAAGTACTGCTTCTGAGCTTCCTGCACTCCATTCTAAGTTGCATGAGAGTATCAATCTGTCCCCCAGCTTCTTGTTACCCTTACCTTTTCCCACAGCATGAGGCCCACATTCTCTGGAACTTCACCCTCTACAGGCAGTCTGAAGGCCTGGAGGCTGCAACTAGCAGCACATATGAAATCTGGAACCACCTTTGCTTCAAGACGCACCCATCTCCAAACTTCAACTAATTCTACTTCCTGCACACATACACAGAGCTCTTCAACTCCAACCACCTCATAGTCTTCTCTCAGCTATCCATCTCACAGACTTCTCTAAGCTTTCCTTGACTGACATTAACGTTTAGTATCTCTTATTACAACTTTCTTTGATTTTTAATGTTTTAAAGCTTTTCAGAATTCACTGAATACTTTTGACTAATTTAGCTTTAACTCCTAAACTAAACAAACAAACAATAACAATACTCTCTGAATCTACAACTACCATCCAGAAGGACAATGGCAGCAGATACATGGGAATAGAACCACCCACAAATTCCCTTCCAAGCCTCACTCAGTCCTGACTTGGAACTATTTCACCATTCTGTCAGTGTCACTGGGTCAAAATCCTGGAACTTCCTCCTTAATAGCATTGTGGAACAACCTACACTATATGGACTTCAGCAGTTCAAGAAGGTAATGCACCACCTCCTTCTCAAGGGCAACTTCTGGCCCAGCTATTGACACCTGCATCCCACAAATGAATTTTTAAAAAAGTGTGCCCAAACATTTGCTTTTATGACAAAGTGACACACTTCCAAAAATAATACTTCAAACAGCTGATAGACACGTGCTATATTATGAATAGATAGGCAGACCAAAACTACTTCCGTTGAACTTTAAATCTACCTTTGCGCAAGCACCTGTTCAGCTCAGACTCCAGATTATCAGTATCCATGTGTAAAGGTTGTTTATCTTACTAAATCCGGCTCACTAATGCCAGTAGTCGACCTACGGACCCAATTATTCCTGGGTCTGTGAGCATGCTACTGATATAAAAGAGATGGACCCAGCAATGTAAGTGTAAGAGCTGGCTGACACACTCCAACTTAAACAAGCACATGTTTAAAAGCAGCTTAAAGTCTTAATATCCTTGGGAGTCTGCCCTCTTTGAATTATAGCTGAAAATGTGTTGCTGGAAAAGCGCAGCAGGTCAGGCAGCATCCAGGGAACAGGAGAATCGACGTTTCGGGCATAAGCCCTTCTTCAGGAATGAGGAAAGTTTTCCAGCAACACATTTTCAGCTCTGATCTCCAGCATCTGCAGACCTCACTTTCTCCTCTTTGAATTATAGTTAATTCCACAGTCCTGCCAGCCCAAAACAATGCATCTGGTCCAGTACAAATGGTGCACAGTAAACCATACTATTGGTGAGCTAGCGCTTGCTATCAGAAGGTTCAGGATCAGTCAAATGACTGAAATTTACTTTCATTATATTAGCTAATACAGTACCACAATCTAAACCAATGAAGATCTGCCAACCCTAAAACACTGCACAAACTTTTCAGGTCTTTAGAGGAGAACAAGAAAAATGCAAAGGTCGGGGGAAGAGAGAGGGAGAGACAGACAGACAATCTTAACTCATGCCACATCTATGCACATTGTAGTAACTAATTATGAAGCAATGACTTTGGAAAGGCTGCGTACTGTGAATGGACTGGCACTACATGGACTGCGGGTCAAGAGTATGGTACTGGAAAAGCACACAGGTCAAGCAGCATCTGAGGAGCAGGAGAATCGATGTTTCGGGCAAAAGCCCATCATCAGGAATTGCCCTACATGGATTGCCACCATTCCAGAAAGCTCCACATCACCTCCTCAAGGTGGATTAGAGATAGGCAACACTGGATTGCTAACACTGCATGTTACAGGAATTAAGAAAAATAGTATGCAGCGGCAAGTTACTGCCCATTACTTTTGGATGTTGCTGGTGCATATCATGGTGGAAGGGTAAAAGAGACGGATAACTTTATATTATTACTTCACCCAGAAAAGACTAGAAATTAATAATTTGTGCCATTTATAGCTCCATGCACTACACAAGGCTTCAGCTCTGCAACTTGCCAATTTCCTCTTTCAAGCTAAGTAAAACTTTCATATAAAAGACAGCCAAGTAAAGTTGGAAATCCCCAGCAGTTTCAGAAACACTTTCACTAAAAACTTCTCTGAAATTATGCTTAAAAATGTTAAAACAGACTATGCAATGGGAAACACCGTTCACTTCTTACCCTTTCCACTAAACATTGGCATTGTCAGTATCTCTTAATATCTACAATAAGCTCTTTAAAATTAGTAACACAGTCCACTTCTGAGAACACAAAACTGTGAATTTCATAATGCCTGCTTATTCCGAGTGACATCAGTGCTTCATACCCCCCCTGTAAAACCTTCAAATCTTTTTCGATTTATTAAGGAAGGATTCAGGACGTATAGCAGTTATAATCTAAAATCCCTGTATCCAATCAAGAATAAGTCATCACAAGGAAGACCGACAAGAGCCATTGGTATATGGCAATCTCTCCAATAATACACACACCATCCCAAATTGAAACTATTGAATATTTAGTCCACAAAATGGGAGGTCTCACCTGCCAACTGAAGAACTGATGCAAGGTCCTTTTGTACTTTTGTGGGGAGGTAATGGCCCAGCAGTATTAGCACTAGACTATTAGAGATGCCTGTAATAATGCCAGGGACTCAGGCTTGAACCTTACCATGGCAGACCGTGGAATTTGAACTCAGTTTAAAAAGAAATCGAATGATGACCATGAAACCATTGCTGATTGACAGCGAAACTCACCTGGCTCAGGGAAGGAAGTCTGCCATCCTCACCTGGTCAACAAGCAGGATTCTGGAAGAACACAGCAGGCCAGGTAGCATCAAGAGGTGGAGAAATCAATGTTTCGGGTGTAACTCTTCTTTAGGACCCGAAACCTCCTGGCCTGCTGTGTTCTTCCAGCCTCCTGCTTGTCTACCTTAGAATCCTCCATCTGCAGATTTTTTGTCTCTAATCCTCACCTGGTCTGGCTTACAGGTGACTTCAGATCCTCAGCAATGTGGTAGACTCTCAACTGCCCTCTGAAATGGCCTGGCATCCCACTCAGTTCAAGGGCAGCTAGGAGCAGGCAATAAATGCTGGCCAGCCAGCAATGCCCACATCTCAGGAGTGAATAAGAAAGAAAATGATCATAAAACCACCAATGCTTGTTGGAAAAACCCATCTGGTCCACTAATGTACTTCAGGGAAGGCAAATCTGCCATCCTTACTGGTCTGGCCTACATGTGACTCCAGATCCACAGCAATGTGGTTGACTCTTAATGGTCCTCTGGGTACTTATGGATAGACAATAAATGCTGGCCTAGCCAGTGATCCACATCCTGAGAATGACTGAAACAAAATTGCTACAGCGAAATATCTAAAGTTAGGCATTTAAATTGGCAGTGGCAGGCCCTTTCTGAGATCACGGACCACAATGGTGTAGGTGGCACTCTCTAGAGCTTCTGAGTAATCAGAAGCTGACAGCGGTCTATTGTAGGTGGTGTCAGAGGGAGCAGAGCTATCTGCCAGTAACACACCCACCAGACAGCCAGGATTAGAGAATGTCCCAGGTGAGTGGGAGCAGTTTGAGGGTCATGGAAAGGGTGTCACGGGAAAGGGATGGGGAAAGGGTGTGAATTGGCTCCATCTCCCCCTCCCACCAGCCCAATCCACAATGCTTGCTCATGGCTTGGCCCCTCAATTGGACACTGAGTAACTTTGACTGGGAGCCTGCAAGCAACAATGTCTACTTATTGGTTGCTCTGTATGGCGAGGCTCCCATGGTTAAAATTTGGTAGCAGCAGGGTGAGACTCTTATATGGGCAAATTATAATCACCTAAAGTCTTCAACTTAAGGGCAGGAAGTCAGTTCATGAAGCTTCCTGCTGTCTCTTTATTTGGAACAGAAGGAGGTACCCCAGCCAGTAAACCTTGTGCCCACTGAAACTCGATGGCCTTGTGATGGTTATTAATATAGAAACCCAGGTAATGCTTGAGAGACCTGGGTTCATATCTAACTATGGCAGATGATAGGTGGCTAACCTGGAATTAAGAGTCTAATAATGACCATGAAATCATTGTTGGTTGTCAGAAAAACCCATCGGGTTCACTACTTCTTTCAGGAGAGGAAACTGCCGTTTTTACCTCATTTGGACTGCATGTGACTCTAAACCCACAGCAAAGTGGTTAACCCTAACAGTTCTCTGGGTACTTGGAGATGAGCAATAAATACTGTGTAGGCAGAGATGCCCACATCTGGTGAGTGAATATTAGAAGAAACAATAGACCCCTTCCAAAGGTCTCTTGGGCAGGGTTTTAAACTCCACCTCGTTTCACTGTTCCTTCACCGTCACTAGGTGAAATTACTGGAATTGCCTCCCTAACAGCACTATTGCTATCTCTACACCACACAAACAAACCCATTTCAAGAACACAGTTCAGCACCAACTTACATTAGTGGCACAGTGGCTCAGTGGTGAGCACTGCTGCCTCGCATCGCCAGGGACCAAAGTTCATTCCACTCCTGGCGAATGTCCGTGCGGGGTTTGCTCATTTTTCCTGTGTCTGCGTGGGATTTCTCTGGATGCTCTGGTTTCCTCCCACTGTCTAAAGCATTGGAGGCTGAGGGATGACCTTATAGAGGTTTATAAAATCATAAAACAAAGAAACTTTACAGCCCATGAACAGGCCCTATGGCCCTCCAAGCCTGAGCTGATCCAAGTCCGCTGTCTAAACCTATCACCCAATGCTTAAGCATCTGTCTCCCTCTGCTCCCCACCTACTCATGCTTATACAGACGCATCTTAAATGAATCTACCGTGCCTGCCTCTACTACCTCTGCTGGCAACGCGTTCCAGACACCTACCTCCCTCTGTGTAAAGTACTTGCTGCATATATCTCCCTTAAACTTTTCACCTCTCACCTTGAACATGTGACCTCTCATTATTGAATCCCTCACCCCGGAAAAAAGTGAATCTGTATCGATCCTGTCTATACCCTTCATGATTTTTTAGACCTCTATCAGGTTCCCCTTCAATCTCCTTTTTTCTAATGAAAACAATCCTAACCTACTCAATCTCTCTTCATAGCTTGCACCTTCCATACCAGGCAACATCCTCGTAAACCTTCTCTGTACCCTCTCCAAAGTGTCCACATCCTTTTGGTAATGTGGCGACCAGAATTGTACACAGTATTCTAATTGCAGCCGAACCAAAGTCTTCTACAATTTTAACATGACCTGCCAGCTCTTATACTCAATACCCCGTCCGATGAAGGCAAGTATACCATATGCCTTCTTGACCACTCTATCCACCTGTGCAGCAATCTTCGGAGTACAATGGACTCCGAGGTCTCTCTGCTCATCAACTTTTCCCAAGGGTCTTCAGTTTACAGTACAGGTGGCTCACAATGCATCACCTCACATTTGCCTGGATTGAACTCCATCTGCTACTTCTTCACCCAACTCTCCAGTCGATCTATATTCTTCTGTATTCTTTGACAGTCCCCTATGCTTTCTGCTACTCCACCAATCTTCGTGACATCTGCAAATTTACCTATCAGACCAACAATGCCCTCTTCCAGATCATTTATGTATATTACAAACAACAGCACTGATCCCTGTGGAACACCGTTGGTCACCTTTCTCCATTTTGAGAAAATCCCTTCAACTCCTACGCTCTGTCACCTGTTGCGCAACCAGTTCTTTATCCACCTAGCTAGAACACCCTGCACACCATGTGACTTCATTTTCTCCATTGGTTTATCATGGGGAACCTTATCAAATGCCTTACTAAAGTCCATGTAAAGGACATCTACAGCTCTTCCTTCTTCTATCAACTTGGTCACTTCCTCAAAGAACTTTATTAAGTTGGTAGGGCATGATCTACCCTGCACAAAACCATGTTGCTTATCACTTTCTTTTCCAAATATAAACAGATTTTCTCCCTCAGTACCTTCTCCAGCAAATTTCCCACTGCTGATGTCAAGCTCACTGGTCTGTAGTTACCTGGAATGTCCCTACTACCCTTCTTGTTCCGGGGGACAATATGAGCAACCCTCCAGTCCTCCTCAACTGTGTTTAAGGATGCAGGGTCCCAGCTATTTCCTCTCTTGCCTCCCTCAGCAACCTGGGATAGATCACATCCGGACTTGGGGATTTGTCCACCTTAATAACCTCTAGCCTACTCAACAAATCTTCCTTACTTATGTCAACGTGATCCAGACTAATCAAACTTCTGTCTCTAATCTCAACATTCATCATGTTCCTCTCCTCAGTGAACATTGATGCAAAGTAATCTTTGAGAATCTCACTCATTTTCTCAGGTTCAACACACAACCTTCCTTTTTTATCCTTTACTGGATGAACCCTTTCTCTGGTTACTCTCTTGCTTCTTATATAAGAATAAAAGGCCTTGAGATTCTCCTTAACTCTGCTCGCTAAAGTTATTTCATGATGCCTTTTAGCCCGCTTGATTCCTCGTTTAAGATTGGTCCTAATCTTCCAATATTCCTTTAAGGCCCATTCTGTTCTTAGCTGCCTGGACCTTATGTCTGCTTCCCTTTTTCTCTTGGCTAGTCGCACGATTTCTCCTGTAATTCACGGCTCACGGCATCTTGCCTTTTCTATACCTTGTTTTTAAAGGGATATGCCTATCCTGCACTATCTTCAACCTATCTTTGAAAGCCTCCCACATATCAAATGTGGACTTTCCTTCAAATAGCTGTGTCCAATCTACATTTCCCAGCTCCTGCCTAATTTTGATATAATTGGCCTTGGCCCAGTGGAGTACTTGTCCCTTAGGACCACCCTCATCTTTGTCTATGAGTATTCTAAAACTTACAGAATTGTGGTCACTATTCCCAAAGAAATCCCCCACTGTAACTTCTACAACCTGACCTGGCTCATTCCCCAATATGGCCCCTTCCCTTGTCAGACTATTGAGATACTGCTCTAGAAAACTTTCCTAGATGTTCCTTACTTATTCTGCCCCATCCAGACCTGTGGCACTAAGTGTATCCCAGTCAATATTGGGAAAACTAAAATCTCCCATCACCACTACCCTATTGCCTCTACAACTTTCCATAATCTGTTTACCTATTTATTCTTCTACCTCACGCTCACTGTTGGGAGGCCTGGATTACAGACACACCAATGTAACTGCACCCTTCTTATTTCTCAGCTCCACCCATAACGCCTCACTGCCCAGGCCCTCCACAGTGTCCTTCCTTAGCACAGCCGTGATATCATCCCTGACCAGGAATGCAACTCCTCCCCCCTTTTACTTCTCTCTCTGTTCTGTCTGAAGTATCTAGATCCTAGAATATTTAGTTGCCAATCATGCTCTTCAACCAAGTCTCTGTGATTGCAATAACGTCATACTCCTAGGCACCAATCCAATCCCTAAGTTCATCTGCCTTACCCACTATACTCCTTGCATTAAAGTGTATGCACTTCAGGCCACCAGTTCGTTTGCATTCATCTGCTCTCTGCCTACTCTTCCCCTTGGTAATGCTAACTTTGTGATCCTTACAGCCTCCAGTTTCCACCTCACTGTCTAGTAGTCTTCTCTTCTGGATCCCATGAGGAGCATGGATACATAAATAGACAAGGTATTTTCACTGAGGTAGGGGGGAGACCAGAACTACAGGGCACAGGTTTAGGGTGAGAGGGGAAAGATTTAAAAGGGACCAAAGGGGCAATTTTTCACGCAAAGGGTGGTGTGTTTATAGAATGAGTTGCCAGAGGAAGTGGTGGAGACTGGTACAATTATAACATTTAAAAGGCATCTGGATGGGTACATTATTAGGAAGGGTTTAGAGGGATATGGGCCAAGTGCTGGCAAATGGGACTAGATTAGGTTAAGGTAACTGGTTGGCATGGACGAGTTGGACCAAAGGGTCTGTTTCTGTACTGCACATCTGACTCTATATTCAGCCTGAGTGGATAAGCCAACAGAAATGCAGGGTTACAGGGATGGTGGTAGAGTGTTAATGTGGGCTTGATGGGCTGAATGTCCTGCTTCCATACTGTAGAGATTCTGTAATTCTCAAGTGTGGTAAGGGATGGACCATAAATGTAGGTCCTTGCCAGCAATACTCACATCTGTAGCCTGTAGAAGATCACATCTAAGGACAAGTCAGTGACAAATCCTCCCACTATTTCTCTTCATCAGCATGCAATATTTAACAAAAAACTAAATTGATGGAGAAACCCAGCAGGTCTGGCAGCATGGAGAGAAAAGCATGGAGTTCTGTATGAAGTATACTTTTCTTAAAATATTGACTATTATTTCTCTCCACAGATAATATCAGACCTGTTGAGTTTCTCCAACAATTTCTATTTTCTGTTTCAGATTTCCAACACAGTCAGTTTTGTTTTGCAATATTTAACAACCTGTTAAAGTGGGGGCCATTAAAAAGGAGATCTGTGCCTTGCACATTATTTGGCAAGATATTCAAGTACTTTTGTCTGCAGTCTCAAATTCAGTGAGCATTCAAATACTGAAATCAAAATTATGGAAAACAAAATAGTGTTGCACCATCTATTTCATTCACACTGCGAATGATGTTTCATAATGTGAAACAAACTTTCTCAACCTTATTGGTGTTTCTCAAGTTCACAGAGGCACAGATCAAACCATTTATAATTCTAGGACAGTCAGAAATTTTGGCTCATAGAAAACTCATGCTGGTAATGAAAGAGAGAGTCTCAAGTGGAGGTGAGGTTTGGGGGGGGGGGGAGCAGCGGAGGTGGGGAAAGGAGTTTGAGAAAGAATAGGAGGTAAGGACAAAGGTATCTTGAGTGGCCTGTGTTGCAAACTTTTATCTTTAGTTTTTGTTTGGTCAGTGTTAGCCTCAACTTGGACTTCTTGCTGATAAACTATTGGGTGTTAAGAAACAGAAGTAAAACATTTTATTTTCAATACCTGCCTTTTTAAAATACTCATCTCTCTGGATAATCCAACATATTTCACATCCAGTGAATGACTTTACATAGGTACTTTTATAAAATACAGAAAAACACAAGTCATTTTAAGTACAATTTAGGTGCTAGTTACAGCAACATGATGAATCAACTTGTTGATTCATGTTTAGCTATGTTTGAAAGAAATATATTTACCAAGATGCTGCAACAGCTCTCTGTTTTTCTTCAGTTAGTGCTATGGAAACATTATGGAAATCCATCCATCTAGGGTAGCACTGGCAATTAGTATTCCTTTAGTACCTCACTGGAATTGCTATTCTAGATCACAGACTCAAGTCCTGGAATGATTTGGTTGCATGAACTAGCCTTACAAATCATTTGTTTTTTCCAAAATGATAACAATGAAATTAGTTAGGAAAGAAATTTGTATTGCATACAGTTCCGGTCACCGCATAATAGGAAGGATGTGGAAGCTTTGGAAAGGGTTGAGAGGAGATTTATGAGGATGTTGCCTGGTATGGGAGGAAGGTCTTATGAGGAAAGGTTGAGAGAAGTGAGGCAATTTTCGTTGGAGAGAAGCAGGTTGAGAGGTAACTTAAGCAAGATGTTTAAGATAATCAGAGGGTTAGAAAGGGTGGAGAGTGTGAGCCTTTTTCCTTGGATGGTGAAGGCTAACACAAGGGGACATAGCTTTAAATTGAGGGATGATAGATTTAGGACAGATAATCAGGGGTATTTTCTTTACTCAGAGAGTAGTAGAGGCATGGACCGGCCTGCCTGCAACAGTAGCGGACTCGCCAACATTGAGGGCATTTAAATGGGCATTGGACATACATATGGATAATAATGGAACAGAGTAGGTTAGGTGGGTATCAGATTAGTTTCACAGGTCAGCGCGACATCAAGGGTCAAAGGGCTTGTACTGCACTGTAACATTCTATGTTCTATGTATATTTTTATCAAAATACCTGCTCCATAAAGAAAGAAACCAGATTGGTAAAATATTTCCTCATACTAGGGTTCAAGAGGTGTGTAATAACATCTCTGTTCAGGCTGGTTAGAAAAATAGATTAGGTTTACATTAAAAATGTACACGTCTGGAGTTTCCATTCAGTTAAATTAGCTTTTTCAGTCTATTTCAGTGCATCAAAATGTTGCAGTTTCTGAGTGTGAATTAAATTCCATGCATGTTGAGTTTCTGTGATCTTCTGTGCCAGTTTAAGAATACAATGTTTTGATTTTTTCAGTTAGCAGTGAAATTAGGGTGCAACAGCTGACTTTGAAGCAAGCTGTCCTCAAAGGTTGTATCCTACCTGATACTGGCTCCAAATAAAGAGGATCTCTGATATCCAGCAATGATATCATGAAGCAGGGTACACAGCCAATCACAATGAGACACCTACATGGCCAGCAAACCAGGGAGTAATATTCCTTGACCATTTGATCATTTTACAGTGAATAAAATAAAGATTAGGACATGCACACGGAATGAAGATTGAAACTGAAATATCACAAGCAGTCTTTAAAAGAATTAAAACCTAATTTTTGTTTTATCATAATGGGAAAACTTGATAAACATAAAGTTAGTCTTTCACAGCAGAGAGTTTGGTTGAAGGCTGGAGTAAAACCCCAGTTTTGTTTAATTAACCAAGGCCTATATGTCTTCAAGAGTCTTTCAGTAAAATTAATAGCATAAACATGGAAGTTTTCATCAAATCCAAATAATGAAAACATGCCATTGTTCAACATAATATTATGTGACTATAATATTTAAAATAAATTCATATCTTCCAGATTTGACTTTTAACATTTCAATATGATAAAGGTGAAATGAGATATCAAGTTGAGGTTGTACGGGATGTTGGTGAGGCCACTTTCGGAGTACTGTGTAGAATTTTGGTCACCCTGCTATAGGATGGATTTTATTAAATTCTTGAGGGTTCAGAAAAGATCGACCAGGATGTGCCAGCAATGGAGGTGTGAGTAATAAGGAGATGCTGGATAGGCTGGGATATTTTTCACTGAAAAGCAGGACATTGAAGGATGACCTTATTGAGGTTCATAAAATCATGAGGGGCATAGATAAGGTGAATAGGAAAGGTAGGTAGTTCAAAACTAGGGAGCATATTTTTAAGGTGAGAGGATAAATATCTAAAGGGCATCTGAGAGGCAACCTTTTCACATAGAGGGTGGTTTGTATGTGTAATGAACTGTCAGAGGAAGTGATAGATACAGGTACAATTACAACATTTAAAAGACGTTTGGATAGGTACATGAATAGGAATTTGGAGGGTTATGGACCAAATCCAGGTGACTGGGACCCATTGAGTTTGGGAAACTTGGTCAGCATGGATGAGTAGGACCGAAGGATCTATTTCTCTGCTCTATGACTCTATAAATGAAAATAAAATGGCATTACTTTCAGTTACTAGAAATGCAAGCAACCAATGAAACTGCAAGTTTAATTCTTCTGTTTCAATAGTTACATTCTCATGAAATGTTACAAACTGGCAGAGCAGTATTTGGTTTAAAAGCATCAAAATCTTTATGCACTTTTTCTTGCTGATATATGTTGGTCACAAAGATCCTGTATATTAAAATACAACAAAATGGAATGCAGAAGACAGCAGCTGACAAATGCACATCAAAATACTCAACGTTCCAAAGCCTAGCTGAAATTTAATAAAGATTATACAAAGCTGGAGCAGAACTGAAAACAACATCAATTCTGAAGTAACATTTGCCCCTGTTATATAGGAACCCAGACTGAAGCAGAATCCCATTTTAAATGTTACTCTTTCTTGACAAAGAGCTTAGCCGCTTATTTCAATTCAGTTTAAGATTCCAATAAATAGGAATATGGTTACACTTTGCATGAGCTGGGCCACAAGATCAACATGCTGAAAAATATTACATCAATAAGCAGATCTTGCATTTGACCTAAACATTCGTTCTAGATTGTAGAGCTTATGAAGCTGAATGCTACATAGTCTTAACAAACATTAACAGCCACAACGTGACTCTTGATCCTTAGTCACTGAAAAATAAACCAATAATAGTTTTTCAGGAGAGTTTCTTTAAAAACCTCAAGAGTGAGTGGTTTATATTTACAATGACTTACCAACTGCAATAGTGTAAGTAACGTTTACAATACAGTATTAAAGAGCTCAATTTTGGAGCTGATTTTCTATTCCAGCATTACATCTCAGCACAGTGCTTACCAGCAGCTCATCCCAGTATGGGTGTGTGTAACCCAGCAGATTTTCTCTCCTAAAGTACTTCCGATAATTATCACAGACACTCAACTCCCTGGCAGAAAATCAAACAACTTCAGTCTTTGAGATTACGACACTTTCACCAGAAAATCACTTCTGTTTCAGATCATTTGAGAAACACCAAGCTCCAGCACCTCCAGTATACTCAAGTCATGATAAAAATCTGATTGATGATGGATTTTTTTATTTGCTGCCCCATTTTTATATTTTAGGATTAACATCGAAGCACAAACTGCTAGGGGAAAAGTAAGGATACAGACAAAAGGTAAGTTGCATCTCTACCACTGCCTAACGGATATATAAAATCTAATGGAACGATTAGCCAAAACTTGAAATATGTTGCAAATTTGGAGCAGAAAGTTGCATGTTGATGCACTTGAACATATAATCAAGTTGCTGCTTTGCAAAGTGAACTCATTCAATCTTCTTATTGTTGCAGTATTTTTCAGCAAATGAGAACCAAGTAGCAAGAACAGGCTATTCAGCCCCTTGAGCCTGCTCTCCCATTGATGGCTAATCTTCCACTCAACTCCATTTTCCCATGTCGTGCCTGGAGGCCATGCAAAATTTAATCAGCTGAATATTTGCAGAAAGCTTAAATTGAATTAAGTTGAATATATTGAGAATGGTATCCCAAAATGGTACAGACTGGGGTTCATCTTCAGACAAGATTTCTATATAACTGAAGCAAAATAGTCTTATACATAGACCAATGTTACTTCAAGCCCGATGATGTTGGGGTTTCATATTTCAAATGAAACGATAAACCAAGCCTCCTCTGCTCTCTCAGGTGGATATTAAAACCTGACAGCACAAAGAACATGGGCGAAGAGTGCAAACTACTCCTCGGCAAATATTTGTCCCTCAACCAAAACCAAAGTTGATTGTGATCTCACTGCTGCTTGCAAGGGCTTTCACAGGAAACACAGAATCACTGTCTTGATTTCCACATTACAGCAGTGATTAATTTAACAAGTGATCTTTGTTGACGCTAATGCACTTTGGGACAGCTCAAATTCCTGAAAGGCACTTTCTATTTTTTTTCTGAGCCTCAATGATTTCAAAGCTGCTTCGGTCAAGTTTGCCCATTTGCTGACAACACCTCAAAGACATTTGGATAGATATTTGAATAGGAAAGGGATTGGGCCAGAAGCAGGCAGGCAAATGTAGTTTAGTTTGGAATTATGCTCAGCAAGGACTGTTTGGACAGAGGGGGCTGTATCTGTCCTGTCTGACTCTAAGACTCTGAAGGGTTTGACATTTTTAAAGTATACAGAATGTAGCCATATGAATGCTTGTGATACTATTTTTAAAATGACCAAGAGTTATATTTTAGTCTCCTCCTGACACCAATCCAAAAAGAATTACAGACCCTCAGGCCAAGAACTGTCTGCTACAAATCTGAATAGAATCTGGTTTCATAAGATTCAGAGTGAATCAACATCAAACAGTAAGAGGGAGACTGTTGCTTTTAGTTGAACTCTTTACTTCAATAAAATCTGAAGTGCTGGTGAGAACATTTTTGATATACAATCAACTCAAGGGTTATTGGGGAGGGGATTGCAGCCAGGAAATTGAAGTTGACACCACAACCAGATCAGTTATGATCATCTAGGTGGGAGTGCAGGTTTGAAGACCAAATGACCTCTTGCTCTTTCAAGCCCAATATTCCTAACATTGAAACACAGACCAAACAATGACCGTTTAAAGATCTCTAAACTAAACAAGCCAAACTACCAAAGCTAAAAGGAGAATGCATCAATTATAATTGAATTCTATTTATCAATTTCAATTGTTCTTAATCACACACTGATAAACTGTTAAAAAAAAGTAATTAGATATTCCGAGGTGTAGCTTTGAGGAACTAACTGTAATAATACTTTCACTAGAGCAGCAGCATTTTCAAATTTTCTTTTAGGTTTCATTCATGGGATATGGGTGTTAGTGACTACCCCATCATTTATTGACCATGTCTAATTGCCCTGGAGAAAGTAGTGAGCTCCCTAATTGAATCACTGCAATTTATGTAGCGTAGCTGGATGTTAGGTAGGTTGCCCTTTGGCACTTTCCAAATTTACAACCTCTACCATCTAGAATCTAGATGGCTGAGATAATGGGTTTGAAAGATGCTGTCCACAACAGTCTTGGAGAGTTGCTGCAGTGTATCTTGTAGACTGCCACACATTACTGCCTCTGAGCAATCATGACAGACAAAGCAAATATTTAAGATGTGGACTGGGTGCCAATACAGTAAGCAGCTTTATCCAGGATGCTATCAAGCTTCTTAAGTGTATATGGAGTTGCTCTCATCCAGGCAAGTAGAGAGTATTCCATCACATTTCTGACTTGTATGTTGTAGATGATGGACCAAACTTTGGGGAGTTTGAAGGAAAGTTATCAACCATAGAATTTGTGGCTGTTTTAGTTGTTTATTTATATGGTTGGTCCAGTCCAGTTTCTGATCAAGATTATCCCCCAATATGGTGACAGCAGAAGATTCAGCAAGGGTAATGCCTTTGAATGTCTCGGAGAAGTTGTTAGATACAAACTTATGGGTAGCTGATACTTGAGTGACTTGAGTGACAGGAATCGAGTGACTTGAGTTATAGAACATATATATAGAACATTACAGCGTAGTACTGGCCCTTCGGCCCTCGATGTTGCGCCGACCTGTCATACCAATCTGAAGCCCATCTAACCTACACTATTTCATGAACGTCCATATGCTTGTCCAATGACAACTTAAATGTACTTAAAGTTGGCAATTCTACTACCATTGCAGGCAAAGCATTCCATACCCTTACTGCTCTCTGAGTAAAGAAACTACCTCTGACATCTGTCCTATATCTATCACCCCTCAATTTAAAGCTATGCCCCCTCGTGCTCGCCGTCACCATATTTGGAAAAAGGCTCTCACTGTCCACCCTATCTAACCCTCTGATTATCTTATATGTCTCTATTAAGTCACCTCTTCTTCTATCCAACGAAAACAGCCTCAAATCCCTCAGCCTTTCCTCGTAAGATCTTCCCTCCATACCAGGCAACATCCTCGTAAATCTCCTCTGCACTCTTTCCAAAGCTTCCACATCCTTCTTACAATGCGGTGACCAGAACTGTACACAATACTCCAAGTCCAACCGCACCAGAGTTTTGTACAGCTGCAGCATAACCTCATGGTTCCAGAACTCGATCCCTCTATTAATAAAAGCTAAAACACTGTATGCCTTCTTAACAACCCTGTCAACCTGGGTGGCAACTTTCAAGGATCTGTGTACATAGACACCGAGATCTGTCTGCTCATCTACACTACCAAGAATCTTACCATTAGCCCAGTACTTTGCATTCCGGTTACTCTGACCAAAGTGAATCACCTCACACTTGTCCACATTAAACTCCATTTGCCACCTCTCAGCCAGGCTCTGCAACTTATCTATGTCTCTCTGCAAACTACAACATCCTTCGTCACTATCCACAACTCCACCAACCTTAGTGTCATGTGCAAATTTACTAACCCACCCTTCTACGCCCTCATCCAGGTCGTTTATAAAAATGACAAACAGCAGTGGACCCAACACCAACCTTTGCGGTACACCACTAGTAACTGGACTCCAGGATGAACATTTCCCATCAACCACCACCCTCTGCCTTCTTTCAGCAAGCCAATTACTGATTCAAACTGCTATATCTCCCACAATCCCATTCCTCCGCATTTTGTACAATAGCCTACTGTGGGGAACCTTATCGAACGCCTTGCTGAAATCCATATACACCACATCAACCGGTTTACTCTCATCTACTCTCATGCTACTTACCATCCTAAAGCTTAATGCTATCCAAGTCTTAAAGATATAGGCTTTGGTCCATAGGACCTTATGCTGAGGAACTCCCAGGCTAAGATAATTGGTCTCCAACCACCATCAACCACAACCATCATCCTGTGTGCTAGATATGACCAGTGAAAAGGTTTTCTCTCAAAAGCAATCACTGTCACCTCAACTTTTGAACTAACTCTTTTGTCCATATTTGAATAAAAACTATAAAAAGGTGAGCGACCAAATGGCTCTGTGTATTGCTGAGCAGGTTGCTGCTGGGTTATTGATATTTGATAGCACTGACAACAATAACTTCCATTACTTTATTCAGTCATTTCTTGATATCTCATGGGATGATTTCAATTGTTTATGATGCTGTGGACTTCAGTAGTACTTCAATAACAACAAGCTTGACTAAACATGATTGCAATGGATTATTGCACAGTTTCACTTTTCCTGGTCCCTCCAAGTAGGTTTTCAAATTGCAGTTTAATTTCAAAAATTATTTATCCCTTCTCATGAACTTTGTATGATAAATATTTTGTAATAACTTGACAACATTAAACATTTATAGATCCTAGAAACATTATCTAGAATTTTACTGACAATAACTGGTTAAAATAAATTTGACTTAGATGGAAAAGGTCTACTTAGTTTTAGACATTCAAGAATAAGGATTCTGGGTAATCCAAGATGGAGGACGGGAAAAATTTCTGACTGTAACAGGCTGCTCCTTTTCTGAGATATTTTAGGTTTTGGAGGTGATTTCCTTGAATTCCAGGAGCAGCAATTACTGTTTTATATACTGTTGTACTGTTTTGGAACTTTGGAGAAAAAAAAAGGCAAAACAACAGCACTTTTAAAGGGTGAGGAATAGACAAAGGCAGCATGTGGTCAGTGTAGGAAAGAGTGAGAAAGAAACAGAAGCAGCAATGAATCTGCACAGTTACTGCCTTTGCTGTCAAAGTCATGTATCGCTAGACATCAGAGTGAGTCTAGGAAAATTAACAAACAGTGAAATTCAGAACTGATCTCAGAAGAACCCATTTGGGACGGGACACAGCACAGTGAATAGTTTTAAGTTTGGCTTTGCTGTAAGTCTGCAGTAGAGTGGTTTCTTTCTTGATTATATGTTTTATTGTGATATGTCTCTTGATTAAGCTTAAAAATAAAAACCATAAGTATTAATTTAACCTGAAGCAGTGTTTTGAAGAGGAATAAGACAGTGCTATTTTTTGGGTCTGTAGAATGGAAGAAGCAAAAATGGCCCTTAGTAGAATGATATGCTCTTCTTTTCAGATGTGGAAGTTTAGGAAGAGTTTATGTGCTACTAAAAATTATATCTGCAATAAATGCTGTTGGCTGCAATTCTATCAGATCGAATGGATCGGTTGCAGTGACAGTTAGAGGCAATGAGGAACTTACAAGAGCTAGGGGATATGATGGAATGCAGATATAGGAAGGGAGAATAGTCGCAGATACAGACACATAGATGAGTTACCTCCAGGAAAGGTAAGAGAAGTAGGCAGGTAGTGCAGGAGTCTTCTGTGGCTATCCCCATTTCAAGCAAGTATCCTGTTATGGAAACTGTAGGGTATGGTGGATTCTCAGGAGAATGTCACATGAACAGCAAAGTTTCTAGTATTGAGACTGGCTCTAATGCAATGAAGGGTACGTCGGTTCCAAGAGATGGATTGTGTTATGGGACAGACGTTCCATGTGGCCATCAGTGAAAAATCAGAATTGTGTGTTCCCTCCCTACTGCCAGGATCAAGGATGTCTCAGAGAGGGTGCAGAATGTTCTCAAGGGGAGAGGGCCCAGCAGGAGATCATTGTACACATTGGAAGGAACGACACTGGAAGGGAAAAGGATGAGATTCTGAAGGGAAAATATAGCGAGTTGGGCAGGAATTTAAAAAGGAGTTTTTCGAAAGTAGTAATATCTGGATAACTCCCAGTGCTACAAGCTAATGAGGGTAGGAATAAGAGGTTGGAGCAGAAGAATGCATGGCTGAGGAGCTGGTATGTAGGAAAAGGATTCACTTTTTGGATCATTGGAATCTCTTCTGGGGTAGAAGTGACCTGTACAAGAAAGACGGATTGCACCTAAATTGGAAGGAGACTAATATATTGGCAGGGAGACATGCAAATGCTGCTCGGGAGGTTTTAAACTAATAATTATAACTTGGTGGGGGGATGGGAGGTGGGTTGGTGGTGGTGGTGGTGGTGGTATTGGGATCCAGAGAGAGGAAAGAGATCAATCTGAGACTGGTACAGCTGAGAACAGAAGCAAGTCAAACAGTCGGGGTAGGCAGGGACAAAGCAGAGAATAAGGTAGGACTGATAAATTTAACTGCAAATATCTCAATGCAAGAGGTCTAACAGGGAAGGCAGATGAACTCAGGGCATGGTTAGGAATATGGGACTGGGATATCATAGCAATTACAGAAACATGGCTCAGAGATGGACAGGACTGGCAGCTTAATATTCCAGGATACAAATGCTACAGGAAAGAGAGAAAGGGAGATAAAAGAGGAGGGGGAGAGGCATTTTTGATAAGGGATAGCATTACAGCTGTACTGAGAGTATTCCCAGACATACATCCAGGGAAGTTATTTGGGTGGAACTGAGAAATAAGGAAGGGATGATTACCTTATTGGGATTGTATTATAGACCTCCTAATCGTCAGAGGGAAATTGAGAAACAAATTTTTAAGGAGATCTTAGTTATTTGTAAGAATAATAGGGTGGTTATGGTGGAGATTTTAACTTTCCAAACATCGACTGGGAGTGCCATAGTGTTAAGGGTTTAGATGGAGAGGTATTTGTTCAGCATGTACAAAAAAATTTCCTGATTCAGTATGTGGATGTACCTACTAGAGAAGGTGCAAAACTTAACCTACTCTTGGGAAATAAGGCAAGGCACTTTGGGGCCAGAGACCATAATTCTACTAGTTTTAAAATAGTGATGGAAAAGGATAGAGCAGATCTAAAAGTTGAAGTTCTATATTGGGGAAAGGCCAATTTTGATGGTATTAGGCAAGAACTTTCAAAAGCTGATTGGGCGCAAATGTTCGCAGGTAAATGTGAGCCTAAAGTCGGTGGTGGGCAAGTTGTTGGAGGGAACCCTGAGGGCCAGGATGTATATGTATTTGGAAAGGCAAAGACTGATTAGGGACAGTCAACATGGCTTTGTGCGTGGCAAATCACGTCTCACAAATGTGATTGAATTTTCTGAAGAAGTAACAAAGAGGACTGATGAGGGCAGAGTGATAGACGTGATCTATATGGACTTCAGTCAGGCATTTGACAAGGTTCCCCATAGGACACTGGTTAGCAATGTTAGATCTCATGCAATACAGGAAGAACTAGCCACTTGGATACAGAATTGGCTCAAAGGTAGAAAACAGAGGGTGGTGGTGGAGGGTTGTTTTCAGACTGGAGGCCTGTGACTAGTGGAATGCCACATGGATCAGTGCTGGGTCAACTACTTTTCATCATTTATGTAAATGATTTGGATGTAAGCATAAGAGGTATAGTTAGCAGATGACACCAAAATTGGAGGTGTAGTGGACAGCGAAGAAGGTTACCTCGGATTATAATGGGATCTTGATCAGATGGGCCAAATGGGCTGAGGAGTGACAGATGGAGTTTAATTTAGATAAATGCAAGCTACTGCATTTTGGGAAAGCAAATCTTAGCAGGACTTATACACTTAATGGTAAGGTCCTATGAAATGTTGCTGAATAAAGAGACCTTGAAGTGTAGGTTCATTGCTCCTTGAAAGTAGAGTCGCAGGTAGATAGGATAGTGAAGAAGGCGTTTGGTATGCTTTCCTTTATTGGTCAGAGTATTGAGTACAGGATTTGGGAGATCATGTTGCGGCTGTTCAAGACATTGTTTCGGCCACTGTTGGAATATTGCATGCAATTCTGGTCTCCCTCCTATCGGAAGGATGTTGTGAAACTTGAAAGGCTTCAGAAAATATTTACAAGGATGTTGTCAGGGTTGGAGGGTTTGAGCTTTGGGGAGAGGTTGAATAGGCTGGGGATGTTTTCCCTGGAGCGTCAAAGGCTGAGGGGTGATCTTATAGAGATTTATAAAATCATGAGAGTTATAGATAGGATAAATAGGCAAAGTCTTTTCCCTAAGGTGGGGAAGTCCAGAACTAGAGGGCATAGGTTTAGGGTGAGAGGGGAAAGATATAAAAGATACCTAAGGGGCAACTTTTTCACGCAAAGGGTGCTACATGTATGAAATGAGCTGCCAGAGGAAATAGTGGAGGCTGGTACAATTGCAACATTTAAAAGGCATCTGGATGGGTATATGAATAAGAAGGGTTTGGAGGGATATGGGCCAGGTGCTGGCAGGTGGAACTAGATTGCGTTGGGATATCTGGTCGGCATGGACGAGTTGGACTGAAGGGTCTGTTTCCATGCTGTACATCTCTATGACTCTGTGATTCTAATCACCTAAATAAAAAAGTTATTTGAACAAATATTACACAGGTTGATAGGAAATATTCTTAAAAGTACCAGTGCACCCTGTCCAGATTAAGTTAATACTGGACAAATTCTTAATATTATCAAGAAAGCAGTATTGCCCATCTGGGAAGACAATCTGAATTATATTTGGATGAGACCATCAAATAACAAAAGCTGTGAACACACTGATATGTCTAATTGTTTTGTTTTGCAATGCTGCCTTACTGTGCCAGTGCAATACACAAGGCTGAAAATCGTGTTCATTGTTTTTTTTCATTGTCTGGATATTAATTGCAAATAACTTTACATTTTATTCACGAGGGAAGGTAGAAAACAAGCCAGACACTTAACTGGTATAGAATGTTAAATTCAATTCAAAGCTTGAACCCATCAGAATTTTTGCAGAGGCTGTGAAAATCATTGATCAAACTCTGCTACCATGCTGTACGTTCAGTGTATCAATCTTTTAATTGGAAACATGCTTTGTCTTTCTCTTCTCATTTGAGTTTTATTTTCCTGTCCCTAGTTTTCTCTTCAAACAAACAAGGAACTGGTCCTTTTCTCTACCCTTTTGTGGTTTTCCCCCTTCACTCAGGAGACACCGTTTTAGGTTGTCATTATTGCTGCCGTACGATTAAATCATGTACAAACAAGGCATAAGTGAACTTTCTTCTCCCTGCTTCTGTGAATGATACAGCATCCTGACGTGCACTGACACAGATCCATGTTTCAGGTCCTCACAATTTCACTCTCATTTAAAGTTCTGAATTCCCACAGCAACGAACATGGAAAAAATGAAAACTACTTCTGTTGTGCATTATCATATCCTCGGGACATCCCAACATACTTCACATGCCATTACTTATGGTTGTTATGTAGGTAAACATTGTAGCTACTTTGGCATTGAAGCTATTTGCTAGGAGCCTGATTTCACATTACAAGTCTCAGCAGTTGAGACCTGCATCGAGACTGTCAATTGCTATGCAGAATTACCAGATTTATTCAAAAACAGGAATGACAGAACGCATATCAACTAAGTTGCACTACATAAACATAAGGGAATTAGTAATTCCAGGTTATGCAACCGTGGCTCCAGGATACAAATTTGTGCACAGTATAGTGATGTTATTAAAATTATCACATGCACAAAAAACAGAGAAACTAGTCAAGCTTGAAAGAGCTATCTATTAGCTATAGTGTGTGGCAGTAACAACAAACAACTTTGGCTGTAGAATATTAGAACCCTTATTCGAGGGTTCTGGGGGTGGCATGATGGCTCAGTGGCGAGCACTGCAGCCTCACAGCACCAAGGACCTGGGTTTGATTCCCTCCCACGGGCGATTGTCTATCTGGAATTTCCACATTCTTCCCGTGTCTATATGGATTTCTTTTGGGTGCTCCAGTTTCCTCCCACAGTCTAAAGGTGTGCAGGTTAGTTGGATTGGCAATGCTAAATAGCCCATAATGTCCAGAGATGTGCAAGTTAGGTAGATTACCCCCATGGGGAATGCAAGATTATAGAGTGAGGACGTGGGTTTTAGTGGGATGCTCTTTGGAGGGTCAGTGTGGACCTGATAGGCCAAATGACCTCCGTCCACACTGTAGGGATTCCATGACGCTATGACTGTCTGGAAAAGTGGTTTCAATGGACATGAAGTTTACAAGGCAAGAAGTAATGATGATCGAATAAGGTTTGTATCAGTATTTGGATTAGAGTTTTTCAATAATTTAGAGAATCTACTGTCCAGAAATGTTGTGAACAACATACAACAGCTGTTATATAATGAATTGGCTGCAGACAACCACTCAGTGCATTTGCCAAGCTCTTGTCTGAAATGCCCATTTAATGCTTATTAGTGAGAGGAATTTCAAAGGCATATAAATATGATTAGGGATGAATCATTTTTCCAATTACTTTCCCCCGTCATTAAATTTCTCATCACACATTCATGTTATACACCATTCTCTAGATACTATGTCAGAAAGCTGGATTTCAAGCTGATATCTGTTTATTTTATTCTATAACTGTATACCAAAGAGCCCAAAGATGATTCACCCACTAATTTTGGGGGAAATGCTTTGCCACAAAACATGGCAAATACTATGGTCAACAGCAAAGAAACAATGCTAGCCATTTATTGAAGTTATTGTAGTCCATCTATTTTTGTAAGCTATTGTGGCACTTTACAGGAAGTAGATTTTTTTATCAGTGCAGTGCATTTATGGTGTATCTAGTACTTGGGTGAACTGGGCAAGGAATCATGTCTCCTTTAAATCAGATTGTGAAATGCTCAATAGGCAGCACTTTGGGCCTTAATCACCGGGATTGACTGAGAATGGCAGGCCACTCATAGAGGGGGTCAACTGGATGCATAGGTCAGTGGGGATGTTCACTGTGTGTGCAGCATGGGACCCCTTCGTGGACATTTCTCAGTCACTCACCTGACCTAGAAGGTAGATGAGAAGGCACTTAATTCCTAATCCACCAAACCATGGCCTCCATGAACATGCTGAAACGCCCAATATGGTTGGTAACCCAGCTGAAAGCAATTAAAACTTAACCTATGCATGATAACGAGATTTACACTCTCATCATATTTAAAGTTTAAATATGCCTCCTCGGATCAGATTGTTTACCTGCCCAATTTCCAATTCAAGTTAAAGCCAGAAGTGGAGGCAGGTTAAAAATAGTGTTTAGAGAAATTTGATTGAAATATGCTAGGTTTTTCTTAGGTCAGGCTTCTGCCAAGCCATCTAAAGTAAAAAGCATGAATTGGAATATTTGAGTAACGGTAAAATCATGGGAAGAAACTGAAGTAAAAGAGAGAAATGTGGGATTAAAAGGGCAAAAGAGAACATGAAACAAAGGATGTGTTGGCCTTGGTGGGGATCCAGAGGAAGTTTACAAGCATGATCCCAGGGATGTAGAACTTGTCATATGAGGAATGCTTGAGGACTCTGGGTCTATACTCAGTTGAGTTTACATGATGAGTGATAATCCAATTGAAATTTAGAGTGATAATCCAATTGAAATTTAGAGAATACTGAGAGGCCAGAATAGAGTGGAGGTGGAGATGTTTCCACTAATAGGAGAGACCAAGGGCACAGCCTCAGAGTGAAAGGATGGCACTTTAGAACTAAGATGAGGTGGAAGTTCTTCAGCCAGAGGGTTGTGAACCTATGAAACTCATTGCCACAGAAGACAGGGAAGAACAAACATTGAGTGTTTTTAAGTCAGAGTTAAATAGGTTCTTGATTAGCAAGGTAACAAGAGTTATGAGGAAAAGGCAGGAGAATGGAGTTTATCAAACATTTGTGAAACAGCCATGGTTGAATGGTGGAGTAGACTTGTTGGGCTGAGTGGCCTAATTCTGCTCCTGTACCTTATGGCCTTATGGTCTTCATTTTTGGAGACTAACAATTCTTAAAATCTGAAAACTTACCACAGTTAAAAAAAATACATTTATACCCTGATAACCTTTTACTGGCATTTTGGTGGGTAACTGGCAGGTAAGAACTGCAACTTCTTTCCTTTCCTGTTGAATCTCCTCGGGAGGTATCAGTACAATGAAGCTTGTGAAGCAGGGCTTTGGAGAGAGTGGAAGCTTTGGAGACAATGGAGAGAAGGTTCACCAGGTTGTTGCCTGGTCTTGAGGGCTTTGGCTATGAGGAAAAGTTAAAAAGACTAGGATTGTTTTCACCGGAAAGACAGCAGCTGAGAGGAGACCTGATAGAGGTCTACAAAATTATGAAAAGCATAAATAGGGTGGATAGTCAGAGGCCTTTTCCAGGGTTGAAGCTTTGATTACATGAGGGCACAGGTTCAAGGTGAGAAGGGGGAAAGTTTAAATGAGATATGCGAGGGAGGTTTTTCACACAGAGTGGTAGGAACCTGGAACGCACTGTCAAAAGAGGTGGTGGAAGTAGGCACGTTGACGGCATTTAAGAGGCATCTGAATGGTTACATGAATGGGGGGTGGGGAGAAGCGGGATACAGACCAAATAAGGGCAGAAGATTTGTTTTTAGTTTAGTGAGGGCATGATGATCAACACAGGCTTGGAGGACCAAAGGGTCTGTTCCTGTACTGTACTTCTCTTTTGTTCTTCTTTTAACTGTGTGTGCAGACATAAGACATTGCTGTCCGATTTACTCTTTTATAACAGTCAACATTAATAACCGCACTTTACTATCACAAAATCCTGGCCTAAATTTCCACCTGCAGTTACCAACCAGCATTTGTTACTTCCATTGTCAACAAGTTAATATCGTTACACTCCATGTCAGTTTATAAAAGAAGCAGCTCTGTGACATAACCAAAATGTGACACTTATCTGTCAAACTACATCATATAGCAAAAATAATAATCGCCTGTAAACAATATGATTATTTACATTCAGAATAAATCTAATATCAGTGATATGTCCTTGCTATTAAAATTATCTTAACATAGATGAAAAATTGGCATAAATATTAGCAAGATGAATCTTTCCCATTTAATGTAAATGGGAAGCAGTTTCACCTGAGCAATGAATTGTGCAAAGCAAACAATATTCTGTTATGCTGTAGATTACTGATATGGTCGTAAAGGGCAATGGAAACACCAACAATTTGTCTCTCCAGATAAAAATATTCAGTAATTTTACATCCTGTGAGAACAAAGGATAGACAGTTCACCACTTGCAAATTCTCACAAGTTTTTTTGTTATAAAAGTATTGTGACATTATTGATGAAATTCATTGCTGTGTTTTGCCCACTGAGCACACTTTGAAGTTCATAAAATTGAAGAATTTCTTTCACTGTCTGAAACAGTAACCTCAGTCTAGTAACCAAGACATCTTTGCACAAACCATATTGCTTGGAGAAAGGTGCACCATTCCAGTGCATTGTAACGCACTTATTCTGGTGAAAACATTTGATTCAGAGAGTCTGCAAAACTAGATTTGGCTTAAAATACATTTCTGAATTTTCCAAAACTTTGGAAAATTCTAGATTCTCAATCTCGTTACTTCATTAATGTTTAAGAATCAGGAAATATATTTTCAAACCATAGAAGAGATTGTGTGACTTAAACACTTTTTTTAAAGAAATGGATTTAAAGATTCTCATGTTGTAAAGCTGCCAAAGGGTTGCTTTGTCATTAGAGAGAAATGACTAGAGATGGTTTTACCTGAGGGTCACCAAATCTCAGCCGAGGAGAGAAGTTGAGAAGGACAGTCCTTCACAGTAACCTCAGCCAGTGTGGAAATTGACCTATGCGACTAGTGTCACTCTGCATTGCAAAGGAGCCATCCAACCAACTGTGCTAACTGACTTGCATGGTTGGAGGAGTACATAAACAGAATCGATAAAATGTGGAAAAAGCATAACAGGACAAGAAGCATCAGAAGAGCAGGAGAGGATGTTTTGGGCAGGATCTTTCATCAGGGCTCAGAATTTCTAACATCTGCAGTCCTGCAAGGGTTTTTTTTAATGTTCTCAAATTATACTACAATAATAATTTCACTTTTGGTCAACAGGACTCCATCGCTAAGATCTAAACTTCAAGAAATATTATTTGGTTGGAGGAACCAAAGCTGGAAAATTGTGAATTTAAGAGAAAAGAATTTAGAAATCTAGTTTATAATCTTCCTTTAAAACTGAGGGCACACCTCAACAATTCTAAAAAAGATCATATTTATAATACATCTAACAAAAATAATTACACTACAATGAAAACACAACTTGTCCATCAAAAAAACAAAACAAACACATCTTGCAATAAGTTTTGGAATACAACATGATCACTTCAAATCATGTATACTTTACAATCTTTTATATAACTAACAAAGGCTAAACAGAAAATTCTCTTAGCCAAATTTCATCCAAGATGTTAATAGCATTGCAGAATCCCCTGCATCAAGATAGGCTATTGGGCCCAAGCGGTCTACATCAGCAACAAAAATGACAGTGTTGATCAGAATCACTTTATACTTTATTTACATTTTATCACCATTCAAACAAGTATATCCATGCACATGAATGGTTAGTGCTTCATATTTCTGATATCATAGTGCAAAAAGATAGCACAGTGGCTCAGTGATTAGCACTGCTGCCTCACAGCACCAGGGTCCCAGGTTTGATTCCAGCCTCAGGCGACTGTCTGTGTGGAAGTTGCATGTTCTCCCCATGTCTGCGTGGGTTTCCTCTGGGTGCTCTGGTTTCTTCCCACAGTCCAGAGATGTGCAGGTTAGGTGAATATCCTATGCTAAATTGCCCATAACAATAGGTGCATTAGTCAGAGGATGGTGGGTTACTCTTCGAAGGGTCGGTGTGGACTGCTTGGGCCGAAGGGCCTGTTTCCACACTGTAGGGGATCTAATCTAAAACTACTTCAGTCTTTATTGGACTATTAGATATGTCATTTGCATTTATTTTAATGATAGGACAAAATTACCACAGATTGAATCAAGTCTATAAATTTTAGTGCAGTCGAGTTTACTACCTGATATGAATAGCAGGTAGTTAGGAATTAGCCTAGTATGTCAAATCTGGTTACTGCAGAACCTGAGAACGAATTGAGAATTTTGTGTTAGTTGTTCTAAAATAAGCTACAGGAAAAAAAATCAAATCATAGTGGTCTCGTTTATTCCAAGCAGCAACAAATTTTCATTATTAAGTTTCTGGTAATACTGGTTCCTCTTTTGGAATGATGTTTAAACCACTAACTTCTCAAATGAATATAATCGCTCTCATTTTTAAGCCAGATTTTCAAAATCTCTAGTTATATTAAAAGCACCTCATTCTGAAACCCATGAAATAAAGGAAATTGAGGACAAAGCGAAGGATCTTTTTTAAAATAAGTTTTAGAAGGTTGTTTTGTTTCTAGTAGTTCATGAAAGATGTCCATAAACAATGTGACAGCCAAAGACATTCAGCATCTAGCACAGCATTTCAAAGGTAAAAGAGCCAATTATTTCAAATTGTATTAAACCAACTTCATATCTGCCTACTCAGGGGGATGTAAAAAGTCCCATGGTACTATTTTGAAAAGCAGAGGAATTATCCCATTCTAAGAAGGGTCACTGGACCCAAAATGTTAACTCTAACGCTTTTTTGAGAGCATCAAGTTCCAGAGAGTGATGATCACAAACAATCTGCCTGGTCCACCCACGTCGATGCGACAGTCAAGAAAGCGCAACAATGTTTCCACTCTCACAGGAGGTTAAGAAAATTCAGTATGTCCACAAGAACCCTTGTCAATTTTTATAGATTTGCCATAGAAAGCATCCTGAAAGTAACCAACATAATCAACGACCCCTCCACTCCAGTTATACTCTCTTCCACCCTCTTCCATCAGACAGAAGATATTAAAGTTTGAATACTCATACATGATGCAAAAACAGCTTTTTCCCTGTTGAACAGATGAACTTTTGAACAGATGTCTCGAATGTTTATTCTGACCTCTCTCTTGCTCTCTCCACCTTCTCTGCAGTTGTAACTCTGAAATTTTGCACCCTGCTACCCTGATACACTTTGTATGGTATGACCTGCCTGTTTAGCATACAAAACAACATTTTTGCCAGTATTTCAGTATATGTGACAACAATAAATCAATCAGTCTCCACTGATGCTACTGGACCTCCAGAGTTTTGCCAGCAATTTTTGTTTTTGTTTCTGATTTCCAGCATCCTCAGTTCTTTCAGGTTTTTGTTCAGGGGAGTTATCCTTAGTGTCCTGATTGATGTTTATCCCTCGATCAATATCGCAAAAACATATTTTGTCATTATCACATTGCTTTCTGTGGGAGTTTGCTGCTTGCTTCTTGATTGTTGCATTACAACAATCACTAGCTTTGAAAATAACTTATTGACAGTAAAGCATTTTGAGATGTCCAGTGCCTCCAGAAAAGTACTACATAAATGCAAGCTTTTTTTCTCACTGATTAGTAATGCTCAGTCAAAGAACACTATGTGTACTTTGGTCATCTGTTCACCAGGAATTCGCATACAATGTGTGTCAAACAATATAACAAGAGACTCTGACTTTTTGCTTGACATTTTACAAAACCAATATCAAAGAAAGGAAACAGTAATGCCAATATTTGAAAGTTTTAGCTTGTTATGTAACATAAACACAAATAATATCAATAATAACCATTGCACAATAAAATATACAATACATTGGTTACAAATGCTCTTTTTAAAAAAGAAAGTGATAAACTGGCTGGAAGTCTGACACTGCAGGAACCCCAAGTTGAGAACTACATCTCCAGCTGCACTGAGCAAATGGGATTGGCCTAACGAGGTGTCAAAACTCGTCCAGGGACACCACTTCAATAAACCCTGCACATTCCTATCTGGCCTCATCGGATGACGGACTTCAACCCTTCAATTTAGTGGGTGTTTTGAAACTGTTGACACAAACATTTTTTTCTGGTGCAGTTGCGAAGCATGAATCACTGAGGTGGACTGGTTTATCTTTGTTCCTGTGTACATTGGGCATAACCCGTTGCGCTGGGATACTGGGAGTGCCTGTCCGTGAACGTCAGAGATGCTTCAGACAGTGAAAATGTACATTTCCAGCATGAAACCGCATCATGTTAACACGGATCAGCCCACTTCGGCCAACCACAGAGAGTGTCTCTTTGTGTTGGCAATGCTAAATATCGTTTTAAGTCAACATCACAATTAGGCTGTGTCGAGATGGCTATATCTTCAGTTACTTATTTCTTTTTAAACTCTCCAAATCAATATTATCTAAAAAGATAAAAGAAAATTAAGGGAGATTTGAAAGTTTGCTGTTCTGGGTATTAAAAGGGTTCCTCTCAATACCTGACCGGACAGTATCTGCTCTACAGTGACCCTTCATGAACTGACTGTATTAACTGTAAACGGCGTGAGAAAAACTGGGGCTTCTCTCAGTCAGGGGAAAAGAAAGGGGAACTGTACAGAAAAAAAGATGTTGGCCTGGCCTCTTTCGTTTTCAATCGAACCACATTCCGACTCAGCCAGAGGAGAGTTAACATGCATGGGGCGAACCAAACTTTACAGCACAGGCACAGACAGAGAGAGGGATCAAAGCCTTCCACTGCGCTAGCTGAAGAGCCTGGGAAATCAAAAAGGAGAAGGGGTGGGGGTGGACAAGGGATTTGTTTGTCTCGACTTAAAAAATGAGAAGTCGAGCGTTGGGAGGGGGTTGAAAATTCCTTACGATTCAATAAAGACTGAGCCGTGCCGAGCTCCTGCCTGCTGTCCAGCCGAGTTAATATCCCCCCACCTCGGTCAGTGGGTGGGATCTGGTGGAGTTTCATTCAGCGACTACACAATAGGTCACCTACCTTCGCCTCTGCACCTACAGCCGCTCGGTACACGTGTCTCCTCTCCTCTCCTCTGAGCCGCTCATTGAAAACACCGAACTGTGAGATGTGGCTGCACAGACCCAGCGCCAGCCCGTGATGTGTGTGTGGGTGGGTGTGTGTGTCTGGGTGGGTGGCTAAACCTCTCGCGAACGCTGAGAGCAACCCGACCTCCAGCCCAAAGCCTGGTGACAGCCGAGCAGCAGCAGCAGATGCCCCGACAATCCGCACTTGGGAATGATTGATGTGTCGCTCGGATTCACCCCCTCCCCAGCAATGACTCGGGGCGAATAGGGCACGTCCCTGTGCCTGGAAATTCCTCTGGTCCAGCCTCGGCTCTGTTCAATCCGATCGGGGGTGGCTGGGTGGGTGTGTGTGTGTTGGGGGCTGATGGAAGTTGTTGGTGCAGCAATTGGACAGTGTTGCTCCGGAAACGCTTCCCAGCAGAAACCACCTTTTTTCGATCCTCGGAATTAAAGCAAACAGCTCCACTCGTGGCTGTAGGAGATGAAAACCCGGTACAACTCAGTACACTTGGCAAGCGTCAAACTAGCGTTTGTTGTCTTTGTGTCTCGGTCTGGTTCATTCTTTATGCATCCACGTTTTGGTCATATTGTCAGTGATTTGGTTACCCTTCGCTGATACCTCATATTTATGCATACTATTTACCCCAAAGAATCATTTCTCCCGCCTTTCAGTTTTATTTTACCCTTTGACCATTTGTCCTATTTGTCCATCGTTTGTTTTATTTTCTCTCACCACGGTCATTGAAGTATTAAAAACTAGGATTACTTTTCATCCAGTATCTAAAATCTGGATGAAAAGTAATTCCTAGTTTTCTTTTAGGATTGCGAGCGCTGAAAGTCAGAAGCAAAACCAGAAATTGCTGGAAAAGCAATCTGTGGAGAGAAAGCAGAGTTAACGTTTCGGGTCCAGTAACCTTTCCTCAGAACTGATTTCTGTCCACAGGTGCTGCCAGACCTGCTGAGCTTCTCCAGTAATTTCTGTTTTCTTTTTGTATCCAGTATCTGAAATCTTTAATATTTGAGCCAAAATCCTGAGCCCTTAATGGTATGTCGGTAATCAAATCAATGGCATGGAAATTGAAATCACTGCTGCAAGCTTTAACAATTTAGAAAACAAACAGAAAGCTTGCAATTATACAACACCTTATATGACTTAAGAACCAGGTATGGAGCACTTTGGAATAGTGGTTACTGATGGAAGGTAGGGAGATTCAATTGCCAAACCACGCAGAGAAAGATCCCACAGGCTCGAGTTTGTCAGGGGTCAGATTATCCGTTTTCATGGTATCGAGTGACTGATAAATATCAGTCGGACAATGAGAACTCTTACACTTCAAAGCAGTCTCCTGAGATCGTTTACATCTGAGAGGGCAGAGACAGTCATCGTTTAAGATCTCAGCCAAACGTCAGACTCTCTCAGTGTTGCATTGGACTCTCATCATAGACTCCCTACAGTGTGGAAACAGGCCCTTTGGCCCAACAAGTCCACAACGAACCTCTGAAAAGAATCCCACCAAAACCTATTCCCCTACCCCTGACTAATGCACCTAACCTACACATCCCTGAACACTATGGGCAATTTAGCATGGCCAGTTCTCCTAACCTGCACATTTTTGGATTGTGGGAGCAAACAGGAGCACCCGGAGGAAACCCACGTAGACATAGGGAGAATGTGCAAACTCCACACAGACAGTCACCCGAGGCTGGAATTGAACCCGGTTTCTCGGCATTGTGAGGCAGCAGTGCTAACCACTGGAATAGATTATGTGTTCTAGTCAGTGGAATGAGGCCTGAATTTCTGAACTCTGACTTGGAGGTTGGGGTGGTGTTGAGCTGTGATTGGCATCTGCTTTATGGTCTTTGACCTTGTGTTCAGGATCCTACTCATGAGGGACTCAAATGGTTAACAGCATCATGACAATAATCGCACATTCCAGGAATTGCCGTCTCATTAATATCATTCTGAATTCTTAGATTGTGTTTAGAATAAATCATATGTAATAACTGACTCAACAGGCTTTGACAGAAAGGATGAATATGTGCTGAGCAGTACATCAGAGCAACAAACAAAATATTCTATTCATGAAAATATATTAGATTTCCTACAATTGAATAATATAAAAGAATTATAGAGTCATAGAGTTGTTCAGAACAGAAACAGACCTTTCAGTCCAACTCATCCATGCTGACTAGATATCCTAAATTAATCTAGTCACATTTACCAGTGTTTGATTCATTTCCCTGTAATCCCTACCGATTTCATGTCCCCATCCAGAAGCCTTTTAAATGTTGTAATTGTACCAGCCTCCACCACTTCTTCTGGCAGCTCATTTCATACACGCACCACCCTCTGTGTGAAAAAGGTGCCCCCAAGGTCTCTTTTAAAGATTTCCTCTCTCACCTTAAAAATGAAATCCATCAGATTTCTCTGAAAGCAGGTACCTCTTTAGTTTTAACTTTCAAGCCAATCTATCACAAGAATTCTCATCTAACCTATACATTCTTCAATTAACTGTACATGATGCAAGGCAGTGGATGACAACATCATGAAACAATCAGACAACATTTAAAGAAAGTCTGGAATTAATGATTGCATGGAATTGAATGTGTTGAAACCAAAAATATTGTCAGAGACTTGATGATGATACATGGTAAACTGTCTTTCCCCTTCATCTTTTGTGTTATATAAAAAATACTTTAAAGAATTTCCTTAGCCTTTTAATGGATTTCAGTGCTCCTGTTGATTCATGGGCTGTTTTAACAGACTTTGACTATATGATAGCATTCCTGTGCAAAAACACTTCAGCTGATGATGAATAACTTTGATATGTCATTTTATCACCTTTGTATTAGCAGCATGATTGCTGGTCCGACAGATAATATCGGTAAATATATGTTGCACTATCTTGTGCAATCAATGTTAATAATTGTTTCCATTTACTTTCCAAGGGTATTGCAAGTTCAAATTTGTGGGTTTTTTCTCTCGAAGTAAGTATTGGTCTTAATTCTTAATATATTGCTAGAACTATCATTAAACAAGTGCAGGCAACAAACACAGTTTCAACATAGTTGGGCTTAAAAGTAATATTTGAAATTTTAGTACTATTAATGAAAACAAGTACTTTTCAAAAATTTGCTCACCAGAGAGTATAAAATATGGAAGAAGAACATAACTGAATTTATTGTACCAAATCATAATTGACAAAATGTAATTAAAAATACTTTTAAACGATCAAAGAACTGTGGATGAAGGAAATCTGAAACCAAACAGAAAATGCTGCAGAAACTCAACAGGTCGAGCAGGATCTGTAGAAAGAAAAACAGTTAATGTTTTGAATCCAGCGACCCTTCTTCAGCACTGAAAATATCTGGAAAAAGTTGGTATTTATACAGATGATGGGTGAGGGGAGTGAACAGAGTACATGGAGTAAAGACCCATGAGAGATAAAAGGGATAACAGAGATATTGTTGAAGGTATATTCAGAGAGACATAAATGCTGAAAATGGATTGGTTATGCTAGGAGCAACCCATACAAAATGGGACCTAGGGATGTGGGGGAAGAGTAATGAACAGAGAGGAAGTTGTTCACTGTCTGAAATTGTTAAACTCAATGCTGAGTGCTCAGGTCTGTAAGGAAGTTGGCAGAGAATGAAGTGTTGTTCCTCCACCTTACAATGATCCTTTCTGGAGCACTGCAGCAGACTTGAGACCGAAATGTTGGTATGGAAACATGGCGTGCTGAAATATCAGGCAACTGGAAGTTTGGGGTTATCTTTACAGACAGATCATAGGTGTTCAGCACAGCAGTCACTCAGTCTGTGTTTTGTCTCCCCAGTGTGCAGGAAACATTGCGAGCAGTGAATATGGCAGACTAGATTGAAATGCAGACAAATTGCTGCTTCACCTGGAAGGTCTGTCTGGCTCTTTGGATAGTGAAGAAGGAGCAGGTAAACAGTAAATGCTGCACCTTTTGCGATTGCATGGGAAGGTGCTGTGGGATGTGGGCAAGTGCAGAGAGTGGAGGAGGAGTGGATCAGAGTGTCCTAAAAGGAATGATGCCAGCAGATTGCTGAAAGGGAAGGGAGGAGAATATGTGTCTGGACGTCACAGCCCACTGGAGATGACAGGAATGGTGGCTTATGATCCTTTGACTATCATTGCTGTGGTAAGGGATCGGAGGGAGGTGTTGAGTGCAGAAGTGCAGGAAATGGATTGGACATGGCTGAGGGCCCTCTCATCTCTCTACAGTTGCTGTGAGACCTGCTGAGTTTCTGCTTTTGTTCCTAAAATACTTCATTGTTTTATGGCAAGATATTGACATTGGACACTTGCAACTAAAATGCCCTATTGATCTTTTCTAAAGAGATTCCAGCCATCAGACAGCATATATCATCAGATATTTTGAATTGTTAAAGAAGACCAACGTAGTAATAAAAAGTGTTGTCTTTCACATTTTCAAATTCAATAGAGGTCTAACATAGCACAAAGTGCAGTTAATTACTGAACCCATAATATTGCATCATCTTCATAGTATTGATTTCCATTAATCCTGACATAATTCTGATAAAGTGATAGAGTCATACAGCACAGAAACAGGCCCTTCAGCCCAACTCATCTATCCTGATAAGGTTTCCCAAATTAAGCTCGTCCCATTTGCTTGAATTTGGCCAATATCTCTCTAAACCTTTCCGATTCATGTACCTGTCCAAATGTGTTTTAAATGTTGTACTGTAATTGTACCGACCTCGACCACTGCCTCTGGCAACTCATTCCATATACACACCATCCGGTGTATGAAGAAGTTTTCCTCAGGTCTCTTTTAAATCTTTCCCCTCTCGTTTTATACCTATGCCCTCTAGTTTTGGACTCTCTTACCCTGGGGAAAAGACCTTGGCTATTCAGCTTATCTATGCCGCTCATGATTTTATAGACTTCTATCAGGTCTTAAGAATCTTTGTGGGCGGCACGGTGGCACAGTGGTTAGCACTGCTGCCTCACAGCGCCTGAGACACTGTAATGTAATCTAAATCTAAATCTAAATCATTTTGCTGATTCCCATGAGATCTTAATAAGTTTTGACTTTGTAGTAGTGGATATTAAAAAATATCTTAACAAATGCAAGACCTGCCAGGAAATCTAACATACAGTAGCGCCTCGACTTACAAACTTAATCCGTTCACAAACCAAAAAGTTCACGAACTGAATCAATTTTTCCCATTGTTTGGATAGTGTAAGAATGCTTGGACGTAGCAACGAACGCTGTTCACAGCGCACGCGCCAAAGACGAACTGAATGAGATCATGCGGGGCCCGAGAGATTTTGCATTCAACAAGCGCGTAGCAAAGCAGAACAATGAAACAACGTGGTCGCACACGGGCTTTTTGTGTTCATACCTTGAATTTTGTACGTACATTGAAGCAAAATTTTATGTACAATCCTGTTCGTAGACCGATTTGTTCATAAACGGGGTCATTCATATGTCAAGGCGCTACTGTATTACCATAAAAACCTAAACTATATAAATATGATATGGTTCTTCATGATAAATTAGAAAAGATTTGACAAGTGATGCATTAATGAAGTATGCAGCATTACTCTGTATACACAGTCATGAAGTGTTGATGCCATCCTATTCAATAATTTGTTAGCATATTTTGCCGTTAGAATAGGCAAATTGGAAAGCAGCAATGTACATTACTAATAAAACATTAACAAGGGAAAAACAGTTTAGTTGGATTGACAACCCGAGATTGGCTCAAATTTATAATAAAATCCGATTTTGATTAAAACTATCTTACAAAGTTGAAATTCGTACTCAACCATTAATTTTACAAATACACTTTGTGGTCATACAACATTCACTATTAATATTTGTACTAGAAAGTGAAAAACTTTGAGAAATATAAGCACTTATGGAACATGATTTACAGCTGAACAAAGTTGAATATCCAATATACTTGTGAAGAGATTTTGAATGACTTATGGACCATGTCATGAATGACATTGCTGCCAATCTGTGTTGTGTGTGCATGTATATCACATGTTAAGTAACTACTTGTGATGGAAGAGTAATTTCAAATTAGAGTTAATATCTTTTAGACTCATGAAATGATAAGGTCATTCGGCCCACCGCATTTGCACTTGGAATGATCTATCCAGCTAGTGTCATCCACCTGCACTTTTCTCAAAGGTGTGCAAATTTTGTTCTTTGAGGATTTATTCAATTCTCTTCAAAAATTATAATTAAATTCTTTTCCCACCATCCTTCCAAATGCTCTAAGGTAGCTAAAATAATATTGACATTGAAATGAATCTTCTAATGCCACTTGGACAGAACTTTATTTCATGAAATCAATGGATTTCAAATTACTGCACATGAAATTCAGCAAATAAACTGTAGAGGAGACATCATCAGGTATGATATAATGCATTATTTTATTTAACTTTATGAAACATTTATTTAATTACACATTATGTTTTCATGTTAAAAGTTCACATTGGTATAAACTATTGTTTGCTTCTGGCAGATATAGATTACAATGAAACAAAAATCTTGCAGGTTCTATAAAACACATGTAATCTATCCTATCAAACCAGTGCCCAAGTGTTGAAAATGAAAAGCTCACCTTTGGAGCTTAACTTGGCTGTCACTATTTTACCTGACACAGGAAGCAAAGGACTATCTCTTCTGGTGTGAGTGCTGTGCAAAAGTCTGAAAGTAAGTCAGGACCTTAAATCACTGTCTGCCAGGGCAGTTTTCACCTGCAACAATGAAACCAGTGCCATGATGGACAATGTGACAAGCTGCAGTAACTCCCAGGCCAAGAGCTATGATCTTCGGCTGAAGGAAGGTTGTACTGCTGGCTGCAACCAGGCAAATCAAACTGTCCAATGGCATTAGAAGATCCTTCTTTAAAAGGGCATATTTGCATATTTCTTTTCTACAAGTTTAGGAAGAGAGAAGCCCTTCATCAGGAATATAGGCAGAAAGCCTGAAGGGTGGAGAGATAATTGAGAGGAGGGTGGGGGTGGGGAGAAAGTAGCATAGAGTACAATAGGTGAGTGGGGGAGGGGCTAAAGGTGATAGGTGAAAAAGAAGATAGGAAGGTAGGACAAGTTGTGGGGCAGTGCTGAGCTGGAAGTTTGGAACTGGGGTG